>NC_053395.1:60226110-60555605 GCF_905171765.1 Bufo bufo | reverse complement strand
TGCCTATGTGCCGTCGGTACCTTCTGGTACCTGCTGTCCATTCGCTCCTGCTGTCACTGTCTAGGTCACGCTCCAGAGTGGACCCTGGCAACTTTCTGCGGCTAAGTCTAACCCTACCATCTAGGGCTCTAGTGAAAACCAGGAGTTGCTTAGTTACGCCCCTCTGGAGTATTACTAGACAGTGGCGCAGTGGGGGTTTTCTCCCACTGTGCTGACGGTACATAGAGCTCAAGTTTTGTCTGTGCTGCCTTCCCTGTTTTGTTTGTGCAATAAACTCTCTTATGTGTCTGTACCTGATTTCCATCCGTTTTTTGCATGACGACGCGGTGGTCTCTCCGGGGACCTCCAACTCGTGACACAGGCGGTGGGTCAGGGCAGGCGGCAGTAAGCGTGGTCAGACAATCCGGATGGCAACGGTGGTAGCAGTTCAGTAGGTAGGGACAAAGCAGAAGAGTAGTCAGTAGGCAATTCCTGGTCAGCAGTGGACTTCTAGTAGTAGCAAGAGCAGAAGATGAGGAGAAGCTTGATCAAGGCTCAGGAGTAGAGTTGAGCGAACACCTGGATGTTCGAGAAGTTCGGCCGAACTTCCCGGAAATGTTCGGGTTCGGAATCCGAACCCGACCCGAACTTCGTCCCGAACCCGAACCCCGTTGAAGTCAATGGGGACCCGAACTTTTCGGCACTAAAAAGGCTGAAAACAGCTGAGGAAAGGGCTAGAGGGCTGCAAAAGGCAGCAAAATGTAGTTAAATCCCCTGCAAACAAATGTGGATAGGGAAATGAATAAAAATAAAATAAATAAAAATTAACCAATATCAATTTGAGAGAGGTCCCATAGCAGAGAATCAGGCTTCATGTCAGCAGAGAATCAGTCTTCATGTCATAGCAGAGAATCAGGCTTTACGTCACCTACAACTGGAACAGTCCATTGTCACATATTTAGGCCCAGGCACCCAGGCAGAAGAGAGAGGTCCCATAGTAGAGAATCTGGCTTCATGTCAGCAGAGAATCAGTCTTCATGTCATAGCAGAGAATCAGGCTTCATGTCACCCACCACTGGAACAGGCCACTGTCAGATATTTTTAGGCCCCGGCACCCAGACAGAGGAGAGGTTCATTCAACTTTGGGTTGCCCCGCAATATAATGGTAAAATGAAAATAAAAATAGGATTGAATGAGTAAGTGCCCTGGAGTACAATAATATATGGTTAAGGGGAGGTAGTTAATGTCTAATCTGCAAAAGGGATGGACAGGTCCTGTGGGATCCATGCCTGGTTCATTTTTATGAACGTCAGCTTGTCCACATTGGCTGTAGACAGGCGGCTGCATTTGTCTGTAATGACGCCCCCTGCCGTGCTGAATACACGTTCAGACAAAACGCTGGCCGCCGGGCAGGCCAGCACCTCCAAGGCATAAAAGGCTAGCTCTGGCCACGTGGACAATTTGGAGACCCAGAAGTTGAATGGGGCCGAACCATCAGTCAGTACGTGGAGGGGTGTGCACACGTACTGTTCCACCATGTTAGTGAAATGTTGCCTCCTGCTAACACGTTCCGTATCAGGTGGTGGTGCAGTTAGCTGTGGTGTGTTGACAAAACTTTTCCACATCTCTGCCATGCTAACCCTGCCCTCAGAGGAGCTGGCCGTGACACAGCTGCGTTGGCGACCTCTTGCTCCTCCTCTGCCTTCGCCTTGGGCTTCCACTTGTTCCCCTGTGACATTTGGGAATGCTCTCAGTAGCGCGTCTACCAACGTGCGCTTGTACTCGCGCATCTTCCTATCACGCTCTAGTGCAGGAAGTAAGGTGGGCACATTGTCTTTGTACCGGGGATCCAGCAGGGTGGCAACCCAGTAGTCCGCACACGTTAAAATGTGGGCAACTCTGCTGTCGTTGCGCAGGCACTGCAGCATGTAGTCGCTCATGTGTGCCAGGCTGCCTAGAGGTAAGGACAAGCTGTCCTCTGTGGGAGGCGTATCGTCATCGTCCTGCGTTTCCCCCCAGCCATGCACCAGTGATGGGCCCGAGCTGCGTTGGGTGCCACCCCACTGTGAACATGCTTCATCCTCATCCTCCTCCACCTCCTCCTCATCCTCGTCCTCCTCGTCCTCCAGTAGTGGGCCCTGTCTGGCCACATTTGTACCTGGCCTCTGCTGTTGCAAAAAATCTCCCTCTGAGTCACTTCTAAGAGACTGGCCTGAAAGTGCTAAAAATGACCCCTCTTCCTCCTCCTCCTCCTCCTGGGCCACCTCCTCTTCCATCATCGCCCTAAGTGTTTTCTCAAGGAGACATAGAAGTGGTATTGTAACGCTGATAACGGCGTCATCGCCACTGGCCATGTTGGTGGAGTACTCGAAACAGGGCACACAGGTCTCGCATGGAGGCCCAGTCATTGGTGGTAAAGGGGTGCTGTTCCGCAGTGCGACTGATCCGTGCGTGCTGCAGCTGAAACTCCACTATGGCTTGCTGCTGCTCGCACAGTCTGTCCAGCATGTGCAAGGTGGAGTTCCACCTGGTGGGCACGTCGGTTATGAGGCGGTGAGCGGGAAGGCCGAAGTTACGCTGTAGCGCAGACAGGCGAGCAGCGGCAGGATGTGAACACCCGAAGCGCGCACAGACGGCCCGCACTTTATGCAGCAGCTCTGACATGTCGGGGTAGTTGTGAATGAACTTCTGCACCACCAAATTCAGCACATGCGCCAGGCAAGGGATGTGCGTCAAACCGGCTAGTCCCAGAGCTGCAACGAGATTTCGCCCATTATCGCACACCACCAGGCCTGGCTTGAGGCTCACCGACAGCAACCACTCGTCGGTCTGTTGTTCTATACCCCGCCACAACTCCTGTGCGGTGTGGGGCCTGTCCCCCAAACATATGAGTTTCAGAATGGCCTGCTGACGTTTACCCCGGGCTGTGCTGAAGTTGGTGGTGAAGGTGTGTGGCTGACTGGATGAGCAGGTGGAAGAAGAGGAGGAGGAAGCCGAGTAGGAGGAGGAGGCAACAGGAGGCAAAGAATGTTGCCCTGCGATCCTTGGCGGCGGAAGGACGTGCGGCAAACAGCTCTTCGCCTGGGGCCCAGCCGCCACTACATTTACCCAGTGTGCAGTTAAGGAGATATAGCGTCCCTGGCCGTGCTTACTGGTCCACGTATCTGTGGTTAGGTGGACCTTACCACAGATGGCGTTGCGCAGTGCACACTTGATTTTATCGGATACTTGGTTGTGCAGGGAAGGCACGGCTCTCTTGGAGAAGTAGTGGCGGCTGGGAACAACATACTGTGGGACAGCAAGCGACATGAGCTGTTTGAAGCTGTCTGTGTCCACCAGCCTGAATGACAGCATTACATAGGCCAGTAGTTTAGAAATGCTGGCATTCAGGGCCAGGGATCGAGGGTGGCTAGGTGGGAATTTACGCTTTCTCTCAAATATTTGTGAGATGGAGAGCTGAACGCTGCCGTGTGACATGGTTGAGATGCTTGGTGACGGAGGTGGTGGTGTTGGTGGTACATTCTCTGTTTGCTGGGCGGCAGGTGCCAACGTTCCTCCAGAGGCGGAGGAAGAGGCCGAGGCGGCGGCAGCAGCAGAAGAGGTAGCAGGGGGAGCCTGAGTGAGTTCCTTGTTTTTAAGGTGTTTACTCCACTGCAGTTCATTCTTTGCATGCAGGTGCCTGGTCATGCAGGTTGTGCTAAGGTTCAGAACGTTAATGCCTCGCTTCAGGCTCTGATGGCACAGCGTGCAAACCACTCGGGTCTTGTCGTCAGCACATTGTTTGAAGAACTGCCACGCCAGGGAACTCCTTGAAGCTGCCTTTGGGGTGCTCGGTCCCAGATGGCGGTGGCCAGTAGCAGACGGACTCTCTTGGCGGTGGGTGTTCTGCTTTTGCCCACTGCTCCCTCTTTTGCTACGCTGTTGGCTCGGTCTCACCACTGCCTCTTCCTCCGAATTCTGAAAGTCAGTGGCACGACCTTCATTCCATGTGGGGTCTAGGACCTCATCGTCCCCTGCATCGTCTTCCACCCAGTCTTCCTCCCTGACCTCCTGTTCAGTCTGCACACTGCAGAAAGACGCAGCAGTTGGCACCTGTGTTTTGTCATCATCAGAGACGTGCTGAGGTGGTATTCCCATGTCCTCATCAGGAAACATAAGTGGTTCTGCGTTGGTGCATTCTATCTCTTCCACCCCTGGGGAAGGGCTAGGTGGATGCCCTTGGAAAACCCTGCCAGCAGAGTCTTTAAACAGCATAAGAGACTGCTGCATAACTTGAGGCTCAGACAGTTTGTATGATATGCATGGGGGTGATGTGACAGACTGATGGGCTTGGTTTTCAGGCGCCATCTGTGCGCTTACTGCAGAAGACTGGGTGGGAGATAATGTGAACGTGCTGGATCCACTGTCGGCCACCCAATTGACTAATGCCTGTACCTGCTCAGGCCTTACCATCCTTAGAACGGCATTGGGCTCCACCAAATATCGCTGTGAATTCTGGTGGCTACTGGGACCTGAGGTAGTTGGTTCACTAGGACGTGTGGCTGTGGCAGAACGTCCACGTCCTCTCCCAGCACCAGAGGGTCCACTAACACCACCACGACCATATCCGCGTCCGCGTCCCTTACTAGATGTTTTCCTCATTGTTACCGTTCACCACAATAAGAAAAAAATTATTTGGCCCAATGTATTGAATTCAAATTCAGGCCTTTTTTTACAGGCACCTAACACTATCTGGCTATCTATTTAGGTACCGTATTACACTAATACAGGCACGGCAGTAACGACAGATTTAGCTGAATATAAATTGTAGGCCTAGTATTTAGGTGCTGGATGACAGGTATCCCTTTTACGGACAGAATTAGACTTGGAAATGCACGGTAGCGTCTGAAGTTATTGAGGATGACCCTATCCGCACCTTCAATTTAATATACCCTTTTATGGATAGACCTTGGCCTGATAGAGCAGAAACCACAAATTTAGGGAATTGCTAAGTTGGAAATTGTATTCAACCCAGAACAAAAACGGTGCTTCGGCAGACAGCAGACAGTATTACAATTGGCTAGCCACAGCTGAAACACCAGATTTGGGGTACTGCTATTTTGGCAATTGTATTTTACCCCTCAATAAAATAGCAAGCACAGCCAAGCCCCTGATGTAGGATATAGCAAAAAAAAACAAAAAACACTATTGATGGTTAAAAATGGACTTGGTGTCTTGTGGACTTTGTGTGGCTGTCATGGCCCATAAACAGGTAGGAACTAGTGTTAGGGATCACTCCATAGAGGCGACCTTGACGTGGTGAGTGGCTTATTACGCTTTGGCCAAAATGTACACCAATGCCTCATCCAGCATAGAGGCAGGGCAGAGTGCTGGTTGTAGAGTGCTATCACATTTGTATTTTGCGTTTGTATATGTATTTCGCCATAGTGATGTGCACCTACATACAGGTTGCGCTGACTCAATAACCCACATTTTTTCTTTGTAGTATATATTGGAGGCGTGGCGATCTCCATGCAGTCATGCACACCTGACCAGTCAATCTGTCCTGGAGGCTGGTTTTAAAGTCAGTATAAAACTGAGTCTGCTTATATAGAACCTACCAGTAGCCATTTGGCTCCAGGAGAAGTATATGGTGGGCTCAGCGTGCATGTTGGTACTTGCATCCCTGGATCCGATGAAAGCTGTAATGGCACCGGACGGGGTTAAAAGCAGAGTGTGCTTGGCGTGCATGCTGACATGCATTCCCTGGACTTTGTGTGGCTGTCATGGCCCATAAACAGGTAGGAACTAGTGTTAGGGACCACTCCATAGAGGCGACCTTGATGTGGTGAGTGGCTTATTACACTTTGGCCAAAATGCACACCAATGCCTCATCCAGCATAGAGGCAGGGCAGAGTGCTGGTTGTAGAGTGCTATCACATTTGTATTTTGCGTTTGTATATGTATTTCGCCATAGTGATGTGCACCTACATACAGGTTGTGCTGACTCAATCACCCACATTTTTTCTTTGTAATTTCACATGCTTTTGTGCAAATGGGATAGACAACAGGTGGAAATTATAGGCAATTAGCAAGACACCCCTAATAAAGGAGTGGTTCTGCAGGTGGTGACCACAGACCACTTCTCAGTTCCTATGCTTCCTGGCTGATGTTTTGGTCACTTTTGAATGCTGGCGGTGCTTTCACTCTAGTGGTAGCACAAGTGGCTCAGGTAGTGCAGCTTATCCAGGATGGCACATCAATGCGAGCTGTGGCAAGAAGGTTTGCTGTGTCTGTCAGTGTAGTGTACAGAGCATAGAGGCGCTACCTGGAGACAGGCCAGTACATCATGAGACGTGGAGGAGGCCGTAGGAGGGCAACCACCCAGCAGCAGGACCGCTACCTCCGCCTTTGTGCAAGGAGGAACAGGAGGAGCACTGCCAGAGCCCTGCAAAATGACCTCCAGCAGGCCACAAATGTGCATGTGTCTGCTCAAACGGTCAGAAACAGACTCCATGAGGATGATATGAGGGCCCGACGTCCACAGGTGGGGGTTGTGCTTACAGCCCAACACCGTGCAGGACGTTTGGCATTTGCCAAAGAACACCAAGATTGGCAAATTCGCCACTGGCGCCCTTTGCTCTTCACAGATGAAAGCAGGTTCACACTGAGCACATGTGACAGACGTGACAGAGTCTTGAGACGCCGTGGAGAACGTTCTGCTGCCTGCAACATCTTCCAGCATGACCGGTTTGGCATTTGGTCAGTAATGGTGTGGGGTGGCATTTCTTTGGAGGGCCGCACAGCCCTCCATGTGCTCGCCAGAGGTAGCCTGACTGCCATTAGGTACCCAGATGAGATCCTCAGACCCCTTGTGAGACCATATGCTGGTGCGGTTGGCCCTGGGTTCCTCCTAATGCAAGACAATGCTAGACCTCATGTAGCTGGAGTGTGTCAGCAGTCAGTTCCTGCAAGACGAAGGCATTGATGCTATGGACAGGCCCGCCCGTTCCCCAGACCTGAATCCAATTGAGCACATCTGGGACATCATGTCTCGCTCTATCCACCAACAGACTGTCCAGGAGTTGGCAGATGCTTTAGTCCAGGTCTGGGAGGAGATCCCTCAGGAGACCGTCCGCCACCTCATCAGGAGCATGCACAGGCGTTGTAGGGAGGTCATACAGGCACGTGGAGGCCACACACACTACTGAGCCTCATTTTGACTTGTTTTAAGGACATTACATCAAAGTTGGATCAGCCTGTAGTGTGTTTTTCCACTTTAATTTTGAGTATGACTCCAAATCCAGACCTCCATGGGTTGAAAAATTAGATTTCCATTTTTTTATTTTTCAGTGATTTTGTTGTCAGCACATTCAACTATGTAAAGAACAAAGTATTTCAGAAGAATATTTAATTAATTCAGATCTAGGATGTGTTATTTTTGTGTTCCCTTTATTTTTTTGAGCAGTGTATATATATATATATATATATATATATATATTGCAATAAATTTTAGACTAGAACCTTCGGAATCACAGGTGCATATCCATGAAGCAAACCTAATTAAAAAATAAATAAAAATGGCTGCACACCGTTATATATACAAACAATAGAGCTAAGAAATGGGGGTCATTCTAGGTAAAAGTGGTACAATACCGACTATAAATGAGTAATGGAAGCTCTTAGCGTACATATGTGTCGGGCCCATCTACCAGGCGTCAAGGTGGCTTCCACAGATGGGTCCCTATCACTAAATATACTGCCTCACTTTGGACTTACTTAAGCCTACAATATTCAGGGCAGTGTAGGAACCAGCTACAAACGTACTCTGCTCAGAAGTCCCAGGTAGATGGGCGTGTTCAGTCTAAAAGAGTTGCTACCCTCAATATATTGCAAGAAAATTTAGACTAGAACCTTCAGAATCACAGGTGCATATCCATGAAGCAAACATAATTACAAATTAGCTCTATTGTTTGTATATATAACGGTGTGCAGCCATTTTGTTTTTTGTAGCACAGGGCGCCAGTGGCGAATTTGCCAATCTTGGTGTTCTCTGGCAAATGCCAAACGTCCTGCACGGTGTTGGGCTGTAAGCGCAACCCCCACCTGTGGACGTCGGGCCCTCATATCACCCTAATGGAGTCTGTTTCTGACCGTTTGAGCAGACACATGCACATTTGTGGCCTGCTGGAGGTCATTTTGCAGGGCTCTGGCAGTGCTCCTCCTGTTCCTCCTTGCACAAAGGCGGAGGTAGCGGTCCTGCTGCTGGGTTGTTGCCCTCTTATGGCCTCCTCCACGTCTCCTGATGTACTGGCCTGTCTCCTGGTAGCGCCTCCATGCTCTGGACACTACGCTGACAGACACAGCAAACCTTCTTGCCACAGCTCGCATTGATGTGCCATCCTGGATAAGCTGCATTACCTGAGCCACTTGTGTGGGTTGTAGACTCCGTCTCATGCTACCACTAGAGTGAAAGCACCGCCAGCATTCAAAAGTAACCAAAACATCAGCCAGGAAGTAGTGATGAGCGGCAGGTGCCATATTCGATTTAGACAAAATTCGCGAATATTCGATAGAATATTTGTTTTATATTCGTCAAAATTGAATATTCGTCATTATTCTTGTTATCGCGCTTAATATGCGATTTAAATAATCGCGTATTGTGATTTTAACTTAAAGGCTACTCTCCTATTGAAATAGCAATGCGATTAATTCAAGTTATAGTAATCGAATTTCGATTTAAACTTAGCACTGCTATATTCCATATTCGTTAATTCTAGCCTAATATGGAATATAGCAGTGCTAAGTTAAAATCGAAATTTGATTATTATAACTTGAATTAATCGAATTGCGATTTAAACTTGGACCTGGTTTACTATGGTTGGCTTGGTAGAATTAGCGAATATGACGAATGTATTCGTCATATTCCACAAAACGAATATAACGAATGTATTCGTCATATTCCACAAAACGAAGATAACGAAGTATTCTGCATCTTCGTTTTAGCTACCTATTCATCAACTTTGCTAATTCTAGCAATCATATAGGAAAGTTTACTATAGAGACAGCTAAGTTTAATTCGCTATGCGATTATATTACTTTGATTTTTTTTATAAATAGAATAATTATAATAATTATCAGGTATTATAATTATTCTATTTTTTTTTTAAAAAAGCAGTCATATAATCGCATAGCGAATTAAACTTAGCTGTCTCTATAGTAAACTTTCCTATATGATTGCTAGAATTAGCGAAGTTGACGAATAGGTAGCTAAAACGAAGATGCATAATACTTCGTTATCTTCGTTTTGTGGAATATAACGAATATATTCGTCATATTCGCTAATTCTACCAAGCCAACCATAGTAAACCAGGTCCAAGTTGAAATCGCAATGCGATTAATATAACTCGAAGTAATCGCATGGCGATTTCAACATCCGTCTCCCATTGACTTTCAATGTAAAGTCAGGAGTCCCCTATTATATACCATCAGATCAGAGTTTTCTCCAATCCGATGGTATATTTTAACTTGAAGCGTCCCCATCACCATGGGAACGCCTCTATGTTAGAATATACCATCGGATTTGAGTTACATCGTGAAACTCAGATCCGACAGTATATTCTAACACAGAGGCGTTCCCATGGTGATGGGGACGCTTCAAGTTAGAATATACTGAGAACTGTGTACATGACTGCCCCCTGCTGCCTGGCAGCACCCGATCTCTTACAGAGGGCTGTGATCCGCACAATTATTGTGCGAATCATAGCCCCCTGTAAGAGATCAGGTGCTGCCAGGCAGGAGGGGGCAGACCCCCTCCCTCCCCTGTATTAAATGTGACCAGTGCGGCCCCACTCCCTCTATATTCATTGGTGGCCAGTGCGGCCCCCCCCTCCCTCGTATTAAATGTGACCAGTGCGGCCCCCCTCCCTCTATATTCATTGGTGGCCAGTGCGGCTCCCCTCTCTCCCTCCCCAGTATTAAATGTGACCAGTGCGGCCCCCCTCCCTCTATATTCATTGGTGGCTAGTGCAGATTCCCTGTATTAAATGTGACCAGTGCGGCCTCCCCTCTCTTCCCCCCTAATTAAAATCACCCCCCCCCCCATCATTGTTGGCAGCGGAGAGTTCTGATCGGAGTCCCAGTTTAATCGCTGGGGCTTCGATCGGTTACCATGGCAGCCAAGACGCTATTGCAGTCTTGGCTGCCATGGTTACTTAGCAATAAATAGAAGCATTATACTTACCTGCGAGCTGCGATGTCTGTGACCGGCCGGGAGCTCCTCCTACTGGTAAGTGACAGGTTTGTGCTATAGGCAATGCGCCGCACAGACCTTTCACTTACCAGTAGGAGGAGCGCCCGGCCGGTCACAGACATCGCAGCTCGCAGGTAAGTATAATGCTTCTACTTATTGCTAAGTAACCATGGCAGCCAAGACTGCAATAGCGTCTATAGCTGCCATGGTAACGGATCGGAGCCCCAGCGATTAAACTGGGACTCCGATCAGAACTCTCCACTGCCACCAATGATGATGGGGGTGATTTTAATTAGGGGGGGGGATAGGGGAGGCCGCACTGGTCACATTTAATACTACGAATCCGCACTGGCCACCAATGAATATAGAGGGAGGGGCGCCGCACTGGTCACATTTAATACTGGGGAGGGAGGGGGGGCCGCACTGGCCACCAATGAATATAGAGGGAGGGGGGCCGCACTGGTCACATTTAATACAGGGGAGGGAGGGGGTCTGCCCCCTCCTGCCTGGCAGCACCTGATCTCTTACAGGGGGCTATGATTCGCACAATAATTGTGCGGATCACAGCCCCCTGTAAGAGATCGGGTGCTGCCAGGCAACAGGGGGCAGTCATGTACACAGTTCTTTTAGTATATTCTAACTTGAAGCGTCCCCATCACCATGGGAACGCCTCTGTGTTAGAATATACTGTCGGATCTGAGTTTTCACGAAGTGAAAAATCAGATCTGTAAAAACCAGTTATGCAGACGGATCCGTTCTGAACGGATGCAAGCGTTTGCATTATAGGAGCGGATCCGTCTGTGCAGACACCAGACGGATCCGCTCCAAACGCAAGTGTGAAAGTAGCCTTAGAAAAGCATGCAATACTGGGCCACTAGCTGCAATTTTATGAGGGAGATAAAATAATTTTTAGAGGCCCACATAATGTTTATAGGGGGATCTGTGTCAACTTGGTTCTCAAGGCTTTTCTTTTCCAATGGCCTGTGGAATGTTTGTCAGTTACCTAGAACAATAGGCCCTGCTGAGCAAGATGTGAAACTTTTCTTAGCTTACCTAGAACAATAGGCCGTGCTGAGCAAGGTGTGAAACTTTGCTTAGCAGACTTGCCAGGTGGGGGTTGCTGTCTGAGCCCAACACACAAACTGCAGGGCAGCAAACTTTGACCCGTTGCCATTCCCGGAGGCAAGGAGGCCCAGGCTTCTCTCCTGGAAGTTATGACCCCACTCTGCAATCCCTGAAAGTCTGGAGTCAGTACCCCTAAAGGAACCTTAGGAAAGGTCCACCGAATGTGTGATTTTGGGAAGGGCACTTAGGAAAAAATCTGCCACTGGGGAAAATGATTCTGTGTCACCTAATATGCCCCACTGCCATTTAGGGTATTGCTATTTTGGCTATTGAATTTAAACCCAGAACAAAAGCTATTCTTTTACGCACTCTATGAAACTTGTCCAACCACAGCTGAAACCAGTGATTTAGGGTATTGCTATTTTGGCAATTAAATTTCAACCCAGAACAAGAGCTATCTTTGAAGGACACTATAAAAACTTGTCCAACCACAGCTGAAACCACTGATTTAGGGTATTGCTATTTTGGCAATTGAATTTCAACCCAGAACAAAAGCTATCCTTTGACGGACACTATGAAACTTGTCCAGCCACAGCTGAAACACCAGATTTACGGTATTGCTATTTTGGCAATTGAATTTCACCCCAAAACAAAAGTTATCCTTTTACGGACACTATGAAACTTGTCCAGCCACAGCTGGAATACCAGATTTACGGTATTGCTATTTCGGCAATTGAATTTAAACCCAGAACGAAAGCTATTCTTTTACACACACTATGAAACTTGTCCAGCCACAGCTGAAACCACTGATTTAGGGTATTGCTATTTTGGCAATTGACTTTCACCCCAGAAAAAAAGCTATGCTTTAACGGACACTATAAAACTTGTCCTGCCACAGCTGGAACACCAGATTTAGGGTATTGCTATTTTGGCTATTGAATTTCAACCCAGAACAAAAGCTATTCTTTTACGCACACTATGAAACTTGTCGAACCACAGCTGAAACCACTTATTTAGGGTATTGCTATTTTGGCAATTGAATTTCACCCCAGAACAAAAGCTATCTTTGAAGGACACTATGAAACTTGTCCAGCCACAGCTAGAACACCTGATTTGGGGTATTGCTATTTTGGCAATTGAATTTCAACCCAGAACAAAAGCTATCCTTTGACGGACACTATGAAACTTGTCCAGCCACAGCTGGAATACCAGATTTACGGTATTGCTATTTTGGCAATTGAATTTCAACCCAGAACAAAAGCTATTCTTTTACGCACTCTATGAAACTTGTCCAACCACAGCTGAAACCACTGATTTAGGGTATTGCTATTTTGGCAATTGAATTTCACCCCAGAACATAAGCTATCCTTTGACGGACACTATGAAACTTGTCCAGCCACAGCTGAAACACCAGATTTACGGTATTGCTATTTTGGCAATTGAATTTCACCCCAAAACAAAAGTTATCCTTTTACGGACACTATGAAACTTGTCCAGCCACAGCTGGAATACCAGATTTACGGTATTGCTATTTTGGCAATTGAATTTAAACCCAGAACGAAAGCTATTCTCTTACGCACACTATAAAATTTGTCCAACCACAGCTGAAACCACTGATTTAGGGTATTGCTATTTCGGCAATTGTATTTCAACCCAGAACAAAAGCTATTCTTTTACGCACACTATGAAACTTGTCTAGCCACAGCTGGAATACCAGATTTACGGTATTGCTATTTTGGCAATTGAATTTAAACCCAGAACGAAAGCTATTCTTTTACGCACACTATGAAACTTGTCCAGCCATAGCTGAAACCACTGTTTTAGGGTATTGCTATTTTGGCAATTGAATTTCACCCCAGAAAAAAAGCTATGCTTTAACGGACACTATAAAACTTGTCCTGCCACAGCTGGAACACCAGATTTAGGGTATTGCTATTTTGGCTATTGAATTTCAACCCAGAACAAAAGCTATTCTTTTACGCACACTATGAAACTTGTCGAACCACAGCTGAAACCACTGATTTAGGGTATTGCTATTTTGGCAATTGAATTTTACCCCAGAACAAAAGCTATCTTTGATGGACACTATGAAACTTGTCCAGCCACAGCTAGAACACCTGATTTAGGGTATTGCTATTTTGGCAATTGAATTTCAACCCAGAACAAAAGCTATCCTTTGACGGACACTATGAAACTTGTCCAGCCACAGCTGGAACACCAGATTTACGGTATTGCTATTTTGGCAATTGAATTTAAACCCAGAACAAAAGCTATTCTTTTACGCACACTATGAAACTTGTCCGGCCACAGCTGAAACCACTGACTTAGGGTATTGCTATTTTGGCAATTGAATTTCACCCCAGAACAAAAGCTATGCTTTGACGGACACTATAAAACTTGTCCTGCAACAGCTGGAACACCTGATTTAGGGTATTGCTATTTTGGCAATTGAATTTCACCCCAGAAAAAAAGCTATGCTTTGACGGACACTATAAAACTTGTCCTGCCACAGCTGGAACACCAGATTCAGGGTATTGCTATTTTGGCTATTAAATTTCAACCCAGAACAAAAGCTATTCTCTTACGCACACTATAAAATTTGTCCAACCACAGCTGAAACCACTGATTTAGGGTATTGCTATTTCGGCAATTGTATTTCAACCCAGAACAAAAGCTATTCTTTTACGCACACTATGAAACTTGTCTAGCCACAGCTGGAACACCAGATTTACAGTATTGCTATTTTGGCAATTGAATTTCAACCCAGAACAAAAGCTATTCTTTTACGCACACTATGAAACTTGTCCTGCCACAGCTGGAACACCAGATTTAGGGAATTGCTATTTTGGCAAATGAATTTCAACCCAGAACAAAAGCTATTCTTTTACGTACACTATGAAACTTGCCCAGCCACAGCAGAAACCACTGATTTAGGGTATTGCTATTTTGGCAATTGAATTTCACCCCAGAACAAAAGCTATGCTTTGACGGACACTATTAAACTTCTCCTGCCATAGCTGGAACACCAGATTTAGGGTATTGCCATTTTGGCAATTGAATTTCACCCCAAAACAAAGCTATTCTTTTACGGACACTATGAAACTTGTCCAGCCACAGCTGGAATACCAGATTTACGGTATTGCTATTTTGGCAATTGAATTTAAACCCAGAACGAAAGCTATTCTTTCACGCACACTATGAAACTTGTCCAGCCATAGCTGAAACCACTGATTTAGGGTATTGCTATTTTGGCAATTGAATTTCACCCCAGAAAAAAAGCTATGCTTTAACGGACACGATAAAACTTGTCCTGCCACAGCTGGAACACCAGATTTAGGGTATTGCTATTTTGGCTATTGAATTTCAACCCAGAACAAAAGCTATTCTTTCACGCACACTATGAAACTTATCCAACCATAGCTGAAACCACTGATTTAGGGTATTGCTATTTTGGCAATTGAATTTTACCCCAGAACAAAAGCTATCCTTTGACGGACACTATGAAACTTGTCCAGCCATAGCTGAAACCACTGATTTAGGGTATTGCTATTTTGGCAATTGAATTTCACCCCAGAAAAAAAGCTATGCTTTAACGGACACGATAAAACTTGTCCTGCCACAGCTGGAACACCAGATTTACAGTATTGCTATTTTGGCAATTGAATTTCAATCCAGAACAAAAGCTATCCTTTTACGGACACTATGAAACTTGTCCAGCCAGAGCTGGAATACCAGATTTACAGTATTGCTATTTTGGCAATTGAATTTCAACCCAGAACAAAAGCTATCCTTTTACGGACACTATGAAACTTGTCCAGCCAGAGCTGGAATACCAGATTTACGGTATTGGTATTTTGGCAATTGAATTTCAACCCAGAACAAAAGCTATCCTTTTACGGACACTATGAAACTTGTCCAACCACAGCTGAAACCACTGATTTAGGGTATTGCTATTTTGACAATTGAATTTCACCCCAGAACAAAAGCTATCCTTTGACGGACATTATAAAACTTGTCCAGCCACAGCTGGAACACCAGATTTACGGTATTGCTATTTTGGCAATTGAATTTCAACCCAGAACAAAAGCTATCCTTTTACGGACACTATGAAACTTGTCCAGCCACAGCTGGAATACCAGATTTACGGTTTTGCTATTTTGGCAATTGAATTTCAACCCAGAACAAAAGCTATTCTTTTACGCACACTATGAAACTTGTCCTGCCACAGCTGGAACACCAGATTTAGGGAATTGCTATTTTGGCAAATGAATTTCAACCCAGAACAAAAGCTATTCTTTTACGGACACTATGAAACTTGTCCAGCCACAGCAGAAACCACTGATTTAGGGTATTGCTATTTTGGCAATTGAATTCACCCCAGAAAAAAAGCTATGCTTTGACGGACACTATAAAACTTGTCCTGCCACAGCTGGAACACCAGATTTAGGGTATTGCTATTTTGGCTATTGAATTTCAACCCAGAACAAAAGCTATTCTTTAACGCACACTATGAAACTTGTCCAACCACAGCTGAAACCACTGATTTAGGGTATTGCTATTATGGCAATTGAATTCCACCCCAGAACAAAAGCTATCCTTTGACGGACACTATGAAACTTGTCCAGCCATAGCTGGAACACCAGATTTACGGTATTGCTATTTTGGCAATTGAATTTCAACCCAGAACAAAAGCTATCCTTTTACGGACACTATGAAACTTGTCCAGCCACAGCTGGAATACCAGATTTCTGGTATTGCTATTTTGGCAATTGAATTTCAACCCAGAACAAAAGCTATTCTTTTACGCACACTATGAAACTTGTCCGGCCACAGCTGAAACCACTGATTTAGGGTATTGCTATTTTGGCAATTGAATTTCACCCCAGAACAAAAGCTATGCTTTGACGGACACTATAAAACTTGCACTGCCACAGCTGGAACACCAGATTTAGGGTATTGCTATTTTGGCAATTGAATTTCACCCAGAAAAAAATATATCCTTTGCCAGACAGCAGACAGTATTACACTTGGATAGCCACATCTGGAACACCAGATTTGGGGGGTTGCTATTTTTGCAAGTGAATTTCACCCCTCAATAAAATATAGAAAATTCTATACTGAGTTTCTAGGGGTGACAATAAGCACAGCCAAGCCCCTGATGTAGGATATAGCAAAAAAAAAAAAAAAAAAACTACTATTGATGGATTAATGGACTTGGTGGCAGCTTGTGCTGGCGATCCACAAGACACAAAATGGCCGCCGATCACCCCAGAAAAACGTGACAGAAAAACGCTCTGGGCAGCCTAAAAACAGTGAGCAATTAACTAGCAGAAGTTGAATGATTCACAGCTGTAGATCGATCACTTCATTAAGTGTTTTTGCTGATTTAATCCCTGCCTAATCTCGCCCTAACAGCAGCTGCATCCTCTCCCTACACTGATCAGAGCAGAGTGACGTGCGGCGCTACGTGACTCCAGCTTAAATAGAGGCTGGGTCACATGCTGCACTGGCCAATCACAGCCATGCCAATAGTAGGCATGGCTGTGATAACCTCTTGGGGCAAGTAGTATGACGCTTGTTTTTTGGCTGCTTTGCAGGCTTTCAAAATGCGCCATAGAAATCGTCGAACAACGAACCCGAACCCGAATTTTTACGTAAATGTTCGGGTTCGGGTCCGTGTCACGAACACCCCAAAATTCGGTATGAACCCGAACTATACAGTTCGGGTTCGCTCATCCCTAGTTATATACTGCTGTCATATTCAGTTATTAAACAAAGACCCGTTTGGGAAAAAAAAGTTTATTTGGCAGCCTTTGCTGCAGATGTCATTGTGAGATACACCCTTTATATACACTCACCTAAAGAATTATTAGGAACACCATACTAATACGGTGTTGGACCCCCTTTTGCCTTCAGAACTGCCTTAATTCTACGTGGCATTGATTCAACAAGGTGCTGATAGCATTCTTTAGAAATGTTGGCCCATATTGATAGGATAGCATCTTGCAGTTGATGGAGATTTGAGGGATGCACATCCAGGGCACGAAGCTCCCGTTCCACCACATCCCAAAGATGCTCTATTGGGTTGAGATCTGGTGACTGTGGGGGCCATTTTAGTACAGTGAACTCATTGTCATGTTCAAGAAACCAATTTGAAATGATTCGAGCCTTGTGACATGGTGCATTATCCTGCTGGAAGTAGCCATCAGAGGATGGATACATACTCATTCTGTTTACCCCAAATTCGGACTCTACCATTTGAATGTCTCAACAGAAATCGAGACTCATCAGACCAGGCAACATTTTACCAGTCTTCAACAGTCCAAATTGGTGAGCTTGTGCAAATTGTAGCCTCTTTTCCCTATTTGTAGTGGAGATGAGTGGTACCCGGTTGGGTCTTTTGCTGTTGTAGCCCATCCGCCTCAAGGTTGTGCGTGTTGTGGCTTCACAAATGCTTTGCTGCATACCTCGGTTGTAACGAGTGGTTATTTCAGTCAACGTTGCTCTTCTATCAGGCCCATTCTCCTCTGACCTCTAGCATCCACAAGGCATTTTTGCCCACAGGACTGCCGCATACTGGATGTTTTTCCCTTTTCACACCATTCTTTGTAAACCCTAGAAATGGTTGTGCGTGAAAATCCCAGTAACTGAGCAGATTGTGAAATACTCAGAACGGCCCGTCTGGCACCAACAACCATGCCACGCTCAAAATTGCTTAAATCACCTTTCTTTCCCATTCTGACATTCAGTTTAGAGTTCAGGAGATTGTCTTGACCAGGACCACCCCCCTAAATGCATTGAAGCAACTGCCATGTCATTGGTTGACTAGATAATTGCATTAATGAGAAATAGAACAGGTGTTCCTAATAATTCTTTAGGTAAGTGTATTTGGGTTATATTCAGAGATTTGAAATACTGCCATTTAGTGCACAAATCTTTAATTGCGGCCTAGCATGGGTCAGGGCGGGTGAGATACACCCTGTTTATATACAGTGGTTATATTCTTCTATTATTAAAATACCCTTTTTTAGGCAAAATCCACTATTTTACAGCCCTTGCAGCATCAGCACGTGTGAAATTTAAGCCTTATATACTGCTGTCATATTCAGTTATTAACCCCTTAACCTCCTCAGGACCGCCGTACGCAGGATTGCGTCTTTTCGGCGGTCCTGTTTCTCTGGGTGGACGAGCCGGTGCGTCCGAGACGCGAAATTTCGGGCATTACGGGCATTTCGGCCTGCCAGCCTGCCAGCCAATGATCGTGGCTGGCAGGCTGGCGATTTTCAAAAAATCAAATCAAAAGCCAGATAACACATCATATTAGTAAATATGATGTGTTAAATGGCTTGTCTGCTCCTCTGCTGGTCCTTTTCGTCGGTTGGTTCCAGCAGAGGAGCAGACATCACTGTGAGTACCCTCCAAACACTACCCTTAGCCCCAGATCACCCTTCATCACCCCCATCATCCAAATTAACCCCTTGATCGCCCCCTGTCAATCACTTAGTGAAAGACAAAAAGTGATCAGTGTAAACTGTCACTTTTTTTTTTCACTAGTATTGGCTGTTAGGTTTTAGGATAGTTTAGGCCCCTTGGTTAGGTAGTTAGCGATCGGTTAGCGCCCAGCCCACCGCACCGCAGTCACTGATTCGCTGATTAGCAAATCGCTAATCAGCATTTGTACTTTTATAGTATCTGTAAGTGATCAAAACTGATCACGGTCAGATCTATAATAGTATTAGTGTCACTTTAGTTCGCCCTCCACCCAAAACGCAGTGTTTGCCCGATCAGGCTTGATCGGTCGCCCACACGTGCGTTCACCCACGCCCGCCCCACCGCAGTGACAAAAAATATATATTTTTTGATCACTGCACATTCACTTTACACGCACTGCGGCGATAAAAAAATCAGTTTTGATATTTTTTATCAACCGCAGCGGCCTCCGGTACTTCGCTATCCTCCCCTTTGTAAGACAGGCTTGCTTTTTTTCTTGGATAATCTCAGGGAATACCCCTAAATTTAGTAGTCCAAATGGCAAACAGGGGGTATTCTTCTGAAGAGGCCTACAGGATTCTGACCCAGTCGGATGAGGAATGGGAACCCTCATCTGACGAATCTAGCGGGTCAGAATATGAACCTGTAGAAAGCAGTGGCTCTCTGACCCAAAGTTCGGACGAGGAGGTGGAGGTCCCTGATAGAACCAGGCGTACCCGGCCCCGTGTCGCTAGACCACAGGTTGTGCAGGATCCGTTTCAAGAGCAGCAGAGTGGGGCTGGCGCTGCCGGATCACGTGGTGAGGCATACACCAGCAGCGCAGCCCTTCCTGGACCTAGTACCAGCACTGCCGTACAACCTGGTGAAGTGGCGAGCACCAGAAGGGCAGTTGAAGCTGGTACGGTGGCACGTGCAGTAGTTACCCCGTCGCAGCCACCGCGCAGACAGGCCCATAGAGCCCCTAGAGTCCCTGAGGTGCTGGCAAACCCTGATTGGCAGTCACCAACTTCAGCCGCACCATTAGTTCCCCCTTTCACCGCCCAGTCTGGAGTTCGGGTTGAGACGGCTCAGATCGGTTCGGCCCTGGGATTTTTTGAGCTGTTCTTGACTGCGGAGCTCTTGGACTTAGTCGTGGCAGAAACAAATCGGTATGCCACACAATTTATATCCGCCAACCCGGGAAGCTCTTATGCCCAGTCTTTCCGGTGGAAACCAGTCCAAGTTTCCGAACTTAAAATTTTTCTGGGCCTTCTCCTCAACATGGGTCTAACTAAAAAGCATGAATTGCAGTCATATTGGTCCACGAACCCGATTCATCACATGCCCATGTTCTCTGCTGCTATGTCCAGGACACGTTTTGAGACCATCCTGCGTTTCCTGCATTTTAGCGACAACACCACATCCCGTCCCAGAGGCCACCCAGCTTTTGACCGGCTCCACAAAATTCGGCCCCTCATAGACCATTTCAACCAGGAATTTGCCGATTTGTATACCCCCGAGCAAAACATCTGCGTAGACGAGTCCCTAATACATTTTACCGGGCGCCTTGGCTTCAAACAATACATCCCAAGCAAGCGTGCCCGGTATGGGGTCAAATTGTATAAGCTCTGTGGAAGGGCCACAGGCTATACCCACAAATTTCGGATCTATGAGGGAAAAGATCAGACCCTGGAGCCGGTCGGTTGCCCTGACTACCTGGGGAGCAGTGGGAAGACAGTCTGGGACTTGGTGTCACCCTTATTTGGCAAGGGGTACCATCTTTATGTGGACAATTTCTACACAAGTGTGCCCCTCTTTAGGCATTTGTTTCTAGAACAGATTTGCGCCTGTGGCACCGCGCAAACTAGTCGCGTGGGCTTCCCCCAACGGCTCGTTACCACCCGTCTTGCAAGGGGGGAGAGGGCTGCCTTGTGTAACGAAGAACTACTCGCGGTGAAATGGAGAGACAAGCGTGACGTTTACATGCTCTCCTCCATTCACGCAGACACGACAATCCAAATTGAAAGGGCAACCCGTGTCATTGAAAAGCCCCTCTCAGTCCACGACTATAATGCACTCATGGGAGGGGTGGACTTCAATGACCAGATGTTGGCTCCCTATTTAGTTTCCTGACGCACCAGACGCTGGTATAAGAAGGTGTCTGTATATTTAATTCAATTGGCTGCCTATAATAGTTTTGTTCTCTACAGTAAGGCTGGGAGAACAGGATCCTTCCTCAAATTTCAGGAAGAGATCATCGAGAGCCTCCTGTATCCAGGAGGTTCCATGGCCCCATCCACCAGTGTAGTTAGCCGTCTACACGAGCGACATTTCCCCAGTGTCGTTGCTGGTACCTCAACCCAACCGCCACCCCGAAAAAAATGTTGTGTCTGTAGCAGGAGTGGAATAAGGCGTGACACCCGCTATTTCTGTCCTGACTGTCCTGACCACCCTGCCCTATGCTATGGAGAGTGTTTCCGGAAGTACCACACACAGGTACACTTAGCATAGGGATTGCATTTCACAGGACAGGACAACACACAGGGCTATTAGGGCCCTTTTACTCACAGCTGCTGCAAACCTCTCCTTTCACCTGGGATAAAGTGCATAACGTACTTCGCCACATCTTTGGGCGATTTGCGCTTTGCACATTGTCCCATGGGGAAGGAGAGGTTTGTTCTATAAAGGTAAAAAAAACTAAACCAAAAAAAATTACCGGTAAGTAAAAAAGTTAACGTTCAGTTAAAAAAGTTAAAAAAAGTTTCTATGTTCTGTTCAAAAGTTATTATAAAGTTAATAAATTTATTGCCTTGCGGCCTGTTTTTTTCTTTATTGTTTTGTTTTTTTTACCTTCTAGGTGGACCAACCGATGGACTAGCTGCAGCACTGATGTGCATTCTGACAGAAGCATTGCGCTGCTGTCATATTACACGCAAGTCGGTGTATGCGGCGCTGCAAGACGAGATTTCTCCTCTGCAGTAAAAGATACGTTTGCCGAGACATATGAGCTGAGGAGGTGGCGGTGTTCATATACTTTGGCAAACACTTTGTATATATAAAAAAATAAAATCCCGGCAAGGATTTATTCATCCACATCGATTGATGTGAATGGAGAAATCTGGTTTGCCAGGGCATACGAGCTAAGTGGGTATGGATGTTGGGCGGAGCTCCTATGTCCTGGCAAACGCCTTTCCCCTCCTTTTTCTTTTTTTGGCAGAGATTTTTTCATCCACATTGATCGATGCGAATGAAGAAATCTGTGCCGTTCACTTTTTTCTTTCAGCCCAGAGGCTGAACGGAAAAAAAAAATCTCATTACCCGTATGCTCAATATAAGGAGAATAGCAGAAACTCCTAATGCTGGGCATACATGTAATGATTGCGGAGACCCTCAAATGCCAGGGAAGTACAAACACCCCACAAATAACACCATTTTGGAAAGAAGACACCCCAAGGTATTCGCTGAGGGGCATATTGAGTCCATGAAAGATTAAAATTTTTGTCCCAAGTTAGCGGAAAGGGAGACTGTGTGAGAAAAAAAATAAAAAAAAATCAATTTCCGCTAACTTGTGCCCAAAAATTTTTTTTCTATGAACTCGCCATGCCCCTCATTGAATACCTTGGGGTGTCTTCTTTCCAAAATGGGGTCACATGTGGGGTATTTATACTGCCCTGGAATTTTAGGGGCCCCAAAGCGTGAGAAGAAGTCTGGTATCCAAATGTCTAAAAATGCCCTCCTAAAAGGAATTTGGGCACCTTTGCGCATCTAGGCTGCAAAAAAGTGTCACACATGTGGTATCGCCGTACTCAGGAGAAGTTGGGGAATGTGTTTTGGGGTGTCATTTTACATATACCCATGCTGGGTGAGAGAAATATCTTGGTCAAATGCCAACTTTGTATAAAAAAATGGGAAAAGTTGCCTTTTGCCAAGATATTTCTCTCACCCAGCATGGGTATATGTAAAATGACACCCCAAAACACATTCCCCAACTTCTCCTGAATACGGAGATACCAGATGTGTGACACTTTTTTGCAGCCTAGGTGGGCAAAGGGGTAAACATTCCAAAGAGCACCTTTCGGATTTCACCGGCCATTTTTTACAGAATTTGATTTCAAACTCCTTACCACGCATTTGGGCCCCTAGAATGCCAGGGCAGTATAACTACCCCACAAGTGACCCCATTTTGGAAAGAAGACACCCCAAGGTATTCCGTGAGGGGCATGGCGAGTTCCTAGAATTTTTTATTTTTTGTCACAAGTTAGTGGAAAATGATGACTTTTTATTTATTTATTTTTTTCTTACAAAGTCTCATATTCCACTAACTTGTGGCAAAAAATAAAAACTCCCATGAACTCACTATGCCCATCAGCGAATACCTTGGGGTGTCTTCTTTCCAAAATGGGGTCACTTGTGGGGTAGTTATACTGCCCTGGCATTCTAGGGGCCCAAATGTGTGGTAAGGAGTTTGAAATCAAATTCTGTAAAAAATGGCCGGTGAAATCCGAAAGGTGCTCTTTGGAATGTGGGCCCCTTTGCCCACCTAGGCTGCAAATAAGTGTCACACATGTGGTATCTCCGTATTCAGGAGAAGTTGGGGAATGTGTTTTGGGGTGTCATTTTACATATACCCATGCTGGGTGAGAGAAATATCTTGGAAAAAGACAACTTTTCCAATTTTTTTATACAAAGTTGGCATTTGACCAAGATATTTATCTCACCCAGCATGGGTATATGTAAAATGACACCCCAAAACACATTCCCCAACTTCTTCTGAGTATGGAGATACCACATGTGTGACACTTTTTTACAGCCTAGGTGGGCAAAGGGGCCCACATTCCAAAGAGCACCTTTCGGATTTCACCGGCCATTTTTTACAGAATTTGATTTCAAACTCCTTACCACACATTTGGGCCCCTAGAATGCCAGGGAAGTATAACTACCCCACAAGTGACCCCATTTTGGAAAGAAGACACCCAAGGTATTCGCTGATGGGCATAGTGAGTTCATAGAACTTATTTTTTTTTGTCACAAGTTAGTGGAATATGAGACTTTGTAAGAAAAAATAAATAAAAAAAATCATCATTTTCCGCTAACTTGTGACAAAAAATAAAAAGTTCTATGAACTCACTATGCCCATCAGCGAATACCTTAGGGTGTCTACTTTCCGAAATGGGGTCATTTGTGGGGTGTTTGTACTGTCTGGCCATTGTAGAACCTCAGGAAACATGACAGGTGCTCAGAAAGTCAGAGCTGCTTCAAAAAGCGGAAATTCACATTTTTGTACCATAGTTTGTAAACGCTATAACTTTTACCCAAACCATTTTTTTTTTACCCAAACATTTTTTTTTTATCAAAGACATGTAGAACAATAAATTTAGAGCAAAATTTATATATGGATGTCGTTTTTTTTGAAAAATTTTACAACTGAAAGTGAAAAATGTCATTTTTTGGCAAAAAAATCGTTAAATTTCGATTAATAACAAAAAAAGTAAAAATGTCAGCAGCAATGAAATACCACCAAATGAAAGCTCTATTAGTGAGAAGAAAAGGAGGTAAAATTCATTTGGGTGGTAAGTTGCATGACCGAGCAATAAACGGTGAAAGTAGGGTAGGTCAGAAGTGTAAAAAGTGGCCTGGTCTTTAACCACTTCCTATCTGGGCCATTTGCCCCCTTCCTGACCAGGCCAAATTTTGCAAAACTGACATATCTCACTTTATGTGGTAATAACTTTGGAACGCCTTTATTTATCCAAGTCATTCAGAGATTGTTTTCTCGTGACACATTGTACTTCATGATAATCATAAATTTGAGTCAAAATATTTCACCTTTATTTATGAAAAAATCCCAAATTTACCCAAAAATTTGAAAAATTCGCAATTTTTTAAATTTCAATTTCTCTGCTTTTAAAACAGAAAGTGATACCTCATAAAATATTTATTATTTAACATTCCCCATATGTCTACTTTATGTTGGCATCATTTTGGAAATGTCATTTTATTTTTTTAGGACGTTAGAAGGCTTAGAAGTTTAGAAGCAATTCTTCAAATTTATAAGAAAATTGCCAAAACCCACTTTATAAGGACCAGTTCAGGTCTGAAGTCACTTTGTGGGGCTTACATAGTGGATATCCCCATAAATGACCCCATTGTAGAAACTACACCCCTCAAGGTATTCAAAACCGATTTTACAAACTTTGTTAACCCTTTAGGCGTTCCACAAGAATTAAAGGAAAATGGAGATCAAATTTTGAAATTTCACTTTTTTGGCAGATTTTCCACTTTAATCAATTTTTTTCTTTAACACATCGATGGTTAACAGCCAAACAAAACTCAATATTTATTACCCAGATTCTGCGGTTTACAGAAACACCCCACATGTGGTCATAAACTGCTGTATGGGCACACGGCAGGGCGCAGAAGAAAAGAAACTCCACATGGTTTTTAGATGCCATGTGACATTTGAAGCCCCCTGATGCACCCTTACAGTAGAAACTCCCAAGAAGTGACCCCATTTTGGAAACTAGGGGATAAGGTGCCAGTTTTATTAGTACTATTTTTGGGTACATATGATTTTTTGATCATTCATTATAACACTTTATGGGGCAAGGTGACCAAAAAATTGGTTGTTTTAGCACAGTTTCTATTTATTTATTTTTACAGCGTTCACCTGAGGGGTTCAGTCAAGTGACATTTTTATAGAGCAGATCGTTACGGACGTGGCGATACCTAATATGTATACTTTTTCTCATTTATTAAAGTTTTACACAATAATAGCATTTTTGAAACAAAAAAATTATGTTTTAATGTGTCCATGTTCTGAGAGCTATAGTTTTTTTATTTTTTGAGAGATTTTCTTATGTAGGGGCTCATTTTTTGCAGGATGAGGTGACGGTTTTATTGGTACCATTTTGTGGCACATACGCATTTTTGATCACTTGGTGTTGCACCTTTTGTGATGCAAGGTGACAAAAATTGCTTGTTTTGACACAGTTTTTTTTTTTTTTTTTTTTTACGGTGTTCACCCGAGGGGTTAGGTCATGTGATATTTTTATAGAGCTGGTTTTTACGGACGCGGCAATACCTAATATGTATACTTTTTTTTATTTGTTTCACTTTAACACAATAATAGCATTTTTGAAACCAAAAAAATGATGTTTTAGTGTCTCCATGTTCTAAGAGCTATAGTTTTTTTATTTTTTGAGAGATTTTCTTATGTAGGGGCTCATTTTTTGTGGGATGATGTGACGGTTTTATTGGTACTATTTTGTGGGACATACGAGTTTTTGATCACTTGGTGTTGCACTTTTTGTGATGCAAGGTGACAAAAATTGCTTGTTTTGACAGTTTTTTTTTTTTTTTTTTTTACGGTGTTCATCCGAGGGGTTAGGTCATGTGATATTTTTATAGAGCTGGTTTTTACGGACGCGGCAATACCTAATATGTATACTTTTTTTATTTTTTCTATTTTTAAATTTTTTTTTTCATTCCTTACTTGGGGACTTTTTTTTTTTTACATGTGAAACTTTTTTTAATTTTTTTATTTTCAACCTTTTATTTTTATTTTTTTTATTTCACACTTTTCGTCCCCCATAAGGTCATACAAGACCTCTAGGGGACATTTACTTCACTTTTTTTTTTTTTTTTCACTGTTGATTTCTCCTGTAACTGGGGCTGACATAGTAGCCCCAGTTACAGGACAAATACACCCCTAGAGAGGCTGAACAGCAGCAATCCAGCGCTGTACAGCCTCACAGCAGGGCTGATCGAGGTCTCTGAGAGACCTCACACAGCTCCTGCACACTCCGGTCACGGCGGTCACATGACCGCCGGGCCGGAACAGGAAGCGCACAGCGCTTCCTTCTCTGCAGACACAGCGCTCGGTGAGCGCTGTGTCTGCAGCGATCGTGAAGGCAGGGACACCTGGGCACTGTCCCTGCCTTGTCTTAGGGTTGCCCTGCTGTCACTGGCAGCGGGCAACCCGATCAGCAGCTGCACGATTAGCGTGCAGCTGCTATTTCTGAAAAGACGTTTTAAAACGTCCGTTCAGAAATGGACGTCCACCCATAGGACGTTTATATCCTATGGGCGGACGTGAAGCGGTTAAGGGTGTTTAAGCTATGGGGGCTGAGGTGGTTAAGGACACATGGCGTACCGGTATGGCATGTTTCCCGAGTCCTGAAGGACACATGACGTACCGGTACGTCATGTGTTGTTCTGATCACCGCCACCCGGCCGCCAGTGATCGGAACAAGGTGCCTCAGCTAAATGCGCCGCCCCCTGTGTCGGCGATCGCAGCAAACCGCACGTCAATTCAGACCTGCGGTTTGCTGTGCTATCTGCAGTTTCTGATTCCCGCGGTCCCTGACCGCGGGGATCAGAAACTTTAATATGCCGAAAATATAGACTTTTCACCCCCCCCCCCCTGCGCCCCTGAATGATTTTATGCCGGCGGGTGGTGCAGGGGGGGGGTTGCAGGCGGTGCGGGAGGCGGGCGGTGCGGCAGGCGGGATCGCGATCCCCCGCCCGCCTCCTCTTGAATATTCATTGGTGTCGAGTGGGTATACCAGAGTGTCAGCACATTGCTGACACTCTGGTATAAACGGCTGACATCTGTGCTGTGATGTCTGCCGTTTAACCCTTTCCATACCACTGTCCGTACGGACCGATGTATGGAAAGGGTTAACAATCAGGGAGCTCCCTCCCTCTCCCATCGGGGGGCTGCTGTGCCTTTGCAGCCCCCAGACAGGATGTAGTCACAGAGGGAGGGACCCCCCCTCCTTACCCTTCCCCGCCTGCTCAGTTGTGGCAGACGGGGAAGGTTCCCATGGTAACAGGACGCCTTCTCAGGCATCCTGCTGTCCATGGTGCTGAACAGATCTGTGCTAAAGGCATAGTGTAAGTAAAATACAGTACAATACACTAAATAGTGTACTGTACTGTATTATACAGACATCAGACCCACTGGATCTTCAAGAACCAAGTGGGTCTGGGTCAAAAAAGGGTAAAAAAAAGGTGAAAAAGTAAAGATAAAAAAAACACATTTATCACTGAATAAAAATAAAATAAAAAAAATACACTACACATATTAGGTATCGCAGCGTCCGTAACGACCTGATATTTAAAACGGTCATGTTACTTTTCCCGCACAGTGAATTCCAGAAAAATAAAAACTATGAGGAAATTGAAATTTTGCCCACCTTACTTCCCAAAAAAGGTAATAAAAGTGATCAAAAAAGTTGCATGTACGCCAAAATAGTACCAATCAAACCGTCATCTCATCCCGCAATAATCATACCCTACCCAAGAAAATCGCCCAAAAACTGAAAAAACTATGGCTCTTAGACTATGGAAACACTAAAACATGATTTTCTTTGTTTCAAAAATGAAATCATTGTGTAAAACTTACATAAATAAAAAAAAAGTATACATATTAGGTATCGCCGCGTCTGTATCGACCGGCTCTATAAAAATATCACATGACCTAACCCCACAGGTGACCACCGTAAAAAAATTATAATAATAAAAACTGTGTAAAAAAGCCATTTTTTGTCATCTTACGTCACAAAAAGTGTAATAGCAAGCGATCAAAAAGTCATATGCATCATTGTGTAAAACTTACATAAATAAAAAAAATTGTATACATATTAGGTATGGCCGAGTCCGTGACAACCTGCTCTATAAAAATACCACATGATCTAACCTGTCAGATGAATGTTGTAAATAACAAAAAATAAAACAGTGCCAAAAAAGCTATTTCTTGTTACCTTGCCTCACAAAAAGTGTAATATAGAGCAACCAAAAATCATATGTGCCCTAAACTAGTACCAACAAAACTGCCACCCTATCCCGTAGTTTCTTAAATGGGGGCACTTTTTGGGAGTTTCTACTCTAGGGGTGCATCAGGGGGGCTTCAAATGGGACATGGTGTCAAAAAAAACAGTCCAGCAAAATCTGCCTTCCAAAAACCGTATGGCATTCCTTTCCTTCTGCGCCCTACCGTGTGTCCGTACAGCAGTTTATGACCACATATGGGGTGTTTCTGTAAACTACAGAATCAGGGCCATAAATAATGAGTTTTGTTTGGCTGTTAACCCTTGATTTGTAACTGGAAAAAAAATATTAAAATGGAAAATCTGCCAAAAAAGTAAAATTTTAAAATTGTATCTCTATTTTCCATTAAATCTTGTGCAACACCTAAAGGGTTAACAAAGTTTGTAAAATCAGTTTTGAATACCTTGAGGGGTG
Source organism: Bufo bufo (assembly GCF_905171765.1). Taxonomy (NCBI): domain Eukaryota; kingdom Metazoa; phylum Chordata; class Amphibia; order Anura; family Bufonidae; genus Bufo; species Bufo bufo. The sequence goes on along the minus strand of NC_053395.1, from coordinate 60,526,615 downwards.
TAGTTTCTTAGATGGGGTCACTTTTATTGAGTTTCTACTCTAGGGGTGCATCAGGGGGGGCTTCAAATGGGACATGGTGTAAATAAACCAGTCCAGCAAAATCTGCCTTCCAAAAACCATTTCGCTCTACGCCTTACTGTGTGCCAGTACAGTAGTTTACGGCCACATATGGGGTGTTTCTGCAAACTACAGAATCGAGGCAATAAATATAGAATTTTGTTTGGCTGTTAACCCTTGCTTTGTTACTGGAAAAAAATTATTAAAATGGAAAATTTGCCAAAAAATCACCATTTGCCACCTAAAGGGTTCACAACGTTTGTAAAATCAGTTTTAAATACCTGGAGGGGTGTAGTTTCTAGAATGGGGTCATTTTTGGGTGGTTTCTATTATGTAAGACTCACAAAGTGACTTCAGACGGACTGGTCCCTAAAAAGTGGGTTTTTGAAAATTTCTGAAAAATTTGAAGATTTGCTTCTAAACTTCTAAGCCTTGTAACATCCCCCAAAAATAAAATATCATTCCCAAATTGATCCAAACATGAAGTAGACATATGGGGAATGTAAAGTAATAACTATTTTTGTAGGTATTACCATGTATTATAGAAGTAGAGAAATTGAAACTTGGAAATTTGCAATTCTTTACTAATTTTTGGTAAATTTGTTATTTTTTTATAAATAAAAATTTATTTTTTTGACTTCATTTTACCAGTGTCATGAAGTACAATATGTGACGGAAAAAAAAAATCTCAGAATGGCCTGGATAAGTCAAAGTGTTTTAAAGTTCAGCACTTAAAGTGACACTGGTCAGATTTGCAAAAAATGGCCTGGTCCTTAAGGTGAAATAAGGCTGTGTCCTTAAGCGGTTAAACAAACACCCGTTTTTGGGCAAAAAAGTTGATTTGGCAGCCTTTGCTGCAGATGTCATTGTGAGATACACCCTTTATATATTTGGGTTATATTCAGATATTTGAAATACCGCCATTTAGTGCACAAATCTTTCATTGAGGCCTAGTTTGGTTCAGGGCGTGTGAGATACACCCTGTTTATACAGGGCTTATATTCTTCTATTAATAGAACACCCTTTTTTGCGCCCTTGCAGCATCAGCACGTTTGATATTCCATGGTTATATACTGCTGTCATATTCAGTTATTAAACAAACACTCTTTTGGGCAAAAAAGAGTTTATTTGGCAGCCTTTGCTGCAGATGTCATTGTGAGATACACCCTTTATATATTTGGGTTATATTCAGAGATTTGAAATACCGCCATTTTGGGCAAACAAATGTAATTGAGGCCTAGTCTGGATCAGGGCATGTGAGATACACCCTTTATATACAGGTGTTCTATTCAGGTATTTGAAATACAGCCATTTTGGGCAAACTAATTTAATTGAGGCCTAGTCTGGATCAGGGCGTGTGAGATACACTCTGTACATACTGTCTTCTCTTCTACTATTAATTAAACACCCATTTAGGACAAGATCCTAAATTCAAGAAATATGAGGAGTGTGTCAAATAAGGGATGTGGCCCAGGTCGTGGTGCTACTGGTGGAGCTCCTGTTGCAGGGAGAGGATGTGGTCGATCTGTGCCAGCTACACGCACAAATGAAACCTCTTCCTCAGGTGCGAGTAGGTGACAGAACCTGCAGCGGTATTTGGTCGGGCCTAATGCGGCTCTACGAATGGTGAGGCCTGAACAAGTACAGGCGATAGTAGATTGGGTTGCTGACAGTGGATCCAGTTCCTTCACATTGTCTCCCACCCAGTCTCCTGCTGAAAGACCACAGTTGGCACCTGCAGCTGATGTCCATCAGTCTTTCACCTCACCCCCTTGCAAATCAGCCAAGCAGTCTGAGCCCCAAGTCATGCAGCAGTCTCTTCTGCTTTTTGATGACTCTGTTAGCAGGGTTTCCCAGGGCCATCCACCTAGCCCTGCCCCAGGAGTGGAAGTAATTGAGTGCACCGATGCCCAACAACTTATGTTTCAAGATGATTACATGGGAGGACCATCGCAGCACGTCTCAGATGATGACGAAACACAGGTGCCAACTGCTGGGGCTTTCGAAAGTGTGCAGACCGACAAGGAGGGCAAGGGTGAAGACTGGGTGGAAGATGATGTGGAGGACGATGAGGTCCTCGACCCCACATGGAATCAAGGTCATGCGAGTGACTTATGTTGTTCGGAGGAAGAGGCGGTGGTCGCACAGAGCCACCAGCACAGCAAAAGAGGGAGCAGGGTGCAAAAGCGGAGCGGCCATCCTCTAGACAGTACGCCTGCTACTGCCCACTGCAGCAAGGGACTGAGCACACCAAAGTCAGCTCCAAGGAGTTCCCTGGCGTGGCAATTCTTCAGACAGTATGCTGACAACAAGACACAAGTGGTTTGCACGCTGTGCAATCAGAGCCTGAAGCGAGGCATAAACGTTCTCAACCTGAGCACAACCTGCATGACCAGGCATTTAAATGCAAAGCATGAGCAGCAGTGGAGTAGACACCTCAAAAACCAAGAAAGGTCTCTGGCTCCTCCTGCTTCCTCTTCTGCTGCAGTCTCGGCCTCTTCATCCACCTCTGGAGTGACAGTGCCACCTGCCACCCCGCAAACAGAGGATCTGCCAGCAACACCACCACCTGGGTCACCAAGCATCTCCACAATGTCCCATGCAAGCGTTCAGCTCTCCATCTCCCAAACGCTGGAGAAGAAGAGGAAGTACCCCCCTACCCACCTGCGATCCCTAGCCCTGAATGCCAGCATTTCTAAATTACTGGCCTTTGAAATACTGTCATTCCGTCTGGTTGAGACGGACAGTTTTAAAGGCCCTATGGCAGTGGCTGTCCCACAGTACGTCGTGCCAAGCCGCCACTACTTTTCCAGGCGAGCCATCCCTTCACCGGACAAGTAAGGGACAAAATCAGGTGTGCACTGCGCAACGCCATTTGTGGCAAGGTGCACCTCACTACGGATACGTGGACTAGTAAGCACGGTCAGGGACGTTATATCTCCATAACAGCATACTGGGTAAATGCAGTGGCGGCTGGGCCTGAGGCGGATAGTAGTTTGGCGCATGTCCTTCCACCACCGAGGATTGCAGGGCGCTTCAGTTTGCCTCCTGTTGCTTCCTCCTCCTACTCCGCTTCCTCATCCTCTACCGGCTCCTCATCCGGTCAGCGTAACACCTTCACCACCAACTTCAGCACGGCCAGGGGTAATTGACAGCAGGCAGTTTTAAAACGTATCTGTTTGGGGGACAAACCCCACACCACGCAGGAGCTGTGGACGGGCCTTGAACAACAGACCGAGGAGTGGTTGGTGCCAGTGAGCCTCAAGCCCGGCCTGGTGGTGTGCGAAATCTCTTAGCAGCTCTGGGACTAGCCGGTTTGACACACATCCCTTGCCTGGCGCATGTGCTGAATTTGGTGGTGCAGAGATTCCTTAAATATTACCCCGATATGTCAGAGCTGATGCATAAAGTGCGGGCCGTCTGTGCGCGCTTGCAGCGTTCTCACCCTGCTGCTGCTCGCCTGTCAGCGCTGCAGCGTAACTTCGGCCTTCCCGCTCACCGCCTCATATGCGATGTGCCCACAAGGTGGAACTCCACTTTGCACATGCTGGCCAGACTGTGCGAGCAGCAGCAGGCGATAGTGGAGTTTCAGCTGCAGCACGCACGGGTGAGTCGCTCGGCGGAACAGCACCACTTCACCACCAATGACTGGGCCTCCATGCGAGACCTGTGTTCCTTGTTGTGCTGTTTCGAGTACTCCGCTAACATGGCCAGTGCCGATAACGCAGTTCTCAGCTTTACTATCCCACTTCTATGCCTGCTTGAAAAACGCTGCTGGCGATGATGGAAGAGGATATGGCACAGGAGGAGGAGGAGGAGGAAGAGGGATCATTTTATAGGGTTTCCGGCCAGTCATTCACAAGTAGCTCCGAGGGTGGGTTCCGGCACCCACAAACGCCAGGTACACTATTGTCCATCCAGGGCACAGTTCTGGAGGATGACAAGGTGGAGGATGAGGAGGAGGAGATGGAGGAGGAGGAACCATGTTAACAGCAGGGTGGCACCCAGACCAGCTAATGGCCATCACTGGTGTGTGGCTGGGGGGATACAGAGGACACAGACGATACACCTCCCACAGAGGACAGCTTTTCGTTGCCTCTGGGCAGCCTGGCACACATAAGTGCAATACGCCAGTCCTGCAGGGTGAGCGAACGTGAGGTCACAGGGCACAGTTAACAGACCGAGGGTTGCTATTGGTACTCACGATTTTTAATATACCCTGGGCAGGCGTACAGCAGTGATGGAGAGGCTGGCACATAGATCCTCTGGGGCACTCTCTGGGTATAGGGACCAGGCCTGGTGGTAGGTGAGGTGCCCTGGGTGTTGTAGGTTTAGTGTGCCGGTGGCAAGATCCCTTATAATTCGTGACGCCAGTACCGGTAACGGTGGCACACCGATTTATTGTAGGAATAATTGAGGTACACACAGTTGTAGTGAACCAGAACTTCTTTTTACTGAACAGTTCAACTATATACAGGCTTCAGTTAGTTCCATATGCAGGGTCTTGATAACAGGCAGGCTTCACATAAATGGCAGGCAAAGTCTTTGCAAGATACTCAGGGGTTATATACAAAAAAATATCTTGATGCACCAAGTGCGTGTGTGCAGAGATATGTCACACCTCCTATAAATTTATTTACCACATGTGGACTGAGTATATATAAAATTTAACTTTTACTATGATTTCACTTAAAAAACGTTGGTGGTAGCAGTGAGACAAAGACGTAAAAACATACATACATGTAAACACTTATTTTGCCACCATATAAGACCACGATAAGATAATACTGGGTGGGTCTTACCCCGTCCTGTAGGTACACGGCCAGGGTTGGTGGGTGGCGTCAATGCTCCAGTGTGGTCAATTGTAAAGTTGGTATGGCAATCTGGATACTCCTATAATGCCCTGGTCTAGAGCCCTCCCTATATGGATGGTCAGGGGCTATCCTCATAGACCTGCCTCAACGAAACGGAGCACCCGCCCCGACAGGGGCGACCCCATACGAAACCTGTCCCTAAATGGGGCCTATTCCCTAGAAGTCCCTTACTGTATGGCCCTACATGCCATGTTTCGTTCCATAAAAAATGGAGCTCATCAGGGGCTCATTGAAATCAGAAGGTTTCTACAAAAAATACACAGAGAGAGATATACAAAGCGTGGTCACTACAATGTGCCTATTTGGATATACATTTAGACAGCATTAGGTATGTAGTCTCAACTTACTGTTTCAGTAGAGAGTTTCTTGTAAATACAAAATGGTGTGGACGGTCAGTGGTACACGTCCCTGCCAGGGCATGGAGAAGTGTCCCCAATAATACCCTCGCCTCGCCTCACTGCTGAATGCTGAATGCTGAATGCCGGCAGTGTGAGAACACAGCCCATTCAGCCGCCTAGCCTTTTAAAATCAGCGCCTCCAGCTGTTTCCGCCCTCCTGCTCCACCCTCCTTCGGTGGAACGCATATCGAACGCACGCCATTTCCATGCGCTCTATTCCACCGGAAGTCGATGTCACATGATCGCTCGGGCTGCCGGAGGTTACATGTGAATGTGTCTGAGCGTCACCCGTCGCCTAGCAACCTAGCTGATCAGCCGTCTCAGATGCCGGACGGCAGCTTTAAAGAATACAATCATTCAAAGATGGATTTCTCTGACAGGTTTCCATCCATACTTGTTCCTACATGCACAGAGTATACTGGATACAGCAAAAAATAACAAACTAATTAGTCCAACTGAATACGAGTATCTGTTCCCACAGCACCCGCAGATAGCGACATTCTATTGTCTGCCGAAAGTGCTTAAAAGGTGTGACCCACTCAAAGGTCGCCCAATAGTCTCGGGAATAAACAGTCTGAGTCAAAATGTAGGAATCTACATAGATAAAATCCTATCACCCTTCGTGCAATCACTTCCCTCATATGTTAGGGACATAGGAGACCTTTTGAAACAACTAGAAGAGATATATCTAGAGGATGGGTGCATATTGGGGAGCATTGACGTGGAGGCCCTATATTCATCCATCCCGCATAAATGGGGCCTACATGCAGTGGCACATTTTCTGAGTACGCGTGGATGTCAATTCACGATACATAACAGCTTTGTCCTTCAATTATTGGAGTTTGTATTATGCTAAAAGTATTTCCTTTTTAACGGCAGGTTCTACCACCAGCTCAGGGGCACCGCGATGGGGTGTTCATGTGCCCCATCGTACGCAAATCTGCTCCTGGGCTGGTGGGAGGACACATTGGTCTTCTGTGATGAGACCATCTGCGAGGTCCAAAATGTCCAGATATGGGCGCGTTATATAGATGACGTGCTGGTTGTCTGGAAAAGTGTCCGTAAGTCCTTTTCAGATTGGGCATTAAGCCTAAATAACAATCAGATTGACTTACGTTTCACGTCAGAGTGTGACAAGAAGCGTTTGCCATTCTTAGATATCCTTATCACCAAGGATCAGGATGGTTGCCTGGAAACTACAATTTTTCGTAAACCAACCTCGACGAATTCCCTCCTGAGCTGGGACAGTTGCCACCCTTTCCCCCTCAGGAGGGGAATTCCTCGGGGTCAATATCTGAGGATAAGGAGAAATTGTTCTAAGGAGGTGTAATTCCAGAGACAGGCAAAAAATCTGAAAAAACGTTTTATGGATCGGGGTTATCCCATTGGCACATTAACACCGGCTTATAGGGCCGCAAAAGCCCGCTCCCCCAGCACCCTTCTTACCCCTAACAAGGCGAGCAATACCGATGTGTCCCCAACAGAGACTCAGGAGACACGCCTAATCAGCACATTTAATGAAGCCTCCGCAGGCATAAGAGAAATAATTGCCAAACTCTGGCATGTACTCAGGGTGGACCCTGACCTCTGTACCACCATAAAAGAACACCCAAGTATAACATATAGGAGGGGAAAGAGTGTACGAGACTGGACTGGACGGTGAATAGTCATTTCTCTCCTAAACCAGCACCAAAAACCTGGCTGGAAAAAGGTGTTCATGGTAACTACAGATGTGGGGGGTGCATAGCCTGCAAGTACATGCAGTGCGGAAAATCATTTAGGAGCTGTAATACAGGAAAAATATATATTATCAGGGATCTGATAAACTGTAAAACTACGGGGGTTGTCTATAAAATCACATGTTCCTGTAACAAGGAATATGTGGGCAAAACAAAAAGGGAACTGAGAAGAAGAATTGGCGAGCACATAAATGATGTCCATAACAGCAGGGACACCGTGGTCTCACGCCATGTACGTACTGAGCACGGCGGGGACCCAAGGTGCCTTTCTTTTATGAGAATCGAAAAAGTGAGGCCACCTTTAAGAGGTGGAGATTGGTATAAGAGAATCCTCCAATGTGAGGCAAGGTGGATTTTTTATCTGAAGACACTATATCCCAACGGCCTCAATGAACAACAGAGCTATACGTGTTTTATCTGAATGTTCAGCTATTATGATGGTCATAATATTTAATGACTCGTTTTACATCTGACTGTAGGATCCAATTGACTAAGATCTAATATGTGCGGGAATTTGTCCCATTTGGACCTTATATAGGACGACTTTTTTGTGAAAATCTAAATATTAAAGGATAGCGTAGAAATACTCTTTCTAGCCCTATATATACCCGATGACAAAAATGACTAAAATTTATTTTGGTGTATAAATAGACCCTTGTGTTTAATATATTTTCCTCATAAGCATCGTATGGCCAAAGTGCATGCAGGAACAAGTATGGATAGAAACCTGTCAGAGAAATCCATCTTTGAATGATTGCATTCTTTAAAGCTGCCGTCCGGCATCTGAGACGGCTGATCAGCGTGCAGTGCCTGCGCGTCACCCGGTTGCTAGCGACGGGTGACACTCAGACACATTCACATGTAACCTCCGGTAGCCCGAGCGATCACGTGACATCGACTTCCGGTGGAATGGAGCGCATGGAAATGGCGTGCGTTTCATGTGCGTTCCACCGAAGGAGGGTGGAGCAGGAGGGCGGAAACAGCTGGAGGCGCTGATTTTAAAAGGCTAGGCGGCTGAATGGGCTGTGTTCTCACACTGCCGGCATTCAGCAGTGAGGCAAGGCGAGGGTATTATTGAGGACACTTCTCCATGCCCTGGCAGGGACGTGTACCACTGACCGTCCACACCATTTTGTATTTACAAGAAACTCTCTACTGAAACAGTAAGTTGAGACTACATACCTAATGCTGTCTAAATGTATATCCAAATAGGCACATTGTAGTGACCACGCTTTGTATATCTCTCTCTGTGTATTTTTTGTAGAAACCTTCTGATTTCAATGAGCCCCTGATGAGCTCCATTTTTTATGGAACGAAACATGGCATGTAGGGCCATACAGTAAGGGACTTCTAGGGAATAGGCCCCATTTAGGGACAGGTTCCGTATGGGGTCGCCCCTGTCGGGGCGGGTGCTCCGTGTCGTTGAGGCAGGTCTATGAGGATAGCCCCTGACCATCCATATAGGGAGGGCTCTAGACCAGGGCATTATAGGAGTATCCAGATTGCCATACCGACTTTACAATTGGACACTAATGCCTGTGACCACACTGGAGCATTGACGCCACCCACCAACCCTGGCCGTGTACCCACAGGACGGGGTAAGACCCACCCAGTATTATCTTATCGTGGTCTTATATGGTGGCAAAATAAGTGTTTACATGTATGTATGTTTTTTCGTCTTTGTCTCACTGCTACCACCAACGTGAAATCATAGTAAAAGTAAAATTTTATATATACTCAGTCTACATGTGGTAAATAAAAAAAGATACTCAGAGGGAATAAACACTCACAGATCAGGCTGTACTTTCTTCAGATTCTGTCCGGATTTCTCCAAGGCCCGTATGCCCTATAGCTGGCTTTATCCTTGGGTAGGGAAACCTTCCTCTGGTATAAATCCTCTTGCTGTAAATATCCTTCTGCCCTTCAGATTTCTACTTGGCTGGATAAAATTGGCTCTGCTCTGTACTTAGCAAGATGCTAGATATCTTCAGGAGGCAACTTCTTCCCCTGGATTAACTTCTGAGCTTCACTTGCTCAGCACTTCAGGTAGGCTAGACTGAACTACTCAGCCTCCTGGACTAGACTGGACGGACCCTTTCCTGTCTGGGCCTAACTATATGTACTAGGGGGTTCCCTAGCTCCCTCTACAGCTTGGGAGGAGGAACTACACCCCTAACAGGCCTGGTACACAGGAGATAACATGACAATATACATTATAATGCAATACAAAATACCAATCTCCCACAGGAGGTGGGGGCAATATGACCCTTAGTAGTGCCCACCTTTACGCAGTGGGACACTACATACCCCGCTGCTTTGAGGTTGCCCGACCTCGGCGCCAACACAGGGGGACCGCCCAGCTGGAAACTGTGACCTGAAAGACAAAAATGCAAACCAGGCATATACAACCATCACTACATTTGCAATAAAATATCAGGCAGCTCCGCTGGCAAAGGAACAAGTGCGGTGAAAAAGGGCCGTCGATCTCTTCACAGGATAGTACAGGGAACAGGGGCACTGACCTGGTACAGCGTATCAGGAATAACCAGGATAGTCCATAATAGTAAAAATGCAATAATAACATAAGTTCCTGGAGGCTCAAAAGAAAAACATGAGTCTGTACCCGGGTCTTGTAGACAGTTAAACAGGGGTTTCCCGGGGGAAGTTACTCTGGTCAACAACATAGTCCCAGAATCTCACAGGTGGGTGCCCCCTAGTAGGCCGCGTGGACCTCCTTACTGGCAGAGACTCTTTCTGTCTTGGCTCAGGGGGGCAAGAGGAATCCACAGGTTCTGGAGCCCTTTCAGGTATACCCTGGGACAGGTCATCCTGGGGTCGAGGACTAGCAGGAACTAGAGCCGGCACCACCAAGTTCAACCAGGGTGTGAGGAACCAATGAAGTGGCTCTTTGTCATGTAACAAGTTCTCAACAGCCTGCATAGGATCAACAAGTTGGGCTGACGACTCTGGCTCAGGAGACTCTGGCTCAATGCCCCCTGTTGTAGTTTCTCCTTCTATGCAGGGCTTTAAACGATTCCTGTGTACGATCTGGGAGCCTTTACTTTCCCTTGAAATTTGGTAAACGTGGGTCTCAGCATTAGGAATAGCAGTTATGACGTAGGGAGTCCTCTCCCACTTACTGTCCAGTTTGTTGGATCGGTGGTTATTCCTCAACCACACCACGTCTCCTATAGCAAGAGGTTCTGCATGAGCAGCCAGGTCATAGTCTCTCAGCTGCCGCTCTCGGGCACTTTCCATGTGCTCCTGAACAATCTCTTTGGCATTAAGAAGATGTCTTTGATGCTCCACCACCCAATCAGTTTTTGGTAGTGGGTTGATGACGTCGGGTACTTGCACGTCCCGGGAGTGGTCGGCAGGCAGCCTCCCTTGACGGCCGAACATCAAATACAAAGGCGTGTACCCGGTGGAGCAGTGAATTGTATTGTTATACGTGTTCATAAGCTGTGGCAGCAGAGTAGGCCAATCACCCCTTGTCTCAGGGGGTACTGCTCTCAACATTTCAATGAGAGTTTGATTCATTTTTTTCACAGAGTCCGTTACCTTGCGGATGATAGGCTGTGGTCCGGACCTTCTGGCAATTGTGTAGCAGGCAAAACTCCTGGAACAACTGTGATTTAAACGCAGACCCCTGGTCGGTGAGGATTCTCTCTGGGCAGCCGCAGGACAGGAGGAAATGCTTCCAGAACGCTTCCGCTACAGTCTTGGCTGTCAGGTCCTTCACGGGCACTGCTACAACAAACTTAGTGAAGTGATCAATAATGGTCATGGCATAAGTATAACCTGAGCGACTTGGCTCCAACTTCACATGATCAATGGCAACAAGCTCCAGGGGAATTTTACTCACAATAGGATGGAGAGGCGCTCTCTGGTCATGGCGCTCACTTCTCCCGACGGCACAGGCATTACATTCCCGGCACCATTTTTCAATGTCTTCCCTCATCCCAATCCAATAGAACCTTCTGCGAATGGTGGCCTCAGTTTTCTGCACGCCGAAGTGTCCGGACCGGTTATGATACATCTCTAATACAAGACCGGCGTCTTGACGTGGTATGAGGATCTGGTACACCCTATCACAGGATACTGGATCCAGGCTCCTTCTTAGCAACAGGCTTTTTTGAAGGAAGAGTTGGTGGCGATGTCTCCACAATTTCAATAGTTCTGGGTCTGCGCTCTTCCTGCGGACTCTTTCAGGAGTTCTTCCACTAGTAAGGAAGTCGAGCAGTTCACCAAGGACTCTACTTTCTGACTGGAGCTTAATCCACCTTTCTTGTTTGCCCCTGGACTCATGATTATTAGGTGGAGATGGGTCAGCAGCTAAATTATTTTCAGTGTGAACATTATCTTGCTGAGCAAACTTGTTGTAAAACGCCGGCATTTCCACTTCTTCCCAGGCATCCTTTGACTCATCTGGTGCTTCTGTAGTGGGAAGCCGAGACAGGGCATCAGCATTCTCATTTCAGCGGCCTGCCCGGTATTTCACAGTAAAGTCATAATTGGCAAGGCGGGAGGCCCATCTTTGTTCCAGAGCCCCTAATTTGGCTGTATTCAGATGCGCCAGGGGATTGTTGTCAGTGAAGGCGACAAACGGAGTGGCAGCAAGGTAGTCCTTGAATTTTTCAGTCACAGCCCACACTAAAGCAAGGAATTCCAACTTAAAGGAACTATAATTCTGATCGTTTTTCTCAGCTCCCCTCAGGGATCTGCTGGCGTAGGCAATCACCCTCTCTTTGTTGTCTTGCACCTGAGCCAACACGGCTCCCAGGCCTCTTTTACTGGCATCCGTATAGAGGTGGAACAACTTCTGATAATCTGGGTAACCCAGGACAGGGGGTTCGGTCAGCTTCTTCTTCAGGAGCTGGAAGGCAATCTCCTGTTCTTCATTCCATTCAACAGGGATAGGAGTCTTTGGACTCTTTTTGGGATGCCCCCTTAGGAGTTCCTGGATCGGATCCGCAATCTGTACAAAATGCGGGATGAAGCGTCTGTAATATCCTGCAAAACTGAGGAAACTTCTCACCTCTTTCACGGTGGTAGGAGTAGGCCAATTACGTATAGCAGCAAGTTTATCAGGATCAGGCTGGACTCCTTACAACATGTCCCAGGTACTGTACCGCTGGTTTCAGCAGATGGCACTTGGGCGGCTTCATTTTAAGGCCATATTTATCGAGGACTTGAAACACTTCGGCCAGATGTTTTAAATGATCCTCATATGTCTTGGAGTAGATAATGACGTCATCCAAGTATAGCAATACAGTCTCAAAGTTCTTATGGCCTAAACAACGCTCCATCAACCGCTGGAACGTCCCTGGAGCATTACACAGTCCGAAAGGCATGTAGTTGAATTCAAACAGGCCCATAGGCGTGGTGAAAGCGGTCCTTTCCCGGTCTTCCGGGGCCATAGGTACCTGCCAGTATGGCAACGGATAAGCGTCTTTGTGGGTGATTTGATTGATTGATTAGTCCACACAGAACCTAATGCTGCCATCTTTTTTACGAACAAGAACTAGGGGCGAAGCCCAGGGACTATGACTGTCCCGGATTATATTAGAGTCCTTCATTTCCTGTATCATCTCTTTTACGGACTGGTAGGTAGTAGGTGGTATGGGTCTGTATCTCTCCTTGATAGAAGGATGAGAGCCAGTGGGTATGGTGTGTTTGATTAAACTGACCTCTCCATAGTCTGTGGAGTGCTGTGCAGAATAGACATGTATACCGGCATTGACCAGCCATTATTATACTGCAGCGCAATTGCTCATTCTTTTATTTTGGATATTTCACACTCTTTTGGAGTGTACCCTAATTTTAATTAAAAAAAACCTGTGTTGGCTACCTCGTCCTCCTCCACCGCCACTTCCACCTACACTGCTACGTCCACCGCCTCCTCAAACTCCTACTCCATATGGAACTCCACCTCATAAATCAATTTTTTTTATTTATTTGTACCTATTTCATTTTTTTGTCATTTCACTACTTTGTCAGTTACATTTTCTGGTGAAATTTACCAATTTTTGGGTGTGATTTACCACTGCTATACCTAGTACAAGGTAAAAAAATTAATTTGTCAGTTACATTTTCAGTAGAAATTTAACAATTTTTGGGTGTGAAGTACCATTGCTATACCTAGTAGACATATTAAAAAAAATAATTGTCAGTTACATTTTCTGGTGAAAGTCACCAATTTTTGGGTTGATGTACCACTGCTATACCTAGTAGACAGGTAAAAAAAAAAAATAATAATTTGTCAGTTACATTTTCAGTTGAAATTCAACAATTTTTGGGTGTGAAGTACCACTGCTATACCTAGTAGACCGGTAAAATAAAAAATAAAAATTGTCAGTTACATTTTCTGGTGAAATTCATCATTTTTTGGGTGTGATGTACCACTGCTATACCCAGTAGACAGGTAAAAAAATAAAATAAAATGTGTCTGTTATATTTTTGGGTGAAATTCACAATTTTTTGGGTGTAATATACCCCTCCTATACCTAGTTGACAGCTTAATAAATTTCAATATATTTATTTTACATTTTAGAGTGACAATAAACAATTTTTTTTTGTCATAGACCCCTGCTCTACCAAGTAGACAGGTTAATAAATTTCTGTAATTTTCCTGTGACATTCTTGGGTTGACATTATACAATTTTAGATGTGAATAAACCCCTGCCTTGCACATTTGCGCCTCAATAGCTTTTATCACATTTCCGCTTGAATCTTTTGGCCCACATTTGAGCTTCTGTAATTTGTCCCACATTTGCTCCTCAATAGCTTTTCCCACATTTCCTCTCGATCCCAATTTTTTAAAATAAATTTATCTCCCTTAAATTTGGTCTCTTTTTCTCACGCTCCCTCTCCTCACGCATTGCACCCGCGCGGAAAACTCGCCTGTGTGAAAGGGGCCGAAGTCTTCCACTGAACTGCAAGAGCTGTTAATAATTCCCAGGAAACTGTGTGCATGCACTTCAGCCACTCTTACCATGCAAAACACACACTCCTTGAGCTGCAAAGGCAGAGTCCCCTTCCCCAACATCGCCTGATATGCAACGTTTCCACCCATTGGAACGCCACGCTTCCTATGTTAAACGACGTGGGCTGGATGGCGATGACGAAGACAAGACAGATGACCCTGACAGACCGTGGAAGTATGCAGTGGAGATGGATGCAGGGAGGCCCTCCTAGTCCCTTGCGCAAATGGCCAGATGCATGCTGTCTGAATAGATTATTCAGCCACTAATAATCATACTGTAGTGCGCTGTCACACCGGAATATTATGCAAAATGGACCGTTACTTCTGTCCACATGCTGCTGCCACCATTCTTTTGCTGCCATCCGCCTGCTGCCTCTTCTACCATTCCGACAATGGGGCTTCTTGGCCTACTGATATGTGGATGTTAATTTTTTGAAAGGGTATGCATGCCACTGGGTCTTGCGATCACACTGTTGTGTATGCCACTGCTGCTGCAGCCCTCCCCACTCTGTCATGGGGCGACTGTTGTCACTGCTGCTGCCCACCCATCCCCTCTCTGTTATGGGGCCACTATTGTCTCTGTTACTGCCACTGCTGTTGGCCCCATCACCACTCTGTTATGGGGCCACAGTTTATTTTTCTGTTCTTCTTATCTGTCAGAAGAACTGAAAAAAAAATTATCCTATATTTTGAGCATCCGTAAGGCCTCTTTTACACTGTCAGTATTTGATCAGTATTTGTAAACCAAAAGCAGGAGTGGGTCCAAAACACAGAAGAGATGCAAATATTTCCAATATGTTATCTCTGTTTTGGACCCACTCCTAATTTTTGGCTTACAAGTACTGAACACATACTGATGCAAAATACTCATCAAATACTGATTGTGTGAGTGAAGCCATTAAGGTCCTGCATTCAGGACTTTTTTCCTTGTTATAAAACAGATTTCAGATGTAAATGGCCAAAATGGATGCAAATTGAGCTTAAGGCCTTTTTCACACGGTCAGTATTTGGTCAGTATTTTGCAACAGTATTTGTTTAGAATTTGTAAGCCAAAAGCAGGAGTGGGTTTAAAACACAGATGAGATGCAAATATTTCCATTACATTTTATCTCTCTTTTGGACCCACTCCTGTTTTTGGCTTACAAATACTAATGCAAAATACTGACCAAATACTGACCATGTGAAAGAGGCCATTGTGCATGCACAAGGCACGGATGAACGGAAGTACTGAAACCCACGGAAGCACAACGGAGTGCTTCCACTGGGTTTCTTTCCGTGCCTCTGCACCGCAAAAAAAAGTTCTATTTTTTTTGCGGTGCGGATGGGTCATGGACCCATTCAAGTTGAATGGGTCTGCATCCATCTGTGGCAGCTGCACAGATAATGCCCGTGCATTGGGGACCGCAAATTGCGTCCCCAATGCACGTAACACCGGCATGAGCACTTAGGTCTCTTTCACACAGTTAGTATTTGCATCAGTATTTGATCAGTATTTGTAAGACAAAAGTAGGAGCGAGTCCAAAACACACGGATCTGTTTGTATTATGTCTTCTATAGCCATGATGGATCCTTCTTTAACACCATTGAAAGTCAGTGGGGGACGGATCCGTTTAATATTGTGCCAGATTGTGTCAGAGAAAACGGATCTGCCCCTATTTACATTGTGTGTCAGGATGGATCCATCTTGCTCCGCACTACCTCGCGGAAAGAAAAACGCTGCTTGCAGCTCTTTTATGTTCGCGATGGGGACGCAACCAAACGGAACGGAATTCATTTTGGTTCATTCCGCTTCGTTCAGTTCAGTTTTGTTCCCATTGACAATGAATGGGGACAAAAGTGAAGCGTTTTCTTCCGCTATTGAGATCCTATGATGGATCTCAATAGTGGAATTGAAAACGCTAATGTGAAAGTAGCCTTAGACGAACGCAAAAATAAACAGTGATATGTACACATCCTTACTGCCACAACATGCATTAAAAGAACTTTTTTTTTATCCACTTTATTGGCGCTGCCTCCATTTCTTTATTGTGTTCCACTGAGAAGATATTTGGACGCAGCTCCTGCAGGGGCACGCATGGGTTTTTTGCTTTACTGAAGGGTGCTCTATGCTTTTTGTTTAACAGAAGGGATAGCGATGAATCTTGATGCACTGCACAGTGATGAAGATGGTGATAAATTACAACTGCATGTACCGTAATACAAAGGTAATTTGCTGTTTCCCTTGCAGTGTTACAGGAAAAATAAATAAAAATGGAAAATCTGCAACAACAAAAAAGCGTCATTTTGAAATTTCACATTCATATTCCTTTAATTCTCGTGAAACATGTAAAGGGTTAACAAAGTTTATAAAATCAGTTATCTGAATAATTTCAGGTGTAGTTTCTAAAATGTGGTAATTTATTGGTGGCTTCTACCCCAAGAAAGTGACTTTATCGCTGAATTGACATTTTCAAAATGGTACCAACATAAAGTAGACATATGTTGAATGTTAATAACTTTTGTATTTTATGTGGCATCGCTGTCTGTTAAAATTTAGAAAATATAAATTTTTCCAAGTTTTTCATAAATTTGGGATTTTTTTTATAAAGAAAGATAAAACATATTGACTCAAATTCACCAATAACATGAAGTATGATGTGTCACAAGAAAAAAAATCTCAGAATTGCTTGGATAAGTAAAAGTATTCCAAAGTTATTACCACATAAAGTGACATGTCAGATTTGCAAGGATTTGCAGGAATGGCTGTATGGTATGAATTGTGACTTGTGTTTTGGAGATTTGGGTGGTAGACCTAGAACCTGTTAATGAGGGAGAAACTATGTGTAGTTAGTGGTCTAGGATTTGTTTTGTATCCTGTGATGGAAATGGACACCAATTGCTGTGGAATGTACACCGTCTTGCTGTGACAAGAAAATGAAAGCTGGCTGTGGCCTGTTTGCACTCAAGGCTATAGTGTTGGAGTGGCTTCTTGAGGTGTGCCACCAACCATCTAAACTTAGAGCGATGGCCATGCTTGCACATTAAATGAAAAAGAGCCAGCTTCTGTGGTTGTCGGGGCCATGGGAGTCTGCATAAACACTCATGTGCAGCCCCCGTTCCGACCATCTCATATCTCGTATTGCACTGGTGGCGGTAACACCACCGATGGAATGGATGCAATGGAAAAATGAATCCAGCCAGCAAAAGAGGCAATCTGGACAATCACAGTACATTAGTAAGTGCCTTGTAATTGCTTTCTCAACATGATAAATGCCATTTGCTGAAGTGAGACAACCCCTTTAATAGTGCCTCTTGGATTTTAATAGACTTTTTAAAATACACGGATCACTCAGTGACTGTAGAAAGTTGTCTTCCATCATTTAATTCAGTATCACAACTTTTGTCAAGTCCTGGGGATGAATGCAGTCCTGTCTTACATTGCTTGAGTATGTAATGCTAGAATCATTCTTATCACTGGAAAAACGGTAAGGGTTGGGCTGATATACAAACCAATGTAAAACAAGTATTTCCAGACAAACTGTGGGATGAAATTCCAGAAGAAGAAAATAGGAAGAAGTCTTTGGGTTGCTACAGTCCTGAAAATGTTCAACATAATTATATGGAGGGACCTGTAAGATTTTGTAGAAATGTGTTAACATGGAATACACTCCTCAGCATTGAAATTGCAACATCAAGATGGATAAGCCGTAAAGTTATGCAAATCGAGTAAGTAGCAGATGTCTCTAAGATCTGCAGATGATCAAATTTTCAAGCACCTAGCTCCAATCTGTGGTATGTGGGAGGGGCATAAATGCCAGATTAAAAATACATTTTTGTAAGCCACATGAAACCTTTAAAATTGCATAAAGTCATGTGGGATGATTGTGCGATGCCTCCTGTTTGTTGATGTGTCACTTATGGCCACTTGTCGCAAACTGAGAGGGACAAAATTATTGAACTGAGAGACCTTAGTTATCACTCCAATAATATCACTACGGGCCTAGGCCGAGATGTCAGCACTGTTCAATGCTGCGTGTCCCAGTGTTTGGGAGAACAATTATGAACTGCAATGACAGAAAGAAGTGCATAGAGGCGAACCTCTGCACGGACAGAATATCTGATTAGAAGAATGACATGTAGTGTAGTGATCCATTCTGTACTGCAAGTGAAATAGGATGTCATATCCCAACCCTAGGACGGCAAACAGTGTCTACATAAACCATCAGAAGGTGTTTGTACGACACTGGGCTACGAGCCAGATGTCCAGCTACATGTGCTCTACTGACCTCATGTCACCGCTCTCCATCGCTTTTCATTTCTATCGGAATGCATAGTAACAAGGCATTGGAGGCTGGCTTGGAGGTCTGCTCTCTTCAGTGAGGAGTCTTGCTTTTGTCTTGGATGCAATGATAGCTGGAGATTGGTCTGGAAGCCACCGTGGGCAATGGCATAAAAAAGCCTTCACGAGGGAATGTCACACCAGTCTTATTCCTGGTATTATGGTGTGGGGTGGCATAATGTACGGTAGCCAAATTCCCCAGCTCAGTGTTATATTGATTTGTTTGTGGGACCAGTGGTACGACCATTTCTCTAAATTGTCCCAAGAGCTGTGTTTCAACAGGTCAACACCAGGCTGCATGTTAATGTGAGTAGCATTCGTGAAATAAATGTGCTACCGTGGCCTACAGCATCTCCGGACTTGTCCTCCATTGGGATGTAGGAAAATACAAATTCTTAGTACTACATGATCAAGAATTAAAATGATTATCATGTTCTTTAAAACTGATGGCCTGTCCTTACAATAAGAGATCAATGTTAGATCGGTGGGGGGCTGAACTTGCCACTAAAAGTACAGAGCTATGCCTGGTACACAGTGAAGGTGACACCCTTAAGAACAGAGTTAGCCCCCACCAACATAATATTATAGGATATGCCATAAATTTAAAAAAAAATGATAAATATTTCACAATTGAACACTAGTATGTGGACCGCTTCTATCTGAATGACAGAGATGGTTCTTGGGAAGAACATATAGAAAATTGTATATCCTGCCTGTTTCTGCAGTAACAAATTAGAAATTATAAAATTCTATTCTTCATGAAAATCCACCATCACTTACCATAGTTGGCTGGTTGACCACAGTTTCCAAAATGTAAGTAACTCCACTATTGAGAGCATTATGGCCTGTACAATTATAAATCGAGAAGTCCAGTAATGTATTTCTAGCCAGTCCCATGCAAACTCAACAAGAAGTTGATATGGAAGAATCAAGTAATTGACAAGAAACTCACGCCACTGTGTCCATGTTGGATCCTGTAAATCCTGAAAACGGCATAAGGTATGGTTAATGTATGCAGGTCTATTTTGCCAAAGTAGCAGCAAACATGAGCTGTCTTAAAACATCCTATGTCTGCTAACTGACTGGCTGAAAGGTATTTGCTTAAGCCTTGGAAGGTAATGTCTCTCTGTAGACAGGTATACAAATTTGCATTGCGATTTCATTGAATTAAAAGTTAAAACAGCAATAATGGAAAACTACAAAACTATTATCAAAAATGTGTTGATGCTTGCAGTGTGCATCTGCATTGTATTTGTGTATTTGTGGTCAGCCACACTGCATAAGCCTACACAATTCATGCACTTCAACAGGAACTCAGAGAACTATTCTAGTAAAAATGTTAAACTGATTATTTCGTTGATTAACGCAAAACATTTATTTATATTCAAACACATAAAATGTAAAACAAGTCTTATCTTCACGTTAAGATATGCTCACATTGCCTCCTCTTTATAGTTTGCCATACATTCCTGTTCTTAAATGTTCTCTAAGATTGTAAGCTTTTTGTGCATAAAACTCATCTCCTGATATATCATATTTTATCATATTTTGCAGCCATCTGTAGTCATACAACAGAACTTTGTTCATATGAACAGCAGCTTGTGCTCCAGAGCCGTTCTTTCTACCACAACTGGACAATATGTGCCAAGCAGGGGCGTAGCTATAGGGGGTGCAGAGGTAGTGGTCGCTACCAGGCCCAGGAGCATGAGGGCGCCCAAAGACCGTTATGCCACATAAGAAGACATCTGTATTATAGAAAGTACATGATGGTCACGTTAAACCTCTGGCAGGAAGGAAAGGGGTTGGGTCAAGAATTTGGCATGGGGAGGTGCCGTTTCAATTTTTGCCTCAGCCAGCATGAAGGCTATGTACTTCCCGGCCCTTGGCCACAAAACACTGAGGGAAGGGGGGCCCAAGCTGAACTCTTGCAGCCAGTGTCGGACTGGGGTACCTAGGGACCACCAGGAAAATTTATTTTGGGGGACCACCGTACGGATACATTCAAATATAATAAATAATCTAACAAGTTTTTTATATGAACACAGGCTGGTTGAGGTGCTGTACATTGAATATATGTAGTGTACTAAATCTAATGTGTTATGTGCCACTTGTGCAGGGGGTGGGAGACTAGGGGCCCACCTTGCTCAGGGGCCCACCGGGGGATTCCCCTGTACCCCTGTGGGCCAGTCCGAGCCTGCTTGCAGCAGGACCCATGAGCCTTTGGCTATGCTCCTGGTGCCCAGTATTAATGCTATCACATACCCACAGCGGTCAGACCCCCACGATCCTGAGAACAGGGTCCAATTCCCTTGTCCTGATGGAGTGGCAGGTTGAACATGTGTCCAGCCACCCCATTTATTCTCTAAGGGACTGTCGCAGATAGCAGAGTACAGCTTTTGGCTATTTATGGCAGACCACAGATAATGAATGGAGAAGCAGGAAACATACTTGACCTGCCACTTCATCAGGATAGGAGAATGGGACCCCTGTTCTTGGGACAGGTAGAAGTCCTGGTAGTCAGACTTCCACAGATCAGTTATCTACCCCCTATCCTGTGGGTAGGGGTTCACTTTAATACTTGGGAATCCCCTTTAAGGCAGAACATATAATTAAGGGTACTTTCACACTAGCGTTTTTCTTTTCCGGCGCTGAGTTCCGTCCTAGGGGCTCAAATCCGGAAAAGAACTGATCGGTTTTATCCCCATGCATTCTGAATGGAGAGTCCGTGCATCAGGATGCATCAGGATGTCTTCAGTTCAGTCTTTTTGACTGATCAGGCTTTTCAAAAAAACGTAGCATGCAGTATTTTTACCTCCAGCCAAAAATCCTGAACACTTTGACTGAACGCCGGATCCGGTCTTTTTCCCATTGACTTGCATTAACGCCGGATCTGGCGCTGTGTGTTCAGTCAAACCGGATCCGGCTTTTGCATGTTAAACCCGAAAAATGTGAAAAAAAAGTTAAAGTCCATAAATGGCGGATCCGTTTTTTCCAATGCATTTTTTCATTGTGATCACGTTTTTCCGGATCCGGCGGGCAGTTCCGGTGTCGGAATTGAACGCCGGATTAAAACAACGCTAGTGTGAAAGTAGCCTAAGACTATATGATATATAAAAAAAATTATCTTTGTTAGGGTATTTTCACACTTGCGGCAGGACGGATCCGACAGGCTGTTCACCATGTCGGATCCGTCCTGCGGCTGTTTCGCCGTGCCCCCGGGCCGCCGCTCCGTCCCCATTGACTATAATGGGGATGGGGGCGGAGCTCCGGCGCAGCACGGCGGTGCACGGCTTAAGGCCGCCGGACTAAAATTACTGCATGTCAGGTTTTTTAGTCCGGCGGCTTTCTCCGTGCACCGCCGTGCTGCGCCGGAGCTCCGCCCCCATCCCCATTATAGTCAATGGGGACGGAGCGGGGGCACGGCGAACAGCCACAGGACGGATCCGACATGGTAAACAGCATGTCGGATCCGTCCTGCCGCAAGTGTGAAACTAGCCTTAGATATAACACAACCAGACATTTTACATTAAACAAATTATGATAATTTTGTACGTGGTTAAAAATCACTGGTTCCATGTCAGGTGCATGTCTAATAAAAGCATAAAAGCAGCTCTTTTATGGATGGTGTGTAGAGTTTAATAAAACCCCAAAGGAAAGCTCATAAATACTCATTATAGCTGAATTCTGAATTAGCTTCAGTGAGTATTTCTACGATTTTAGGAGTTCAGAGAAAAGGGCCATCAGAGCCATTGAGCCATCAGAACAGTTCTGGTGGATTCAGTGTAAAATATAAAGCCTGCAAATGCACTTCGGGGGTGCAGGCAGGCGTATATAAAAAAAAAAAAAAAAAAGCTTAAAGCAATCTGAATGCACCATATTATAGAGCAGGAGGAGCTGAGCAGATTGACATAAATTTGTGGAAAAAGATTCTGCAAAACCTGTAATTTACACATTTACATCTTTGTTTTTGCAGTCCTGTGAACAGTATCAGTACAGGATGGAGGTGCTGTCAGTGATTGAGATATATAAAAAAAGACGTATGTGTGTATGTATTGTGGGGATTTGCTCTGGTAGACAGGCTTGCTGACGCAGTATAGAGGCGACGACAACATCTTTAACTTAAACAGTTCGGAGTTTATTTACACATAAGGATAAGCAAAACAAAAAGTCAGTTTCAAGGAAAACAGTTACCTTGAGTCTGGTGTTTGTTCACACCATGCAGCAATGCAGAAGTCCTTGGACATAGCAGAAATCACCTGCTCTCACGCCAACAAGGTAGAAGGCCTTTACCCAGGCCCAAACTCCCAGGTCCCAACACAGAGACTGACAGAGCTTCACTGTCAGAGAGAAGTAAATTCCTCCCACCTTACAGTCAGGCCGGACTGGAGCGCAGCGGTGGGGGAGGACGCACATGAAGAGGCCGGGCGGTGAAGGAGAGGTAAGGAAAGGGTTAGTGGTTTGTGGGGGTGGGTTAGGTAGCAAGGCGCGGGTTGCCAGGGCGGCGGGGGGCGTGGCCGGAGCGGAGACGGAGGAAGGAGGCGGATGTGAGGTCAGTGCGGCCAGGGGATCCAAACGCCCACCCACCCGACCCTAGTGGAGGTGGAATTGGGGGAGTGTTGTTGTGTTAAATGTCGCGGCAGTCATGGAGGCGGGGGAGGTCCTTGAAGTGGAGGAATATGGTGGTACCTGAGGATGGGAGGGCCCCGCGGGAGGGGCTGGACTCTCATTGAGGAGCTGGTAGGAACTAATTACGCGTCCATCAGTTGCTGCCTCCGAGCTGGGTTCAACGGCTGGGGGCAAGATGGAGACGCAGGTGTTCCAGCGTTTATGGAGTTATTGGGGCTTCTAGGACCTCCCTCGTCAGGGGTTAACTTATGTTATATATTTTGTATGTATTCAATAAACGGCTGCTGTGGCCGATTAAATCCAAGCAGTGGTGTGGTGTGTTTATTTCTTGGTGCAGGATGTAGGGTTGGGGGTAGGATGACGGTGGAGCTAGTGGGACTGAACAAATAGCCAGTGCCTTCTTCAAGTGCTGCCTGTGTCTTATAACCCAAACCAAGACCCGACCTGGAACGTGGGGAGCAGCCACCCGGCCCGGATCGGCTTTACAGCCATACTAAATAGCAAAACCATGTCAGCCAGCACTAGCTGCCGCTGACACATGAAATTACCGGCTCTTACCTCACCGAGGCCAGAAATCTCGGTGACACATACCTTCCGTCAATGAAGGACCCTTGCGCCTTCCTACATACCTCCCCCTTTGTTCAACCCTGAGGGGGTGAACACTTGCCAGACAGTGTACCCAGGACAGGGAATCCGCGTTTCCCTGTAAGCGGCCTGCCCTGTGTTCCACTGAGAACTTGAAGTTCTGTAACGACAAGAACCATCTGGTGACCCGAGCATTCCTCTGTTTGGCTTGGCTCATCCACTTGAGAGGGGAGTGGTCGGTCACCAGATGGAACTTTCTCCCCCAACAGATAATAACGGAGAGACTTGAGTGCCCACTTGATGGCCAGGCTGGTGTAAGCTTTCAGTATAGGAAAAAAACAGGATGTTCCTCCACATTGATGTCCTGAGAGGCCTACTTCAGAGGTATCGGTCTGTACCACAAATTCCCTCTTGAAGTCAGGTGTCACCAATACCGGGGACCCATACAGGGCAGACTTCAAAGCGGAGAAAGCCTTTTCCGCCTGTTCATTCCACTAAACCGTCACTGACTTGTGTCCCTTCAAAAGGCCTGTCAATGGTGCGGCGACTGTAGCAAAATTGGGGACAAACCTCATATAGTACTCCACCATACCCAGGTACAACTTTACTTGCCAAGTAGTGACAGGTCGGGGCCAATTCCTAATTGCCTCAATTTTGTTCACCTGAGGTTTGATCATTCTGCACCCAATTACATACCCCAGGTACCTGGTCTCTTCTAACCCTATTGCGCACTTTTTTGGGTTAGCGGTTAAGCCAGCCTTCCTAAGGGAGTCCACTACAGCCTGTACTTTAGATACGTGACTTTCCCAGTCGGTGCTATGGATAACGATATCGTCCAGGTACGCCGAACCGTACCGACAATGTGGGCATAGTACAATGTCCATTAGCCTTTGAAACGTGGCGGGAGCGCCATGTAGACCAAAGGGTAATACCTTGTACTGATACAGCCCCTCTGGTGTGATGAAAGCCGTTTTTTCCTTGGCAGCCTCTGTCAAGGGTACCTGCCAGTACCCTCTGGTGAGGTCCAACACAGAAAAATATCGGGCTTGGCCTAACTTCTCAATAAGCTCATCTACTCGGGGCATGGGATATGCGTCAAATTTGTTCCGACTAATGAACTCCCTGGCTTCCTGAGCCTGTTTAGAGGAGAGGCTGTCAGCAATTTTCACTGTGGCAGCCGCTTCCCTTGCTACAGACAGAGGGGTCGAAACCGCTTCCCCTAAGAACCCTGGTCGTGGGCAGTCTTCCGTACAGGTTTCCCTATCTCTCCATGGTTTGAGCAGATTCACATGGTACACCTGCTCTGGCTTTCGACTCCATGGCTGGTGTACCTTGTAATCTACCTCTTCAATTTGTTCAAGTACCTCGTAGGGCCCCTGCCACCTATCTAGGAACTTACTGTCTACAGTCCGTACCAGAACCAACACCCGATCACCTGGGTTAAAGGACCCAAGCCTGCCGATTATAGACCCTACTCTGGGCTCGCTGCGCTGCCTCCATATGCTTCCTAACCATAGGTAAAAATGCTTCCATCCGTCCTTGCATCTGGGTGATGTGCTCGACAACACTTTTGTGCAGTGTGGGTTGGTGTTCCCATGCCTCTTTGGCGACGTCCAACAGACTGCGAGGGTGTCTGCCGTATAGCAGTTTGAAGGAGGAGAACCCAGTAGAGGCCTGGGGCACTTCTCGCACTGCGAACATGAGATAGGGCAGAAGAAGGTCCCAGTCCCTCCCATCCTTAGACACTGCTCTTTTTAACGTTTGATTAATCCTTTCTACCAGGTCATCCGTTTTCGGATGATACACGGACGTTCGTAACTGTTTTATGTGGAGCAACTTACAGAGTTCCCTCATGGCCTTGGACATAAACAGGGTCCCTTGGTCAGTCAGAACCTCCTTAGGCAGACCCACTCGAGAAAACATCTCCATTAACTCCTTAGCTATGAGTTTGGCTGATGTATGACGCAGTGGCACCGTCTCCGGGTACTGGGTGGCGTAGTCGAGGATGACCAAGATGTGTTGGTGCCCTCTAGCGGACTTCGGTACTGGGCCTATGAGATCCATAGCGATCCGTTCGAATGGAACCTCAATAATAGGGAGAGGGACCAGAGGACTACGGAAATGTGGCTGGGGGCTGGTTATCTGGCAGGTTGGGCAAGACTTGCAATACTCTTCCACCTCTCTGAACACACTGGGCCAGTAGAACTGCTGTATAATCCGGTCCTGCGTTTTCTGCTGGCCCAGGTGTCCCCTAAGAACATGTTGGTGGGCTAACTCCAACACAAGCTTGCGATACGCCTTGGGCACCACCAGCTGTTCAATATGCTCACCCCGTAGTTGATTTACTCGGTGCAGCATCTCCCGTTGAACCACAAAACGGGGGAACATAGACTCGGCCCCCGGTTATTGCGGCTCACCCTGAACTACTACCACATTCTCCCAGGTTTGGGATAGAGTCGGGTCCTGGTGCTGCACCAAAATTATCTCCGGAGACGTTGAGGTCTCGCGAGATACAGACCCGGCGGCAAATCCTCCACGTCTCCCACCAAACGGAACCTCACGAATAGCTGCTAGCAGACGAATAGGAAATGCATCCAAGCGGCTTACACTCCTAGCAATCAGTCACTAACAGCATACAGTGAATCCCCCCAAGAACGAAACCAAGCTCCGTGTTGAGGGTAAAGCAGTGGACAGCCAGAACTGTGTGTTTATTGTTCTTATATAACATTGTTACACATTAGTACCACCCACAGGGTTTTGTAAGACAACCAGTAACCACGTACAATACACTCAGACACTCCCACACAAAATCCTCCCCTCTGCCTGCAATACAATTACCTTACACAATGGGTTAATGTTATCATCACAGGCAGGAAAATACACAGTTTTACAGTCTTCTGTCCTGGAGATAATTGGGAAGTAATCCAATTTATCTCCAAGGACAGAGGCAGCAATTCAGGATACACAGACACAATACATTCCCACAATGCATCCTGGTTTCCTCCTCTCTGCCCTGGAGACAATCGAGGAGTAATTTAATTATCTCTCAGGTCAAAGGGACATCTCCATTGTACACGTGGGGACAACAGGACAGAAATCACTATTCAAATATACAATGTCACAACCATTACAGTGAACACAGACATTTAACATATCCCCAGATGGCTTGGATCTGAGCGCTCAATATATCCGAACAGCGCTCAGATGCCACAAACACAGTCAAATCGCCATGGGGTTTAAGTTTAGCATGGGCTGATGAGAGGTCCTATAATCCTGTGGCAAGAGGCTGGCAACCAGGCTTCTCCAGCACCCAGTGGCGAGGTTGGTTTCGCCACATTTCTCTCCTTTTCCAAACAGACTAACAGGGTATCTGACCTTCTGCCAGTCAGTGCCCTTGTTAGTCCAGCAGCCCACCCACAAAATAGAAACAGCAGTACAGCCCACCCACAATAAATGGTTACTACACCTGAGCAAGGGATAAACTTGTCCATGTCTAGGTGCCTCACCACGGCTGTGTGGGGGACTGGTAGACTGCCTTGGTGAGTTGCTGAGTGGGCAGAGACCAGTGGTACTCTGTCCTAGTGCCAGCGCTATTACGGAACTAGCCTGGTTGGAGCCTGGTTGTTGGAGGGGGAGACCAACTGTCTCCCCTTGTAGGGAGAGACCGACTATCTCCCCTTTAGATAGACCACCGTGCTGCAGTGGGGGGAAACCGACTGTCTCCCCTTTGGCTAAACAGCCCTGTTGCTGGGGGACAGGACCGACTGTCCCTACCCCCTGTGCTGTGAGTGCAGAGACCACGGTCCCATCTGCACTGTTGTGGGGCTTACTGTCTCCCCCTGGTGCATTAAACTGTCGTTGGGGAATGGAGACTGGGCTCCCAATTCCCAACAAATCCATCTGTTGCTGTGGGATGGAGACTGGGCTTCCAATTCCCAACAACTCAATCTGCTGCTGGGGGACAGGACCGACTGTCTCTGCCCCCTGTAACTCAGCCTGCCGCTGGGGAATGGAGACTGGGCTCCCAATTCCCAATAAATCACATTGCCGCTGGGGAGAGGGGGTAGCAAACTCCTCTCCCATACATACTTCCAGCCTCTGGGGAGGGAGACCGACTGTCTCTGCTCCCAATACAGTGTCCTGTTGCTGGGGAAAGGAGACTGGGCTCTCTATTCCCTGTAGGACACTCTGCCGCTGAGGAATGGAGACTGGGCTCCCAATTCCCTGTAAATCACACGGCCGCTGGGGAATGGAGACTGGGCTCCCAATTCCCTGCAGGACTGGTGGAGAGACCTCGGTCCCATCTCCACCGGCCACCTGGGGTTCTTCCCAGTAACACTCCACAATATCTGCCCAGCTGAATGGGTCTGGATCCGGGTCTCTCATCTTGCTGTCCTGCTGAGCCTTCCCAATGGAGTAGAAGAGATCTCGGTAGTCCAGCTCCAGTTCCCACTCCAGGGTTGTTAGGTGAGCCAGGTCTTTCTCTACCTCATGGGACACATCACAATCCTGCCTAGCCTCCCTCTCGTAGAAAATGTCTTGAAGTCTGGACTGTGCAGGGCTCCCGAAGTCAGGCTCTGCAAAGGACTCCCATAACAAGCCAGGATCATCAAACTCCTTTCCCTCTGGCTTGTCATGCTCAGCTGTCCAGGGTATATGCTGTGCCATATACCACCAGAGCGCCTGGTAGGCATCCTCCAGCCATAGCTCCTGCCATACCCTTTGCTCTAGTTCCTTCACCCATTCCTCCAGGGGCTGCTCTCCCAGGAAGGGCATCCGCAGGGCCACTTGCTTCTGCAATCGCCGCTCCTCACTGGGAAGACTCTCGCCTCGCTGGTATTGTTCATTATCCAGGGCCTGGTACCAGATGCCTTTCCTTAATGCATCCTGGCCATCCTGGTCTTCCTTATCGTATGCCACTGCTGGTTCCATCCTACTGCTGTCAGGGTCGCTGTACTGGGACATGCGTTGCCCTCAAATTGTAATTCCAGGGAATGATGTCTCCTGTAGTGTCACCGCCAGAGCTCTAAGAAGCTCTGACAGACGTTCTTCTGTGCCTCCTGCATGAAGTTCTTTTGTTTTGGTTCCATTTTATCTCTTTTCCTTCCCTCAGCTGTCATCTATTCACACTGATTGCCTCCCTTTATATCCCCTCCCATACTGCCTCACTTTGTGGTTTATACTACTTCCTGGATTGTGCTTACTGCTAGAAGCTGCAACTGCTGATTCCTCAGATAAGTCTGTTTCCTTTAATTGTGTTTCTGCTGGCTTGATTCTAGGTGACCCTGACTTCCTCCGTATTGAGTGCAGGGAGCCGGTGGTCGTGTCCCCTTACTATTGTAGGGTTCCCAGGTGTCATACAGTCGAGGCACAAGGGCATGCAATTATCTATCATAGATATCTTTGCATGGGCTGAGCAGTAAGGGAGAGTTCTAGGGCTGTTATAGGGCTTACCCATTTGTTCCTTAGTTTGGGATCAAGTCAGTCTGTTGTTTTTTTGTGACTTCCAGTTTTCGCCAAACACCATCCGTGACATTATAAACCAACAAAACCGTTTTAAGCATGGATCCGGTTTCAGCCTTGATTGACCGCGTGCAGGGTCTTTCACTGGAGGTAGCAGATCTCTGTAAAACTGTCTCTCAGTTTCAGGTGACCGGTTCTGCTTGCGTTCATGGAGTTTGTTCTGAGCCTAAGATCTCGCTTCCGGATACGTTCTCCGGGGGTAGTGAGAATTTTGTTCGTTTTAGAGAGGCTTGCAAACTCCATTTTCGCCTACTTCCCCATTCCTCTGGTGATGAGGAGCAGAGGGTGGGGATCATCATATCGCTGCTCAGGGATAATGCTCAGTCTTGGGCCTTCTCGCTACCGGTGGGGGCACGGCCCCTCCGATCGGTGGATGAATTTTTTGTAGCCCTGGGTCAGATATATGATGATCCGGATCGTATTGCTCTGGCTGAATCTAAACTGCGTTTTTTATGCCAGGGTAAACAGTCCGCAGAAATATACTGTTCAGAATTTCGGAGATGGGCAGCTGATTCTGGTTGGAATGATGCTGCACTCCGAAGTCAATTTTGCCATGGTCTTTCGGAGGGATTGAAAGATGCGTTTGCCTTTTATGAGAGACCTACCTCCTTGGAGTCTGCCATGTCTTGGGCTGTACGTATTGACAGGCGTTTTAGATAGAGAGGAGAGATCACTCCTTCCTGTCATAATAAGTCCAAGGACAGTGGGGCGGTCTCATTCAGTGCACAGGGACCTCAGTCTCTCTCAATCCCCTCTGAGCAGAAGCCCATGCAGCTGGGTTTGCTTGCCTCTAACAATAGAGGATTCAGCTCTCAGAGGAGGGTTTGTTTATGTTGTGGAGGTATAAATCATTTGGCAAATGTTTGCTCCTCTAGAAGATTCAAGGCGTTTTTTGAGGGTAATATAGAAACAAAAGGAAAAAAGTCCTCTAAAAACGTTCCATCTGTTACTATTGGCAAGGTTGATGCAGAAATTGAAGCTTTTCCGTTTGCTTGTAGTTCCCATTTTGTCCTGCCTGCCAGGGTGGCGCTAGATAGCAAGAACATTGTTTGTGAGATTTTTGTAGATAGTGGAGCAGCTGTCAATCTCATTGATAATCAATTTGCTATAACACATGGTTTCCAGGTATGCACTTTGGGAAAGGACATACCTGTGTTTGCTATCGATTCGGCTCCACTTTCTCAAAAATCGTTAAAGGGCATAGTTCATAATATCTGTTTGACTGTGGGTGATGCTCATGTTGAGGATGTGTCATGTTTCGTCCTAAGCGGATTACCTACTCCTCTAGTGTTGGGGCTACCCTGGCTCACTAAACATAACCCCACCATTGATTGGCAAGCGAGGCAAATAAATGGTTGGAGTGACTTTTGCAGAGAGAATTGCCTCTCGGCGTCTCTTTCAGAGGTTTCCACTAAGACTGTACCATCTTTTCTCTCTGAATTTTCGGATGTGTTTTCAGAGAGTGGTGTCCAGGAGTTGCCCCCTCACCGGGAGTACGATTGCCCTATTAATCTCATCCCAGGCGCCAAGCTGCCTAAATCTCGTTTATACAATCTCTCCCAACCTGAAAGGGTCGCTATGCTTACTTATATCTCTGAGAGCCTGAGAAAGGGACACATCCGACCCTCGAAGTCACCTGTTGCCGCTGTTTTCTTTTTTGTTAAGAAAAAAGATGGTTCTTTAAGACCATGTCTGGATTTCAGGGAGCTGAACAGTATCACAATTCGTTACCCTTATCCGCTTCCTCTGATCCCGGACCTGTTTAACCAGATTGTTGGGGCTAAAGTTTTTTCTAAGTTGGATTTAAGAGGGGCATACAACCTGGTGAGGGTAAGGAAAGGGGACGAATGGAAGACGGCCTTCAATACCCCTGAGGGCCATTTCGAGAATTTGGTTATGCCTTTTGGTTTGATGAATGCTCCAGCCGTCTTCCAACATTTTGTGAACAGCATTTTTTATCATTTAATGTGGAAATTTGTACTAGTGTATCTAGATGACATTTTGATTTTTTCTCCTGATTTCAAACCTCATAGGGACCATTTACGTCAGGTCTTGATCATTCTGCGGGAGAATAAATTGTACGCTAAACTGGAAAAATGTGTGTTTGCGGTTTCAGAAATTAAATTTCTGGGTTTTCTTCTCTCCGCTTCTGGTTTTCGCATGGACCCCGAGAAGGTCCGCGCTGTGCTTGATTGGGAGCTTCCTGAGAATCAGAAGGCGCTGATGCGCTTTTTGGGGTTTGCCAATTATTACAGGAAGTTCATTTTGAATTATTCCTCTGTTGTTAAGCCACTCACTGATATGACAAAAAAGGGGGTAGATTTTTCCTCCTGGTCGGTAGATGCGCGTAAGGCCTTTTCTAGTATCAAAGAGAGTTTTGTTTCCGCTCCCATCTTGGTACAACCTGATGTCTTTCTGCCCTTCATTGTTGAGGTGGATGCTTCTGAGGTGGGTGTGGGTGCGGTCTTGTCTCAGGGTCACTCTCCTGCCAAATGGCGACCATTTACCTTTTTCTCGAAGAAACTCTCCTCCGCAGAGAGAAATTACGATGTGGGAGATAGGGAGTTGTTGGCCATCAAGTTAGCTTTTGAGGAATGGCGCCATTGGCTAGAGGGAGCCAGACACCCTATTACCGTGTTTACCGACCATAAGAATCTGGCTTACTTCGAGTCAGCCAAGCGTCTGAACCCGAGACAGGCCAGATGGTCTTTGTTCTTTTCAAGGTTTAATTTTGTTGTCACGTTCCGCCCTGGGGTTAAGAACGTGAAGGCTGATGCCCTGTCACGTTGTTTTCCAGGAGGAGGGAACTTTGAAGACCCGGGTCCCATTTTGGCTGAAGGGGTGGTCGTCTCTGCTCTTTATCCTGAATTGGAGGCAGTGGTTCAGGCAGCCCAGACAGAGCCTCCTGATCTTTGTCCTCCTGGGAGGTTGTTTGTGCCTCTCGCTTTACGACACAAGGTTTTTAAGGAGCACCACAATACTGTCCTTGCTGGGCACCCGGGGGGCAGAGCACAGTAGATCTCATTGCTCGGAGATTCTGGTGGCCGGCTCTTCGTAAGACGGTTGAGGGTTTTGTGGCAGCCTGCGAGACCTGCGCTCGTGCCAAGGTCCCTCATTCACGGCCATCGGGCCCTCTCCTCCCATTACCCATTCCTTCCCGTCCTTGGACACATTTGTCCATGGACTTCATTACAGACCTGCCTCGTTCCTCGGGGAAGACTTTGATTCTGGTGGTGGTGGACCGTTTTAGCAAAATGGCGCATTTCATTCCTTTTCCTGGGTTACCCAATGCAAAAATGCTGGCGCAAGCATTTGTTGATCATATTGTCAAATTGCATGGCATTCCTTCAGACATAGTATCTGATAGGGGCACGCACTTTGTTTCCAGATTCTGGAAGGCTTTCTTTTCTCACTTGGGGGTTCGGTTGTCATTCTCTTCTGCTTTTCACCCGCAGTCGAATGGCCAGACCGAACGCGTCAATCAGAATCTGGAGACATATCTGCGCTGTTTTGTGACTGAGAATCAGGAGGATTGGTGTTCTTTTTTGTCCCTTGCTGAGTTTGCTTTGAATAACCGGAGTCCTCTGATAAGTCACCATTTTTTGGTGCATATGGGTTTCATCCACAGTTTGGGACATTCTCTGGAGAGGGGTCTTCTGGTTTACCTGATGAGGAGAGATTTTCCTCGTCTTTGTCATCTATTTGGCAAAAGATTCAGGGTAATCTAAAGAGCATGAGTGAGAGATATAAGCGTGTGGCAGATAAGAGACGTGTGCCTGGTCCGGACCTGAATGTGGGTGATTTGGTGTGGTTGTCTACTAAAAATATCAAACTGAAGGTTCCCTCCTGGAAGTTGGGTCCTAGGTTTATTAGGCCTTACAAAATCTTGTCCGTCATCAATCCCGTTGCTTTCCGTCTTGATCTTCCTCAGACTTGGAAGAATCATAATGTTTTTCAAAAGTCCTTATTAAAACCTTATGTCCAACCCACTGTACCCTCCTCTTTGCCTCCTCCTCCGATTGTGATTGATGGTAATCTTGAATTTCAGGTCTCTAGGATTGTGGATTCCCGCATTGTCCGCGGTTCTCTCCAGTATCTCGTTCATTGGGAGGGTTATGGTCCTGAGGAGAGGATGTGGGTCCCAGTGGTGGA
Source organism: Bufo bufo (assembly GCF_905171765.1). Lineage (NCBI taxonomy): Eukaryota > Metazoa > Chordata > Amphibia > Anura > Bufonidae > Bufo > Bufo bufo. The sequence goes on along the minus strand of NC_053395.1, from coordinate 60,493,358 downwards.
CATTAAGGCCTCTCGTCTTATCAGGGCTTTCCATAGGTCCCATCCTGAGAAGGTGGGCCCTGAGTGTCCGGTGTCCACTCGTAGAGGGAGGGGTACTGTCACCACCAGAGCTCTAATAAGCGCTGACAGACATTCTTCTGTACCTCCTGCATGAAGTTCTTTTGTTTTGGTTTCACTTTCTCATCTCTTTTCCTTCCCTCAGCTGTCATCTATTCACACTGATTGCCTCCCTTTATATCCCCTCACATACTGCCTCACTTTGTGGTTTATACTACTTCCTGGATTGTGCTTACTGCAAGAAGCTGCAACTGCTGATTCCTCAGATAAGTCTGTTTCCTTTATTTGTGTTTCTGCTGGCTTGATTCTAGGTGACCCTGGCTTCCTCCGTATTGAGTGCAGGGAGCCGGTGGTCGTGTCCCCTCACTATTGTAGGGTTCCCAGGTGTCATACAGTCGAGGCACGAGGGCATGCAATTATCTATGATAGAGATCTTTGCATGGGCTGAGCAGTAAGGGAGAGCTTTAGAGCTGTTATAGGGTTTACCCATTTGTTCCTTAGTTTGGGATCAAGTCAGTCTATTTTATTTTTATGACTTCCATTTTTCGCCAAACACCATCCGTGACATGTAGCTGTCCTTCTGGCTGTGGGAACGATCCCGCCGCTTGCCACCAATTGTAACGGCATACAAGGAAATGCACCAAACTCCCAAACGGAACCTCACAAATAGCTGCTAGCAGACGAATAGGAAACGCACCCAAGCGGCTTACACTCCTAGCAATCAGTCTCTAACAGCATACAGTGAATCCCCCCAAGAATGAGACCAAGCTCTGTGTTGAGGGTAAAGCAGTGGACAGCCAGAGCTGTGTGTTTATTGTTCTTGTATAACATTGTTACACATTAGTACCACCCACAGGGTTTTGTAAAACAACCAGTAACCCTGTACAATACACTCAGACACTCCCACACAAAATCCTCCCCTCTGCCTATGATACAATTACCTTACACAATGGGTTAATGTAATCATCACAGGCAGGAAAATACACAGTTTTACAGAGTCTTCTGTCCTGGAGATAATTGGGAAGTAATCCAATTTATCTCCAAGGACAGAGGCAGCAATTCAGGATACACAGACACAATACATCCCCACAATGCATCCTGGTTTCCTCCTCTCTGCCCTGGAGAAAACCGAGGAGTAATTTAATTATCTCTCAGGACAAAGGGACATCGCTATTGTACACGTGGGGACAACAGGACAGAAATCACTATTCAAATATACAATGTCACAACCATTACAGTAAACACAGACATTTAACATATCCCTAGATGGCTTGGATCTGAGCGCTCAATATATCCGAATAGCGCTCAGATGCCACAAGCACAGTCAAATCGCCATGGGGTTTAAGTTTAGCATGGGCTGATGAGAGGGCCCATAATCCTGGGGCAAGAGGCTGGCAACCAGGTTTCTCCAGCACCCAGTGGCGAGGTTGGTTTCTCCACAGCGGGGTTGTCTCCCCCTCTTCCACCGAAGTGGCAGTCAACCCTATCACTGGCCCTTCTGACTCAGGTTCCCAGGGTTCTGGTCTCCCCCCTAAGCTGCCAGAGTTACGTCTGTCTCCCGGGTATCGGTAACTTTCGTATCCTGCCATAGTGCCAGGAAACCGGGGAAGTCTCTCCCAATTATGAGTTCATACTGCCGGCCACCGTTGATAGAGACACCAGGGCGGTAGGATTGTCCTTTAAAGGGGTTATCCCACTTCGCCTTTTCATACTTACCTGCTGCCACCGCGCCGTTCACTTCCTGGATTCTGGCTGGGGGCGGGCTTCATCTTGATTGAAGTCTTCTCCCGGCCGCTCCGCGCGCTGGACTGAACGCGCACGCTGCCGCGCATGCGCCATGTGACTTATTTCTGGCCAGTATAGTACAGAGCCGGCGTGCGCGTTCGCAGCTCTGTACTATTCTGGCCGGGAAGAAGTCACCGTCGTGCATGCGCGGCAGCGTGCACGTTTAGGACAGCGAGCGGCCCGGCCGGGAGAAAAGAAGGAATCTTCTGAGCAAGCGCGACAATCGATTTTCTGGAGAAGAGCGGTGGCCGTAACCAGGGGAGACCGAGTCACAACAGTAAGGTAAGTGGGGATGAATTTTATCCTAAATGGTGGGAATTTGTTAAGCAAGTATATTTACAAAAATGATCACTGTCAAATCATTAACTGATTTAACAGTGATCATTATGATGGGATAACCCCTTTAAGTCTCCATGAATGCACACTACGCCTTTCGGCCAGTATACTCAGGGGGCCGTTCCAGGGCAGCTCTTACCAGGGACACCAAGCTCCCTGAATCCAGCAGAGCCACCGCCAGAGTGTCCCCCACTTCCACCTGGCACAGGTGGCTATTGTCTATAGTCTCGGAGGTTCCTGTGGCTCACAACTTCCTGGCATATAATGAGTGGCGGCAGCCAAAGATGGTGTCCATGGGTTCACCTCGATGGGGACAGTCGGACCTTATGTGTTCAGGCTCATGACACCGCCAGCAAACCACCGGGGCTGAGTCTGCAGGGGATATGTCCCGGGCGGGTCTGCATTGGCACCGGCCGCCAGGTCTGGGGAGGAGATTTCCCGGGTTTGACTGGCCCCCTCCCAAAAGAACCCTGTAGATTTCTGGTGGCCTCATAGCGCTCCACCAGGTCGACCATCTCCAAGGCATTACCCGGAGATACCTGGCTGATTCAGTGCTGGAAGGGGTACGGTAAAGCACTCCAGAACACATCCGCCAAGAGACGGTCCAGCATTGCAGTGGGGGTCAGTACATCAGGCTGTAGCCATTTTTTCAAACAGTGTAACAGGTCATAATACTGCAGTGTGGCAGTTTCAGCAAGGTTAAATTCCCACTGATGCACTCGCTGGGCCCGGACTAACACATTCACCCCCAGTCTTGCCAGGATCTCACCATTTACGGTCAGGTAGTCGGCCGCTTGATCATCTGGGAGATTGAAAAAAACTTACTGGGTTCCAGACGCTAGGAACGGAGCGATGACCTCAGCCCACTGGTCTCGGGGTAACTTTTCCCTCACGGCCACCTTTTCGAACACCGCCAGATAGGTCTCGACGTCATCCGAGGGGGTCATCTTAGGGATCGCCGCACTGACAGCTTTCCAGGCATCGTGGACGTTCAGGGATGCTCCTGCCGCTTGCAATGCCATCACATGTTGCAATAGCAGCTGGTTAGTTTCCTGCTGCTGCTTGTTAGCCTCCCGCTGCTGCAAGTTAGCCTCCAAGAGGGCCTTCATGACCGCCTCCATTTTGTCAGGGGACATGGGTCGTAACCTTGCTGGCTTAATGTAGGACATGCACTTGTGCCAGGGAAAACAAAAACTTTTCGGCCTTCAGGCCTGCCTAACTGCGTTTGCCCGCATCCGACACCAATTGTGGGGATTTGCTCTGGTAGACAGGCTTGCTGACGCAGTATAGAGGCAACGACAACGTCTTTAACTTAAACAGTTCGGAGTTTATTCACACATAAGGATAAGCAAAACAAAAAGTCAGTTTCAAGGAAAACAGTCACCTTGAGTCTGGTGTTTGTTCACACCATGCAGCAATGCAGAAGTCCTTGGACATAGCAGAAACCACCTGCTCTCACGCCAACAAGGTAGCAGGCCTTTACCCAGGCCCAAACTCCCAGGTCCCAACACAGAGACTGACAGAGCTTCACTGTCAGAGAGAAGTAAAATGTGGAATGTGGGGAGCAGCCACCCACCCTGCACTTTGACTGCTCCCAATAAGAGCCGGGCTGGATCGACTTTACAGCCATTCTAAATAGCAAAACCATGTCAGCCAGCAGTAGCTGCCGCTGACACATGAAATTACCGGCTCTTACCTCACCGAGGCCAAGAATCGGATAGGATTGAATTGGATAATGCAGGTTACTTTTGGGGAATATCTCGGGAACGGTACGTCCTAGAGAGCTGAGACCCCCGCAAGATTTCTTTCCAGGTAGCAAGGAATGTGTATACCAAGTTTCATTGAAATGGATGGTTGCATTTTTGAGTTTTTGTGGAACATACATACATATATACATACTGTAGGAAGGCGCAAGGGTCAGTCATTGACCCTCCGTCAATGACTGACCCTTGCGCCTTCCTATAGTATGTATGTATGTATGTTCCACAAAAACTCAAAAATGCAACCATCCATTTCAATGAAACTTGGTATACACATTCCTTGCTACCTGGAAAGAAATCTTGCGGGGGTCTCAGCTCTCTAGGTCACTGTAAAAGTCACTGGTAAAGGGGAGGTCACTGTGAAAGTCACTGTTAAAGGGGCAGTCACTATGAAAGTCACTGTTAAAGGGGTGATCACTGTGAAAGTCACTGTTAAAGGGGCGGTCACTGTAAAAGTCACTGTTAAAGGGGCGGTCACTGTGAAAGTCACTGTTAAAGGGGCTGCAGTCACTGGTAAAGTCACTGTTAAAGGCGTGATCACTGTGAAATAGGCGGTCACCGTTAAAGGGGCGTCCACTTTGAAAGTCACTGTTAAACGGGCAATCACCGTTAAAGGGGCGGCTACTGTAATGGTCACTGTTAAAGGGGCGGTGACCATTAAAGGAGCGGCCACTGTGAAAGTCACTGCTAAAGGGGCGGTCACAGTTAAAGGGGCAGCCACTATGAAAGACACTGTTAAACGGGCGGTCACCGTTAAAGGGGCGGCCACTGTAAAAGTCACTGCTAAAAAGACAGCCACCATGAAATTCACTGTTAAAGGGGCAGTCACCGTTAAAGGAGCAACCACTATGAAAGTCGCTGTTAAACGGGCGGTCACCGTTAAAGGGGCGGCCACTGTGAAAATCACTGCTAAAGGGGCGGTCACCGTTAAAGGGGCAGCCACTGTAAAAGTCACTGTTAAAAGGACAGCTACCGTGAAAGTCACTGTTAAAGGGGCATTCTCCGTTAAAGGGGCGGTGCCACTGTGAAAGTCACTGTTAAATTGGTGGTCACTTTTTAAACATATGCAAATGAGCTTCTGAAGGTGCCCAGGGCGGCGTAACTGGATGTGCCCAGAAAAACACACCTCTTTCAGCCCTCTGGCCCGCCCTTCTGTCCTATTATTACCTTCTCCTCTGCCTCCAGCCGGCGGACGTCATGAGCGGCAAGAGAAAAAGTCAGGCTGGGAACTGGCCCGCACCTGCGCACTGCTCTGGCCATTATGGGCAGAAGAACATCTTTTCATATTGCGCATGCGCCGGCCAACTAAAGACAGCCGGCCCTCCATCCTCTGGTGCTGCTCGTGACTTTCGACGGCTGGAGGCGGAGGAGGCAATAGGACAGAAGGGCGGGCCAGAGGGCTGAAAGAGGTGTGTTTTTCTGGGCACCTTCAGAGGCTCATTTGCATACGTAAAAAAAAAATTCATGATCTGGACGAGGGACACAGAAAACAAAGGTACCATTGGAATGAGGGTCAAAGAGTCTATAACCTGATCTAAAACGCTCAGATTAGGTGAAAGACTCCCTTTAAAGACCATTTCAGTTATGAAGTCCCTTTGTGGGGCTTACACAGTAGAAACCACCAATAAATGACCTCATTTTAGAAATTACACCCCTTAAGTTTTTCAAAATTGATTTTACTAACTTTATTACCCTTTAGGTGTTCCAGCAAAATGGAGGGGAAATTTAAAAATTTCACAGTAACACAGCAAGGGTTAGGAGCCAAAGAAACCTCAATATTTAATGCACTGATTCTGCAGTTTACAGAAACTTCCCATATGTGGTCATAAACTGCTTTATGGGCACACGGCGGGGTGTAGAGGCAAAGGAACGCCATATTGCTAACGGAGGGAAGATTTTGCTGGAATGGTTTTCAGGTGCCATGTCATATTTGAAGAGCCCCTGAGGTACCCTAGAAAGAAAACCCCATAAAGTAACCTCATTTTGGAAATACCCCCCTCAAGGAATAAATCTAGTGATGAAGTGAATGCTTTGACCCAACAAGCATTTTATAGAATTTTGAAACACATGGCTGTGAAAATGAAAAATTAACTTTAATTTCCAATATAAAGTTGCTTTAGACCCACATTTTTCATTTCCACAAGGGGTAACAGGAGAAAATGCACCCCAAAAATTTTTAGGCATTTTTTCCTGAATACGGCAACACCTTATACGTGGTCATTAGAGATGAGCGAATTTCCGCTTATGAAATTTGTTCACACTTCGTTTGGTGGTAAAAGGTGAATTGCGTTATGGATTCCGTTACCACGGACCATAACGCAATTCTATGATGGAATGCATAACGGAATGCTACTATCTTCTAAGAGCTTTTATACTGTCATCTGATGTGATTTTGCTTATGTCCTCCACAAATGTGCATAAACCTATGTTAAATGCAATTGTTCAAGTCATTTTCCTGGTATACCAGCAGGTGGCAGCATCATTAATAAAGATAGTTTTAATGTTATGGCCGTTCAGAGTGGAACGATTCTGTTCTATTCTGCCCCCCTGCTGAAGAGAAGTGGAGGATTCCATCTTCCTGCAGCAAGAGAGGGAAAAACTAGTTAGATCCAGATTTAGTTACCCCCTGTATAGTGAAGACAGCAAGGACCAAGTCTCGGTCTGAGACTTAGTCATATTCCCAGTGTGAGCTCCTTCAGCCTCAGCTGGATGAAGAAGCAGAAAGCTACAGACAACTTCCAGGGTTCCAGGAAGAAAGCATCACCTGAGAAACCATCTGTGAGTCAAGTCCAGAGACCTAGGAGAAGCCATTCCTCCTCAGCTAGTCTGTCCCCATACAGCAGAAGTTATAGAAAAGTGCAAAAGATTAGTTCCTGCCACAATTACAGAACTACCAAGCAGATGACTTATTCTGCAAGCTCACATTTAAAGCAGAAGCATTCATTTCTTGCCAATCATTGCTAAAACCTGCTGGGACCAAGAGACCAAGGCTGTATATTGCTTGTATACAAGTTATCTTCAGTAAAGAAACGTTTGAACTCCATCTAAATGTCTGGACATCATTTCTGCTGCAATATTCCTCCTACTATCACTACACTCAAATTTATTGCAAGTGAACCAGGAGTCCGGCCGTACCCAGGTAGAAGACACCACTACCCTATGGAGACATTATAGGCCATTACACCACTCTGGCATTCCTAATCTGGGACGTGCGTTATAACACCTTAGAAGGGCCCTGGGGTTAGTACCCTGTGCACGCTGCAATTGGCGTCACGACAAATACAGAACTTTAAATACCCGTATCCTGGCCCATTGCAATTGCAGTCTGTTACAAACAGTTTTGGGGTGTATTTATTTTTTATATAAGTACTTCCATTCCTCCTTGATTCTGGGGTAAAACTGCAGTCTGATACAAACTGTTTTGGGGTGTTTTTATTTTCTATATAAGTACATCCAATCCTCCATGATTCTGGGCTGAAATTGCATTCTGATACAAAAGTTTAAGGGTGTATTTAGTTGATATATAAGAACATCCATTCCTCCTTGATTCTGGGGTGAAATTGCGTTCAGAGTCAAACAGCTCTGGGGTGTTTTTATTTTCTACTAGCAGAAGGACCTAGCTTTGCACGGGTATATTTCATCTATTTCATTTACTGTTTGTGTGTGTCCTTTAAAGATATCGACAGTATCCCCCATAACAGTGACCTCTACAGCACCCCGCCCTTTAACAGTGAACTCCACAGTCCCCAACTTCTTAACACTGAACCCCCACAGTGCCCCACCACTTTAAAATTGGACCTCCACAGCAGCCCATCCCCTTAACTTTGACCTTCACAGCAGCCCGCCCCTTTAACAGTGAGTTTCATAGCACCCCACTCCCTTGACAGTGACCTCACAGTACCCCGCTTTCTTAACAGTGACCTTCACAGCAGTTGCCCCTTTATTAGTGGCCCCTGCTTCGTTAACAGTGACCTCCTGAGTGTCTGCTCCTGTAACAGTGACCTCCACAGCGGCCTGCCCCTTAACAGTAACATCCATAGTGAATGCCTCTTTAACAGTGACCTCCACGGTGCACGCCCCTTTAACAGTAACTTCCACAGCGCCCTGCCCCTTTAATGCTAGGACTACACGACAACATGTGTCGCCGAGATTTTGTCTCAACAATTTTTATAATGATAGTCTATGGTGTCGCACTGCGACATGTGATATGCTGCGACTGCAACATGAAGTTGCAAAAAATCCATCCAAGATGGATTTTTCTGCAACTGTCGCGTCGCAGTCGCAGCATGTCACATGTTGCAGTGCAACACCATAGACTATCATTATAAAAATTGGCGCGCGACACTGGTGCGACATCAATGTCGCGCGATACACATGTAGCAGTGTAGTTGTGCCTAAAGCTGACCTACAGCAGTGAAGTATGGAAACCTGGAGTAAAACTGTGTGTATATGGAGAAAAAGGGCCTGCGGTCTTCTATTGGCTGATAAGGGACATGTGACCGTGTGTATAGCAGTTGGGATATGAAGAAAAAGACTTGCAGGCTTGTATTGGCTAATGCAGGTCATTGTTTGGGAATATCTCAGGAACGGTACATCCTAGAGAGCGGTGACCCCCACAAGATTTATTTCCAGTTAGCAAGAGATGTGTATACCAAGTTTTGTTGAAATCAATGTTTTTTGAGTGATAGCGGAACATACACACATATATACGTCATTCTTTATATATATAGATATAAGTACATCCATTCCTCCTTGATTCCGGGGTGAAATAGCAGTCTAATACAACCAGTTTTGGGGTGTATTTAGTTTATATACAGTGCTGCCCATAATTATTTATGCCCCTGGCAGACCAAGGAGGACGCCACTTCTCCAGATAAGGCACACAAAAGCTCGCTTCTCATCTGGACAAAGAAGAAGACTTCTTGTCTTCTGTGTTATGGCCAGATGAAACAATTTTTTTTTGTTTGGTCACAATGATGTTTCCTTCATTTGGTGTAAAAAAGGAGGAGCCTTCAACCCAAAGAACACCATCCCCACTGTCAAACATGGTGGTGGGAACATAATGCTTTGGGGGTGTTTTTCAGCAAATGGACCAGGGAACGTAATCACAGTAAACGGCTTAATGAAAAAAGAGCAATACATGAGGATTCTCAACGACAACATCAGGCAGTCTGCAGAGAAACTTGGCCTTGGGCACCAGTGGACATTTCAGCATGACAATGACCCAAAACACACAGCAAAAGTGGTGAAGAAATGGTTAGCAGACAACAACATTAACGTTTTGGAGTGGCCCAGCCAGAGTCCAGACTTGAATCCAATTGAGAATCTGTGGAGGGAGCTAAAGATCAGGGCGATGGCAAGAAGACCCTCCAACCTGAAAGATTTGGAGCTCATTGCTAAAGATTAATGGGCAAAAATACCTGTGGAGACATGCAAAAAGCTGGTCTGCAATTATAGGAAGTGTTTGATTGCTGTAATAGCCAATAAAGGCTTTTCTATTGATTATTGAGAAGGGTATGAATAATTTTGGACTGGACACTTTTTGCTCAAATGTAAATAAAAGCTGAGAAATGTTTTTTTTCCACAATAATGCCTCTTGTACATCGTCTTATTATCTTTTGGGAGACACCTATGTAATTTCCCGTCAAAAAATTACTTGCTGGTTGAATAAAAGTAACTTTAAGTCAAAATTTGCCAGGGGTATGAATAATTTTGGACAGCACTGTATACGTCCTTCCATCCATCCTTGCTTCTGGGATGAAAGTGCGGTCTCGCATGCTGCATGGGTTAAGAAAGCATGCTCCTCTGGCTTAAAAAAAAGGATACTAGAGGTGATCACACCATAAGGCAGAGAAGAGATAACCTAAAAAGGGTTATCCGCCAAGGACACTTTTAGGGTGGTCAAATACTTTTACACTTAATTTGATGCGTCAACCAGTAGTTGCGGAGCTGGTGTGAAATAGCGTCCTGATTAAAGATGAGCGAATCGAAGTTGACGAAATGGAATTCAATCCGAATTTCAGTAAAAATTTGATTTGCTCCGAATTTCCTCACGCTTCGTGGTAACGAATCGCATGTTTTCCTAAAACGGCTGCTACACGTGTTAGAACATGGAGCAAGGAACTCTGGGAACAAGGGATCACTCACTATGCCTTGTATGCAGCCAATCAGCAGCCAGCCCTGTGATGTCACAGCCCTATAAATAGCCTCAGCCATCTTCGATTCAGCCATTTTCCAGTATACTTAGTGCAGGGAGAGACGTCAGCAGGCGCTAGGGACAGTGGTAGAAAAGACTTTAAAACTTTTATTTTGCTGTATAGAAGTTCAGGAAAAGGATAGGGAGGAATCATTCCACAGTATTGAAGCAGAACAGGGTTCAGTAGGGGAGTTTACAGCCTGGGTAATAGTTCCTATCATATTACACCTTGCTGCACTGATCGCAGATCCAAATTGCCATTATACAGCTCTGTAATTCCAGCAAACTGTTCTTGTTATTGGGGTGCAAGTGCTGTTTGATACAGCCATTAACAGGGTTTATTGCAAGGAAATATTGCAACCTTGTGCGGTACAGTTATATGTTCTAAAGCATTTTTTGGCTTGTATTAGTGGGTAAAAAAAGGGCTTATTAGTAGTGTTGATCGAGCACCAAAGTGCTAGGGTGCTCGGCCGAACACCTCGGGATGCTCGGGTGCTCTACCAAGCACCCGAGCACAATGGAAGTCAATGGGAAAGCCTGAGCATTAAACCAGGCACCCCCTGCTCTGAAGAGGGGAGGGTGTCTGGTTCATAGCAAAAGGTCAGAAATTGATGGAAACACCACTGAAATGGTTCAGGAACAGCATGGGCAGGATGTCTGGATGCATCTTGTACTACCAGGTGGCTACTGGGAACGATGTTGTCTGAGTAGTACGCCACTTTTACAGACTGACAATAATACACACCAAACCGAAGATAAGATCGATTTTAGAGGAAAAATTGTTAGGAAACATTCTTTCCTGTATATAAAGTGCAAGTGCTGCCAAAAATTACAAGGAAGAGGCACTCCGATACAACCTGTATATCACATAAAGGAGGGCCTCATTCATATTGTGGTACAATTGTTCAGGTAGTGGGACTCCAACACTCATAAAGCCTATGCACTAAGGGAAAGGGCTGCCAAAAATTACAAGGAACCAGCACTCCAATACACCCTTTATTACACATAAAGGAGGGCATCATACACCCTTGAAAAATTATGATTGATGGCCTACTGGTGAGCTGACCCTGTAAAACATTACATGCAAGGGCCTGCAGGTGAGCTGACCCTGCAAAAGATTGTAGGTGAGGGCCTGCTGGTGAGCCAACCCTCTAAAAATTATATGCGAGGGCCTGCAAGTGAGCTGACACTCTAAAAAATTATATGCGAAGGCCTGCAGGTAAGCTGACCCTGTAAAAGATTGTAGGTGAGTAGTGATGGCCTTGTGGTTCGCCCAGCGGTCAGTTCGCAGCGAACTTCGCGCGTTCGCGATCTGCCGAACATGCGAACATATGGCGATCTCCGCGCGCGCCATATTCTTTTGCATTGGACAGCCAATGACAGATGTTTCAGCACATGGACACACCCCCAACGCTATAACAGAACCCGATCTGGCAGCCATTTTACATTATGTGGTAGGCTGTGGTGGCTCACTAGCAAGTAGTTAAGGTATGGTGCTGCAAGCTCATATAGAGGGAATCACCCCACCCTCTTTTAAAAGCAAATGTAGTAATAGAATAATGAGCGAGCACTCATACACTTGGCAACCAGATTGACATATGCAGAAAATATTTATTAAATCCCCATAAAATACAAGTAATAAAATGTATAAGAACAATGTAGCAATAATATACAACATTACAGTCACATATATTGTGGTAGATATGATCGACACTATATTCATATGACTCAATAGTGTCGATAAATTCAATAATATATATCACACCAAAAAACTTCAAGTATATGCTGTTATTTGGGAAAGAGGGGGCGCTATCTTCTAGCGCTCTATCCCAATTTAGGAAACTGAATGTCACTAAATATGTTGTAGGTGTATTCACTAGGAGCGCAATATGTTCATAAAGTGTCTACAGGAATCCTGATAATATGAAAAGTCTCTTATAGCATATCCTTTTAAGCTCGATATGAGCTTTGGATTGAAGAAAACTTTAAATCGATATTTGGCTTACCGTCTAGCGTCTGCTGTCTCCCTATTGCTTCAATGGAGCTTTAAATATTTGCCGGCTTATTCAGTCGCTCCATACAGCAAGCTGGTTTGAATTTCGCGGGAGTTCCAAAGATCGCAGGAGTTGCCACTCTGTTCCGCAATTTCCTTTGCTGCAGCTTTCGACGATAAGAATAGTTAATCCTTTATTGTAGAGATTTTCTTCTGTATGGCCATACAGTATTATCGGAGGCTTTTCAATGCAGGTACATCACTTGTTTCACCATACGCGTTACGGGTAGATTCACTCTCCCTTCCTCAGTGGTCAAGTGTCTGCCTGCTCTGCCTCCATTTTTATCCATTCCTTTAATTGCTTCCCAAATCTTGGACACCTGTTGTTCATGCTACTCCCAGTTTGCCAGGGAATCCTCCCACATAATCAGGGGATAATTCTATACAGCCTTGATTTTTTTTAAAAAAAAAATTTTTTTCCCCTCTTGCAGTTTCCATGCGTTTTTTATGCGTTTTTTTGGGGACACATGCGTTTTTTGGCCCAGATGTCCCAATTGGTGTGATATATCATTGTGTGAAATATAAACTTGATATCTGATTGCTAACACTTATAAAATGACTTTTTATAATAAAATATTATTAAACAAATTCTCAAGATTAAAATATCAATATAAGAATATAAAACAATAAATAATAGATGTGAGAAATCTTGAAAGTTTCATAGGAATCCTAGAGTTTGATACAATTATTCGGATTTGATAGAGAAAGAAGGGTGGGTATCTCGGAGCCAAGGACACATCGCAGCGCCGATAAACGGCCTAGCATGCGACGTGCCGTCGACCACGAGACACCCAACCTACATAAATCCAAAAATTTCCAACTCCGAATTAAGGCCTTTCGGTTGTAGAGATCCAAATTCATAAATGCGTCTGGATTCTATCCTAGACATTTGTCTGATAAAATCACCGCCTCTCCAGTGTTTCTCCACCTTCTCCAGTGCCGTAAACAGCAGGCTCGATGGATCCTGATTATGCATCTCTTTATAATGTTTAGATAGGGAATGTTTATCGTACCCCTTCCTGATGTTGGCAATATGTTCGGCCACTCTTTTTTTGAATGGCCTCTTGGTACGTCCTATATATTGTCTGTTACAGGGGCACTGGAGAAGGTAGATAACTCCACTGGAGTCACATGTAAGACAATCTTCTATCTCCCAATTAAAATTGTTCTGAGTCGAGGGGACATTAGTCATCAGGCGGGGTTTTTTATTCATTCTACAACCCATACACCTTCCACATTTATAAAAACCTTTTAAACTCAGCCAAGTTCCTGAAAAACTCAATTTATTCTGTTTCCACGGTTTTACGGTAGGGGCCACCTTAATACCTAGATTGGGTGCCCTAGTGAAGGTAATCGTCGGAACAGTCGGGAGTAAGTGTCCCACAATTTTGTCATTCAACACATGGTGCCAATGGGTTTTAATAATTTTATGAATTTTCCTATAATTCTCATTAAATGGAAGAACAACTCTCATGGCTTCTTTATTTTGTGTTTTATCTTCCTCATTATCCATCTCATTTTTATCTTTATTGTCCTCCTTATTAAAGAACTCTCTCTTAATCCTACGGAACTGACCAGAGGGAACATTTGTCAGCCATTTTGGCAGGTGACAGCTAGAAAAATCAATATAACTATTTCTAGCTGTGGGTTTACGAAATGTCTCACATATATATTTATTACCAGATTGTGTGATTAATAAATCCAAGAATTCAGTGCTCTCCTGTATGTTTGAGGTAAAGACCAGATTTAAATTATTAATATTAATTGTTTCTAGGAATTTTTCCAATTCTTCTTTACTCTTTTTCCAGATGAAGATCACATCATCTATATAACGGCGCGACAGGGCCAGATCCGTCCCCAGCCTTGGCTTAATGAGGTTGTACTCCCACTCAGCCAAGAACAAATTAGCATAGCTGGGGGCGAATCTGGTCCCCATGGCGGTACCCCGCTTCTGCAGGAAGAATTCCCCCTCAAAAAAGAAGTAGTTGTGGCTCAGGATATACTCTATTCCTTTTGTTATAAATTCTTTTTTTATTGCTCCATACGAGCCATCTCTTATTAATTGCATTTTTACAGCATCAATTCCTTGCTGATATTCAATCACAGTATAAAGTGACTGAACATCAAGTGTACCCATAATCCATCCAGACTGGACATCTAGGTTTTCCAGAATCTGTATGATTTGGGTAGTGTCTTTAATATAGGAATTGGTTTTCTTGACTATTGGCTGTAACTGTACGTCTATATATTTGGACAGGTTGGATGTGATAGATCCAATCCCTGAGACGATAGGGAGACCCCCTTGAGAGATTTGAGTTGGAGCTCCGGAGATACAGTATGGATGGATTGGATAGTGGTACAATATCACAGCAGGAACTGAATTTCATTTTGGGCACACAGAGGAGGCTACCATGCTTCTACTGCCTGCCCAAGGTGCATAAAAATCCGAATGATCCCCCAGGACGCCCTATCGTCTCAGGGATTGGATCTATCACATCCAACCTGTGTGTGAGATTGTGGGACACTTACTCCCGACTGTTCCGACGATTACCTTCACTAGGGCACCCAATCTAGGTATTAAGATGGCCCTTACCGTAAAACCGTGGAAACAGAATAAGTTGAGTTTTTCAGGAACTTGGCTGAGTTTGAAGGGTTTTTATAAATGTGGAAGGTGTATGGGTTGTAGAATGAATAAAAAACCCCGCCTGATGACTAATGTCCCCTCGACTCAGAACAATTTTAATTGGGAGATAGAAGATTGTCTTACATGTGACTCCAGTGGAGTTATCTACCTTCTCCAGTGCCCCTGTAACAGACAATATATAGGACGTACCAAGAGGCCATTCAAAAAAAGAGTGGCCGAACATATTGCCAACATCAGGAAGGGGTACGATAAACATTCCCTATCTAAACATTATAAAGAGATGCATAATCAGGATCCATCGAGCCTGATGTTTACGGCACTGGAGAAGGTGGAGAACACTGGAGAGGCGGTGATTTTATCAGACAAATGTCTAGGATAGAATCCAGACGCATTTATGAATTTGGATCTCTACAACCGAAAGGCCGTAATTCGGAGTTGGAAATTTTTGGATTTATGTAGGTTGGGTGTCTCGTGGTCGACGGCACGTCGCATGCTAGGCCGTTTATCGGCGCTGCGACGTGTCCTTGGCTCCGAGATACCCACCCTTCTTTCTCTATCAAATCCGAATAATTGTATCAAACTCTAGGATTCCTATGAAACTTTCAAGATTTCTCACATCTATTATTTATTGTTTTATATTCTTATATTGATATTTTAATCTTGAGAATTTGTTTAATAATATTTTATTATAAAAAGTCATTTTATAAGTGTTAGCAATCAGATATCAAGTTTATATTTCACACAATGATATATCACACCAATTGGGACATCTGGGCCAAAAAACGCATGTGTCCCCAAAAAAACGCATAAAAAACGCATGGAAACTGCAAGAGGGGAAAATTTTTTATTTTTTTAAAAAATCAAGGCTGTATAGAATTATCCCCTGATTATGTGGGAGGATTCCCTGGCAAACTGGGAGTAGCATGAACAACAGGTGTCCAAGATTTGGGAAGCAATTAAAGGAATGGATAAAAATGGAGGCAGAGCAGGCAGACACTTGACCACTGAGGAAGGGAGAGTGAATCTACCCGTAACGCGTATGGTGAAACAAGTGATGTACCTGCATTGAAAAGCCTCCGATAATACTGTATGGCCATACAGAAGAAAATCTCTACAATAAAGGATTAACTATTCTTATCGTCGAAAGCTGCACCAAAGGAAATTGCGGAACAGAGTGGCAACTCCTGCGATCTTTGGAACTCCCGCGAAATTCAAACCAGCTTGCTGTATGGAGCGACTGAATAAGCCGGCAAATATTTAAAGCTCCATTGAAGCAATAGGGAGACAGCAGACGCTAGACGGTAAGCCAAACATCGATTTAAAGTTTTCTTCAATCCAAAGCTCATATCGAGCTTAAAAGGATATGCTATAAGAGACTTTTAATATTATCAGGATTCCTGTGGACACTTTATGAACATATTGCGCTCCCAGTGAATACACCTACAACATTTTTAGTGACATTCAGTTTCCTAAATTGGGATAGAGCGCTAGAAGATAGCGCCCCCTCTTTCCCAAATAACAGCATATACTTGAAGTTTTTTGGTGTGATATATATTATTGAATTTATCGACACTATTGAGTCATATGAATATAGTGTCGATCATATCTACCACAATATATGTGACTGTAATGTTGTATAATATTGCTACATTGTTCTTATAAATTTTATTACTTGTATTTTATGGGGATTTAATAAATATTTTCTGCATATGTCAATCTGGTTGCCAAGTGTATGAGTGCTCGCTCATTATTCTATTACTACATTTTACATTATGTGTTTTGCCAGTGCAGGGTGAGGTTGCATTTTGGAGCAGGGACAGGCTGTTGGGAACTCAGGGACACCAAACGCTAGCTAATAGACCACACAAATCCTTTTAAGGACTGGTAACGTTATGATATCGATAGGTGTGATACACAGAGGGGTGTGAGCTACTTATAATATACTTTGTAACATAGAAAGTTTATTATAGTGCATTTGTATGCTTCCATAAAATAGTGATTGAGGTTTTCCATATACCACAAAAATACTACTTGCCTCAAGCTCCCCTAAACCTATTCGACGTGCCAGTTGAGATGTTGCCATGCTGTGCTGTGGCTGTTATGCCTGTAAGCCAAGAACCACACCGGTCCTGAACTGCTTTCAGCTCTGCGGTCACAAGCCGATCAGTGGCTAACCCCGCTCAATTTGACAGTTGGTAAAGTGGTGTGTGACAACGGTGCCAATCTGCTGAGCGCGCTGAAACACGGCAAAATGACACATGTGCCGTGCATGGCACACGTCCTGAACTTAGTCGTGCAGCGATTCGTTACCAAATACCCCATGGTTCAGGACGTCTTGCAGCAGGCCAGGAAAATCTCTGCCCATTTTAGAAAATCTTACACGGCCATGGCTTTCCTTGCTGACATTTAGCGGCGACACCACTTGCCTGTCAGACGTCTGATTTGTGACTGCCCGATGCACTGGAACTCCACCTTGTATATGCTTGATAGGCTGCTCCAGCAGAAACGTGCCGTTAACGACTACCTGTACGAACTCTGCGGCAGGACAGGTTCTGGGGAGCTTGGTTTCTTCTCACCGCGCCAGTGGCTACTCATGCGCGACGCATGCAGACTTCTGCGGCCATTTGATGAGATCACCAAACTGGTCAGTCGCAGCCAGAGCGCCATCAGTGACATCGTACCTTACACCTTCTTTATGGCGCGAGCATTGCGTCATATCATTGATCAAGCCGTCGAGGAGCAGGAGCTGGAAGATGAGGAAGTCGCAATACTGAATGAATTCCCAGGGGGATATACTCCATCTGAGACAGGTCAGCAGGAGTCTGAAGAGGAGTCAGAGGAGGATGGTGGCTGGGGGGAGGAGGAGGAGGAGCAAGAAGAGCATGCTTTAAACTTTTCGGGATCCCTGGTGTTGTCTGTGGCTGGGGGGAAGAGACCAAGGACAATATTCTCCTGGGCAATGAGCAGGAGCCAGGGTGCTCCACCGCTTTCAATTTAGTGCAAATGGAGGCCTTCATGCTCCAGTGTTTGAAGAGGGACCCCCGTATAAAAAGCATAAAGGTTAAGGACCTGTACTGGGTGGTAACGTACTTAGACCCCCGGTACAAACACAAAATGGCCGACATGTTACCAGCATCACTGAGGGCTGTCAGAATGCAACATTTCCAGGCCTTGCTGCGAGAGATGCTGCATTCTTCTATTGCGGCCACTGGCAGAGGAATTTCCACCCACAGCGAAACAGGTGCGGGTACCAATCCTACCGCACCTGAACAAAGAATGGTCCTTGCCTTATCTACAGGTGAAACTCGAAAAATTTGAATATCGTGCAAAGTTTATTTATTTCAGCAATGCAACTTAAAAGGTGAACCTAACATATGAGATCGACTCATTACATGCAAGACGAGATATTTCAAGCCTTTATTTGTTATAATTTGAATTATGGTTTATAGCTTATGAAACCCCAAAGTCTCTATTTTGATGTACCCTTTGCTCAGGGAGTATGGATAAATAAGCTGACTAGAGTATGACACTTTGAGCCTAGAATATTGAACCTTTTCACAAAATTCTAATTTTAAGCTGCATTAATGCAATTCCTTTTAATTTGCATTACTGAAATAAATGGACTTTTGCATGGTATTCTAATTTTTCGAGTTTCACCTGTATATACAGCGGCATAAAAGGCCTTTTATGTCAGGTGAATGCCTAATTTTTGGGGCCTGTACTGGCCGACAGTTACATATTTATCCTGTGACCGCCTAATGTACCTCCAGCCCCAGAATCCAAAGTTCTTTGCTGTCAGGTGAATGCCTATTGCCTAATTTTAGGGGCCTGTACTGGCCAACAGTTAAATTTTTTATCTCTAGCCACATAATCACACCCCTGTCTTACTCCTCTGCCTCTCATTATTGTGGCGTATGAACCACATTCACCATAAGGACCTTCTAATGTCACAGGGTCATGTGACTGTGCCCCCACCCTGTACTGTGCCCCCTTATACCCTGCATTGTGCCCTCTTACCACACACTGTGCAGTGCTCCTAGTCATTCCCTGTACTGTGCCCTCTTATACCCTTTTATTCGGTCATGGTATGGCGGTGTTATCCGGTCACTGTACAGAGGTGTTATCCAGTCAATGTATGGCGGTGGTATCCAATAACTGGATGGCCATAACTATCCCTTTCCCTGCCCACGCAATCCTTTTCTAGACCTGGCATGAGCAGGAAAAAATATGCAAATTGCGGTGCTAAGGACCTTTGCGCCACAATCAGTGTCAGAAATACGCCTAACATAGACGTATTTCTATATAATAAATGACCACCTAATTGTATTATTATTCGGGGTAGGGCTAATATCTTTATATTATATAGATTCTAGTGTATTATACAGTTCCCTGTATTTCTCAGTAGAAAATGATCCTTGGGAAACACAGTCCTCATCCCTGACCACCAGGACCAGGTAGCGCTCTGTCAGTACATGGCGGTCTCCCCTCACCACCACGCTGCTCCGCTGTGTACTGGTGCTTATTCTGACACTAGGGCTGGGTTCACATCCTATTTTTGCCATCCATTTAAATCATACAAAAAATGTATGCGTTAACAGATGCTTCAGACTGATACCGTACAGTGGAGTCCGTTCTCCATATAGATCCATGGTAGAAAAAAAAATTACGTTAACGTATGCATTTTTTAATGGACTCTGCAGGATACAAAAACGTGGAGTGCTGCACATTTGTATACATCAAACCGATAGGAAATAACATTTTTCTAGGCTCTAGCAGGGCACATTTTTGAGAGTTTCTCTTTAAGTCACATAAAAATGGCCCCTGATTAAAATACATATTTTTGTTGGAATTTTTGCTAATGATCCCCCTATGGTATATCACTGTTCATGTTGTGGGACTATTTGTGTACTTCTAGTAAGTGTTTTCTGGCTGCAAATATGACCTGAAGGTTTTTCAGGTTCGCCTGCGTATAAAGTTAATGGGGCCTGCCGCGAACGTGCGGTTTGCGAACATTGCCTGGAGTTGAGCTGACCCTGTAAAACATTATATGCGAGGGCCTGCAGGTGAGCTGACCCTGTAACACATTATATGCGAGGCACTGTGTTTGAGCTGACCCTGTAATAAATTGTCTGTGAGGGCCTGCAGGTGAGCTGACCATGTAAAAGATTGTAGGCAAGGGCCTGCTGGTGAGCTGACCCTCTAAATAATTATATGTGAGGGCCTGCAGTTGAGCTGACCGTGTAATAGATTGTAGGTGAAGGCCTGCTGGTGAGCTGACCCTGTAAAACATATGCGAGGGCCTGCAGTTGAGCTGACCCTGTAAAACATTATATGCGAGGGTCTGCAGGTGAGTTGACCCTGTGAAACATTATATGCGAGGGCCTGCTGGTGAGCTGACCCAATAAAACATTATATGCGAGGGCCTGTAGGTGAGCTGACTCTGTAAAAGATTGTAGGTGAGGGCCTGCAGGTGAGCTGACCCTGTAAAACATTATATGCGAGAGCTTGAAGGTGAGCTGACCCTGTAAAACATTATATGCGAGGGCCTGCAGATGAGCTGACCATGTAAAAGATTGTAGGTGAGGGCCTGCTGGTGAGCTGACCCTCTAAAAAATTATATGTGAGGGCCTGCAGTTGAACTGACCCTGTAAAAGATTGTAGGTGAGGTCCTGCTGGTGAGCTGACCCTGTAAAACATTATATGCGAGGGCCTGCCGGTGAGCTGACCCTGTAAAACATTATATGCGAGGGCCTGCCGGTGAGCTGACCCTGTAAAACACTATATGCGAGGGCCGGCAGGTGAGCTGACCCTGTAAAAGATTGTAGGTAAGGGTCTGCTGGTGAGCTGAGCCTCTAAAAAATTATATGCGAGGGCCTGCAGGTGAACTGACCCTATAAAACATTATATGGGAGGGCATATATGCGAGGGCATTATATGCGATAAATAAGCATGTTAATATGATAGAAGAGGAGGAGGAGAAAAGGAAGATTCAACCATATACCCTTTCTTGTGGAAGAGGTGCATGGGAATACAGTGTATTCAGTACATTATAAACAACACATGAAAAGTGCCTTTATGTTCATCAGCTTTACTCTTTACTGGTGGAGTCGAGAATTCAGGGTAAATCCAGGCCTTGTTCATTTTTATAAGAGTCAACCTGTCAGCATTTTCAGTTGACAGGCGGATACGCTTATCTGTTATAAAGCCACCAGCAGCACTAAATACCTGCTCAGACAAAATGCTGGCGGCAGGGCAGGCCAGCACCTCCAAGGCGTAGAGCGCCAGTTCATGTCAGGCGTCCAGCTTGGACACCCAGTAGTTGTAAGGAAATGAGGGATCATTGAGGACTCTGACACGGTCTGCTATGTACTCCTTCACCATCTTCGAAAAATTTTCTCTCCTTGTGACAGTAGGCCGCGCATCATGGTGAGGGTGCTGGCAGGGTGTCATGAAACTGTCCCAGGCTTTAAAGAGTGTTGCTCTGCCCCTGTTGGAACTGCTGTGTGTTCCCCTCTTCTTCCCCCCTCGGTTGCCCAAGGAACTATGGACTCTGCCGCCAGCGTTGTCAGATGGATATTTTTGGAGCAATTTTTCAACAAGGACCTTCTGGTATTGCACCGTTTTGCTTGTCCTCTCCACGAGAGGAATGAGAGATGAGAAATTATCTTTGTAGCGGGGGTCGAGAAGGGTGAACAACCAGTAATCCGTGTTGTCCAAAATGTGTATAACGCGCGGGTCGCTGGAAAGGCAGCCTAACATGAAGTCAGCCATGTGTGCCAGAGTACCAACAGGCAAAACTTCGCTGTCGTCATCAGGAGGATGACTCTCAATCTCCTCATCCTCTTCCTCCTCTTCTGCCTACCCATGCAGAGCAGATGGAATTAAACTTCCATGGGTACTACCCTCTGTAGCGGAGGCAACCGTATCCTGCTCCTCCTCCTCTTCATCATCCAATTCGCGCTGAGAAAATGAATTGAGGGTGGTCTGGCTATCACCCTGTGTACTGTCTTCCCCCATTTCCACCTCTTTCACATGCAAAGTGTCGTCCTTAATTGTGAGCAGCCAGCGTTTGAGTAGACACAGAAGTGGGATGGTTACGCTGATAATAGCGTTATCGCCGCTCACCATCTGTGTTGATTCCTCAAAGTTTATTTACCTCACAGACATTCATGCCCACTCCTCGCTTGTGAATAGTGGAAGCTGACTGGAAGGGCAACGACCATGTTGCAGCTGGTATTCCACTACTGCCCTCTGCTGCTCACAAAGCCTGGCCAACATGTGGAACCTCGAGTTCCAGCGCTTGCTCACGTCGCACAACAGCCGGTGAGCAGGCAATTTCCAGCGCTGCTGCAGTGTTGACAGACCAGCTGAAGCTGTCGATGACTTGTGGAAATGTGCGCACATGCGGCGCACCTTCACCAGTAGCTCAGGCAAATTGGGGTAGGTTGTGAGAAACTGCTGAACCACAAAATTTAAGACGTGGGCTAAGCATGGGATGTGTGTGAGCTTGCTGAGCTCCAAAGCCGCCACCAAGTTACGGCCATTATCAGACACAACCATGACTGGTTTTAGGTTGAGTGGCGAGAGCCACAGCTCGGTCTGGTCTCTTATACCCTGCCACAGCTCTTCCGTGGTGTGCTGTTTGTCCCCTAAGCATATCAGCTTCAGCACGGCCTGTTGCCGCTTCCCCACTGCAGTGCTACACTGCTTCCAGCTACCGACTCATGGAGGACTGGTGCTGCACGCGGATAATTCGGAGGTGGAAGTGGAGGAGGAGGCGAAGGAGGAGAAGTGGGGGTTGGAGTCACTAACATAGGTGCTGGCGGAAACCCTGATCGACGTAGGGCCTGCAATCCTTGGCATCGGTAGCACCAGTGCCATCCCAGGGTATGACTCACTCCCGGCCTCCACAATGTTTACCCAGTGTGCCGTCCATGTGTCCGTGGTTAAGTGGACCTTCCTAGTAACTGCGTTGGTCAGGGCACGTGTGATGTTACGGGACACATGTTAAATAGTGGCGGCTGGGGACTGCGTAACACGGGATGGCCGCCGACATCAGGCTGCGGAAGGCCTCAGTGTCCACAAGCCTAAATGGCAACATTTCCAGGGCCAGTAATTTGGAAATATGCGTTTAGTGCTATGGCCTGTGGGTGGGTGGCTGGGTATTTGCGCTTGCCTTCAAAGGCCTGGGGTTAGGATATTTGGACACTGCGCTGGGACACGGAAGTTGATGTGGTCACTGATGGTGCTTGCGAAGGTCCAGGTGCAGGTCGGGAGGCATCCAAGCCTGTGCCTTCGACAGGGGATTGGCCAGCACATAACACAGGGGAAGAGGAGGCAGTAGTGTGACCCGCAGACACAGATTGTGGACCCAGGCGTTCGTCCCACTTATTACGGTGCTTGGATGCCATGTGGTGGATCATGCTAATGGTGGTGAGGTTGCTAGTGTTCACGCCCCGGCTCATTTTTGTACGGCACAAGTTGCAAACTATAATTCTTTTGTCGTCCGCACTTTCCTCAAAAAAGCACCATACTGTGGAACACCTACCCCTTGGCAAGGGAGATATCTGCAAAGGGGTGCTCCGTGGAACAGTTGCGGGCCTGTTTGGTGTGGCCCGCCTTCTCCCTTTTGCCACCCCACTGCCTCTTCCAGCCTGTTGCGGTGCTGCAGTTCCCTCCTCTTCTGTACTGCTGTCCTCGCTCGGCTTTCGACCTTTCCAGGTTGGGTCAGTGACTTCATTGTCCACCACATCCTCTTCCACTTCCTCACTCTGCTCATCCTCCTGACTTGTTGACCTAACCACAACCTCTTCATCAACCTCTTGAGACAGTAATTGCCATTGACTTATTGGCAACTGTGTCTCATCATCATCCACCTCATTAAACAGTAATTGCCGTTCCCCACCGTCATCTTCTTGTGACTGTGGATGCTCAAGAGTTTGGGAATCAGGGCACAAGATCTGTCCCTCTTCAAGCATGCTTGGTGAGAGGGCCAAATCAAGGAATGGCGCTGAAAAGAGCTCCTCAGAATATCCGAGTGTGGGATCACTTGTTTGTCCAGACTCTCCATGGTGGGAGGAAGGAGGATCAGGGTCAGGATTGTGTTGAGCAGACTCTTGGCTACCGAGACTGGACTTGGTGGAAGACAGGGTGGTGCTTAATCGACTGGAAGCATTATCTGCTGCAATCCAACGACCACCTGCTTGCACTGGTCTGACTTCAAGAGTGATGTCCTGCGCCGCCCTGCAAACTGGGACATGAAGCTAGGTATCGTGGATGATTGTTTTTCTTGTGCTCTGGCAGCAAGCACAGTTTCACTGCGCCCAGGGCCGCGGCCTCTGCATGCACCATCAGCATCACGGCCACTTCCCTGTCCTTTACTACTTGCCTTCTTCATATTAAATGTTATATATGCTTGAAAGTATGTCACACGTACAGTAGCGTAGGATTTAAAGGTGTATGCGCAAACAAATTAAAAAAGGCATTTGGGATGTGGAAACATCACACAGGAGATATCCCGCAGATAATGTCAATGCTGTCACCAGTGGCTAATAAAAAATTACAGGCAATGTCACAGGTATTTGGGATTAGGAAACGTTATACACCAGTAATGTCACTGTCCGCAGCGTCTAAGTAAAAAGTACACTGGATGTCACAAATATTTTTTTGATGCGCACATGTTACACTGGAGATGTGGCACTGGTAATGTCACTGTCAGAAGCAGACACCGTGTATTGAAAAAGTACACTGTATGTCACAGATACAGTTTTTGAGCGCCCACGTTACACTGCAGATGTGGCACTGGTAATGTCACTGTCAGAAGCAGACACCGTCTATTGAAAAAGTACACTGTATGTCACAGATACAGTTTTTGAGGGCCCACGTTACACTGCAGATGTGGCACTGGTAATGTCACTGTCAGAAAAAGTACACTGGATGTCACAGATATTTTTTGGATGCGCACACTTTACACAGAAGATGTGGCGCAGCTAAAGTCACTGTCTGCAGCGGACACCATCTACGGAAAAAGTACACTGGATGTCACAGATATTTTTTGGATGCGCACACTTTACACAGGAGATGTGGCGCAGCTAAAGTCACTGTCCGCAGCGGACACCATCTACGGAAAAAGTACACTGGATGTCACAAATATTTTTTGGATGCGCAGACTATACACAGGAGATGTGGCACAGCTAATTTCACTGTCCGCAGCGGACACAGTCTACGGAAAAAGTACACTGGATGTCACAGATATTTTCTGGATGCGCACACTTTACACTAAAAAAAATGTGGCGCAGCTAATGTCACTGTCTGCAGCGGACACCGTCCACGGAAAAAATACACTGGATGTCACAGATATTTTTGGGATGCGCACTCTTTACACTGGAGATGTGGCGCAGCTAATGTCAATTTCCGCAGCGGACACCATCTACAGAAAAAGTACACTAGATGTCACAGATATTTTTGGGATGCGCACACTTTATACAGGAGATGTGGCACAGCTAATTTCACTGTCCGCAGCGGACACCGTCTACGGAAAAAGTACACTGGATATCACAGATATTTTTTGGATGCGCACACTTTACACAGGAGATGTAGCGCAGATAATGTCGCTGTCTGCAGCAGCCTAACTATTGCACGCTATTTACGCAGAATGCACTAAAAATAGATATTGCTGCCACACACAACAGTCCTTAAAAGGAATTTTGGGTCTGTAGTTTTAGCTATTTAGCGCACTTTGCGCTAAAAATAGATATTGCTGCTGCCACACACAACAATAGTCCTTAAAAAGACTTTTGGTTTTATAATAAAAATATTCCTATATTACTCCCTACACTGTCTGTCCCTTCCTCAGCACAGCTCTCCCTGACTAAGACTGAGCCGAACACGCGTCATCGGGTGCTACAGTATATAGCACCCGATGACGCGTTCCGGCCAGCCAATTACTGTAATGCCAGTAACCAGCAGGGCTATGGCATTACAGTGAGGGCAGTACTTACCTGCACGTTTATTGGCTGCGTATCAGCCAAGAAACGTGCGGGAAGGAGACTCGAGCATCTCGCTCGAGCACATGCGGTATTAGGCCGAATACCGTGTGCCGAGCATGCTCGATCAACACTACTTATTAGCCGTTGTGTGGTGAAGTGAGGAAATGATAGCACTTTTTGGCATGTATTAGTGGCAAAAAATATATATATTTGCCGTTCAGTTGTGCAGTTATATGTTCTAAAGCCTTTTGTGGTGTGTATCAGTGAAAAAAAAAAGGAGCCTTTTTGCCGTTCAGCGGTGCAGTTATATGTTCTAAAGCCCTTTTTGGTGTGTATTGGTAAAAAAAAAAAAGGGCTTATTAGCCGTTGTGTGGTGAAGTGAGAAACATTTTTTGGGGTACTTTAATTTCCTTTTGTCAGACAGAGAAGTGCCAGGCCCTGCACAGGGGAGTGGCAGAGGCCTAAATGTTTCTGGCGCAGGCACAGGTCGCAGCAGAGTAAGGGGGCGTGGCAGCAGGAGTCGCAGCGAGAGGCCGGAGCTCCCGGTGTCATCTACCGGTCGTGTCATGACCAGCAACCCAGTGGTTCTTGAATGGTTGACTCGGTCATCCAATTCATCCCAAGTGACATCAAACACCCCCAGCCAAGAGTCAGTGTGTTCGTCAGACACAACCCTTAGTTGGCATGGCCCGGGAACAGGAACTGTGCCCTCACCTGCCCTCAACCTGCCTCTGTCCTTTTCTGTTCCCTCAGCCAGAGAAGTATTATATGCTGTGGGCTCAGTTCCACTATACAGCGAGGACGAGCTACTGTACTAGAGGACAGTCAGCAGCTACTGGCCAGCCAAGATGTGGAGGAGACATCCGCTGCTTCCTCCGGTATGTGGGCAAGTAGTGATGAGGAGAGTGGCGTGGAAGCTGGTGTTGCGAGCGGTCAGGCTCCTGACCCAGAGACCGTTGAAGAGGACATCAGTGATGTGCAGATAGAACTCAATGATGATGTAGTAGATCGCACTTGGGAGCCGGGTGAATTAGGGGCTTCATCATCGAGAGGGTGGCAGCTTGCCTGTGAGGCAGCAGCAGAGCCAGCAAGTTGCTAGCGTGGCCGAGAGTCAGCAGGGTGGCAGCAGTGGGAAGTCGGGAGCCAAACATGCCCCGGGTAGACCACCCGCTTCGCAGTAGCCTACCTGCCTGAAAATTAGTGGTGCAGGGGTTCACGAAAGCAGCTGCCGTAGCAGTCTGTCAGTGCGGAGTGTTGGGGGTAAAATCACCTACTCAGCAGTGTGGCAGTTTTTTGTTAAGCCGCCAGAGGGGGTAAACATGGCCATTTGTAGAATCGGTGGGCAGAAGGTGAAGCATGGCCAGGGTGCCAATGTTGGCACCACGGCCCTGCGTCAACATATGCAACGTCACCATAAAGTGGCCTGGGAGAACCGTGGCTCCGATGTGGTGGTCCAGACTGCAGCAGTAATCGCTGCATCACCCAGTGGCACGCACCCGATTTCAGGTAGTCAAGGCTCCACCACCTCAGCCGAAGAAAGCAGTCTGTCCTTCCCATCATCTACCGGTCCTGATGCTCCTGCTCCTCCTGCTACTCCTTGTCAGTCATTCTGTCAGCAATCGCTCACCGAATCGATTGCCAAAAGACAACAGTATGCGTGCACTCATCCAATGGCGCAGAAGCTGAATGTGCTTCTAGCCAAGTTGCTGGTGCTGCAGTCCCTCCCTTTCCAAGTGGTGGACTTTGCACCTTTCAGAGAACTGATAGCTTGTGCCGAGCCAAGGCGGAGAGTCCCAAGCCGGCATTTCTTTGCCAAAAAGGCAGTACCAGCCCTGCACACGTATGTACTGTAGAACAGAAGGTGGGCCAGTCCTTGAGCCTATCAGTGTCTGCCAAAGTACACGGCAGCTCCGACGTGTGGAGCTGTAACTACCGTCAGGGGCAATACATGTTCTTTTACGGCCCAGTTCGTGAATGTGGTTCCTGCACAGCCACACCAGCAACTTGGCAAGGTGACGCTGCTTCCGCCTCCACGTTCTCACGCCGTTGGTCCTGCGACAATGTCCGCCTCTGATATAAATAGGATAGACGGCTCTACTTTTCAAGCAAATAGTAGAGGTGCAGAGACTGCTAAGCTTGACTCACCCAGTCAGAAGAGTAAAATTAAGAAATGGAAGGATAAGCAGGCACACTCTTATTTGGGTCAAACTATTTTGATTTATTTATAGTATTAAAAAATTGTTTTAGTTGTAGAGTCTTTTTTAATAGAAAATTATATATTAAAATATTAAAATATAAGATGAGTGCTAGTAGTAATAGTTATAGGATCAATGGTTCAAGGTTAAGAGTCTATGAAAAAATGTCCTTTTTGATGAATGATAAAAATTTAGAAAAATGTAAAAATAATAGTAATAAATGGGTGGTCGCCACTGAATAGAGGATAAATGATGCGCCTTCTATAGTGATGCCTCTATTTGTGGAATAGTCTTTCATAAGTCAATAGCGATATACATTGGAAATCTAGTATTGAACAAGTGATAATCTTCTTTGAGTCAAGACTTCAAGGTATGTGACAATATATATATATGTGTGTGGTACAAATTGCAATTGCAATTGTCCCCCAGGCCACTCTAAAAAATGGGCTGCTGTGCCGTCTTTAACAAATCATTTTTTATTTTATTTTTATTCCTCAGGGCCGCACCGCCGATCACCACAGGCGGTGCGGCCCTGGATGTAATTGGCGGGCAGTAGGAGATGAGCGCTTCCATTGTGGAAGCGCTCATCTCCATATTCATCTGTATCGCCGTCCTCAGGACAGCGATACAGATGCCTGTGCTGCGGCAGGACAGGGGAGGAAGAGGCGTCTCCCTTCCCTGTTCTTCTGATAGGCCGCAGGCACTAACGCCTGCAGCCTATTAGAGCCCGGCTCAGGCGGTGAGATGATGTCATTATCATCGCGCCGCCTGAGCCGGGCAGCACACAGCGGGGGACACAGGTCGGAAGAGGCCTGCATCGCATCGCTGCTGATGGAGGTAAGTATTAGTGTTTGTTTGTTTTTTTCTTTGCGGGGGGAGCTGTCACTATGGGGGGAGCTGGCATTTCTTACAGACCTATTTTTTCGGGGGTGGCATTCTGGGGGCATTTATTTCTTGGCCATTTTGGGGGGGCACTATGAGGGCATTTCTTACCGGCACATTATGGGGGGGCACCATGGGGAAGAGGAGCACTATGGGGGCATCTGGGCGCTCTAAAGGGGCTTTTTTTTTAATTATTGGCACATTATGGGGAGCACTATAGGGGAGAGCGGCACTATGGGGCATCTGTTGGCACTATAGGGGCATTATTTGGGGGCACTATGGGGAAGTGGGGGCTCTAAAGGGGCCTTTTTTATTGCCACATTAGGGGGGGGGCACTATGGCATCTGGTGGCACCAAGAGGGCATTTTTTACTTGCACATTATGGGATGAATTGTAGGGGAGAGTGGCACTATATGGCATTATTTGGGGGCACTATGGGGGAGTGGAGCACTATTGGGGCATCTGGTGGCACTAAGAAGGAACATTTTTTACTGGCACATTATGGGGGATAGGAGCACTATAGGGGCATCTGCTGGGGGCACTAAGAAGGGGCATTTTTTTATTGGCATATTATGGGGGACACTATGGGGAAGGGGGAAAGGAGCACTATGAGGGCATTTACTGGGGCACTATATAGCGGTATTTTATACCGGCATACATTATGGGGACATTAGCTCAACTGCGAGCACTAAGCGGGGTATTTCATGTACTGTCGTATTATAGGGAGAATTATTACTACTAGGAGGTATTATGGGGAGCTTTACTACTACTGGGGGGCTATGAAGAACATGATTACTAGTATGGGCACTATAGGGGCATTATTACTACTAAGTGTGCTCTGGCAGAGAATTATTTCTATTGATGGGATTTTGGGGAGCACTGTTACTTTGGGGGGCACCCTAGCACAGTATCAGCTTAGCACAATTATTTTTGGGGGATATTATCTTTATACTATTATTGTCTGGGTGTAGTTATTTTTTAGAGCACTGTGTGCCAATAATTGTTGAAGGGGGCACTATCTGTGTGGTAGTAGTATTTACCGGGGGACTGTTTCTGCAGTATAGTATTGGGGGTGGCAGAAAAGCGTGTTCAGAAGATGTGAAGATGATGGAAATGTGGGAAACTAATGTCTGTTTGTCAATCTCTGCAGAGACAGGAGATGGCTAAAAATCATCATGGCGGTCTGGTCTGAATGGAGAAGATAAAGAAAGAGAACGTCTACAACAAAGGTGACATCACTGGATGTAAGAGGTATGGGGCGCTATGTAGGAGAGGAGATGCTCCGGCTCCTCGCCCTGCTATTTGCAGAAGGAAGATTCAGAGCTGGGTGAGGACGGCCAAAGGGGGCAGCAGGCCATGGGTGGGTGACAGATGGTGGGGGGAACCAAAAGCCCTGAGCAGGAGCTGGGGAGGGAGGAGAGAGGAGGAGCTTCCTGGCTGTAGCCTGCTGTTTATTGTATAATGTGAAGCAGGCAGTGCAGCCAGGATAGGCCTTCCCTCTCCGTATGATGTAGAGACAGGCCTCAACAAAAAAATTTCAGCTGTACAGTGTTTGTTGGGAGTGGCCTATTATATGTAGGAGGGGATTTTAATAATGGGCGGGGCAAAAAATAGGCCACTTGACTGGATTTGCCCCCCAGGACTAAGGCTGCCAGCCCTCCCCTGTCTGCAAGAGATCCTAAAAATGGCCAGGAAACTTTGCATGCACTTCAGCCACTCGTACACCGCAAAGCACACCTTCCTTGATCTGAAGTGGCAGCATGGCATCCCCCAACATAGACTGATATGCGATGTTTCCACCCGTTGGAATTCCACCCTCCATATGTTGGACCGACTATCCGAACAGAGAAAGACCATAAACAATTTCTTGATAATCCAAGTGGACAGGAGTACTCCCCTGTGTAACTTCAATGTCAGCCAGTGGCAGCTCATGCGTGACACCTGTCGTTTGCTCAGGCCCTTTGAGGAGGCCACGTTATTTGTCAGTTGCCAGGACTACGGGATGACCAACATCATTACACTGCTTCATGTCCTGGAATAGATGCTAGTAAATCTGGCTGGTCAGGGGACTGTAAACGTGGCGCCTAGATCTCATGCCCACATGAGCTCTGTGGGGGCTGAATTGGAGGAGGAGGAGGACATTGGAGCACAAAAAATGTGTAGCGAAATGGGTGGTTTTTCTACATAGGTGACAGGAGAGGAGGAGCAGGAGCAGCCAGAGGAGCTACAGGGCGATGAGGAAGACGAGGCAGAGGTCCCAGTCACACCGTGGCAGTATGCAGTGGAGATGGAAGCAGGGAGTCCCTCCAAGTCACTTGCACAAATGGCCCGATGCATGCTCACTTGCTTGCGTAGTGACAGCCGAATTGTCACCATTCGGCAAAGGGATGACTTCTGGCTCTCCACCTTGTTGGATCCTCGCTACCGGTCCAAAAAGGGGGGCTTTTTTACATCCGCTGAGAGGGAGGACAAACTGAACTACTATAGAGACATCCTATGTAGTCAGTTGGCCGCTGTCTATCTGCGCCATCGTCCATCCTCTCACAAGTCTGACTGGGGGGGCCCTCTGCGCTCACGTTCCTCTGCCATGGCTGCTGTGGCAGGGTGGGGAAGGGGGGTAGGAGCAGTTCCAGCTCCATCAGCAGCAACTTGAGTCTAGAGTCGCTGATGAGCAGCTTTTTTCACCTGCCTAGTGAAGAAACTATTCACCAGCAGCAGCTAGACCTGGAGCAGGACCTGAACAAGCAGGTGTTGGCATTCTTGGACAGCACCCTGCCATCCCACATTGAAGATCCGCTGGACTACTGGGCAGCCAAACTAGATTTGTGACCGCAACTGGCCGAGTTTGCCCTGGAAAAGCTGTCCTGCCCAGCCAATAGTGTGGCATCAGAGCGGGTGTTTAGTGCGGCGGGGGCCATAGTTACCCCAAGAAGAACTCGTCTGTCCATCCAAAATAAGTATAGACTGACCTTTGTCAAGATAAATCAGCCAGGATTTCCACCCACCAGTGCCTGATGCATCAGACTAGATCATCAATGGTGCCTCACCAACATGTTGACAAAAGAGACCGATTTCTTCTGGCTACCTGCCTCAGCTACTATTCTGATGCTGCCACCTTCTATAAATGGCAAAAATCTTCTTATACGTTGCCTGGATAAATAGCCACAGCAGGTCAGAAAGTGATGTGGGTATAATTCACACTCAGTTCAATGTGCTTTAGTAGACCGCGTGTATTTCAGGTAACCACTCCAATCAGAGTATCCACTTCTGTATGGGTAAAACATTAGTCTCCACAGGAATCGCTCTTCCTCCACTGACTCCTATAGGATACCAAAATCACACTGATAGTGAAGTACTGCTACTGTCGATTGCAAGCACACCTGATATTATACTCACAGGCGCACAGTAATATGCAGGCACTTCAAACAAGCGCTATAGAAGCGAGTACATCAAGGTCCTCTTTCCCGATGGTAATCCTATGAGGAGTTTGCTACAATAGTGAAGCACCGTCTCCAATTTGTATAGAACAAGTATTTATTATACTCACAAATTCCATAAAAGGTATAAGCAATTCACAGATAAAAAGCAGTAGCCTTTTGCACGCCCGAACCCAGGTTTCGCCTTAGACTTCGTCAGGGGCATTGACCTCAATCATCAACACTTGTGTTTAAATATCCACCCTTAAACTCCTCCTTAGTTACACTGGGTCACAATGCTGCTCAAATTCATTAAAAACATACATTTTCTTTTTAAAATAACAAACAATCAAATGAATCCAAAGGACTTAACCTATAATGTTAATATTTTACGCTCTCATTGGTTATGTTCCCATTTTTATCTGCATCAAACGTAGCTTCATTCATAAAATCGCTCCACCACACAACTTGCCACATGACTATTTCTCCACCAATGATGATGCAAAACGATCGATATATCTTAAACCCTTATTTATTTATTTATTTTCTTATTTTTTACTGAAAAAAATCAAGGGGATTTAAACCTCAAGCAAATCTCACACATCCTTCTCCCAAACTTAATATGTATTCATATATTCACGATTCGCACTCGTTCCATGTTACTACCATAGACCCATTCATAAATCCATTTCACCATCTAATCAAACACGTAGTTAGTCACATGGTTTTGCACCAGCCAATCACAGCCTTAAAGGGGTATTATCATCTTAATGATCACTGTTAAATCTGTCAATGATTTAACAGTGATCATTTTTCTAAATATATTTAATTAACTAATTCCTACCCCTTATAAGAAAAGAAACCTATACTTACCTGATTGTTGTCTTCCGCCTCCCCTAGTTACGGCCGCGCGTGCGCAGACGACTTCTTATCTTCTCCCTCCCTTCTCTCCACGCCAAGACCGCGCATGCGCTATGGTGATTTCCAGAAGTCACCAGGGCGCATGCGAGGTCTCGGCGTGCGCGTTCAGTACATCGCGCGGCCCGGCCGTGAGAAGACATTAATCAAGATGGAGCCCTGCCGAGTGCCGAAACCAGGAAGTGGACAGCGCGCCGGGAGCAGCTAAGTATTAAACGGCGTGTTGAGAATACCCTTTTAATCCACCGAACAAAAACAATAAGAATAGTATATTCTATTTTTGAATATAGGGACACACTCCTCTAGCCGTCAGACAAGGTTTTAGGTCAAACTCCACATTTAACCCACGGGGCTGGATCGTGTCAAGATCATAAATCCACTTCACCTCCTTCCGATCAATCTTGGCCACAGTGTCTCCCTCCCGCCAATTTTGCCTTCACCAGTTCGATCCCCATAAAGGTAAGTCCCCTCGGATTTTTTTGATGCGCGATTTTAAAATGCAGCGATACGCCATGTGTCTCTAATCCCTTTTTAATATTCCTGATGTGTTCTTGTATAAGTGTCTTCAATTTTCGCATGGTGCGGCCCACGTACTGGAGGCCACACGGGCACTCCAGCATGTAGACTACTCCTGCGTTTTCACAGGTGATGTTCCCCTTGATCTTAAAGTCCCTATTTATTTTCATGGAATGAACAGTAGTCACTTTACACTGTCTTTTGCTTTTGTCCCTATTTTTGCATGGGAGGCAAAAACTGCGCCAGGAGAATTTATCTCCTCCTTTTCTGACATTTTCAGTGGGAATCGCACTGCGCACCAAATGATTACCGAGGTTGGGGGCTTTTTTTAAAACAATATCCGAGCGGTCAGGAATTTCTTTACCTATTATTGGGTCATTTTTTAACACCGCCTAATTTTTTCGAATGGCATTTCTGATAATACCGGCCTGGGTGTTATATTGTGTAAGAAATGTGAAGCGAAAGTCCTTTTTTATACTTTTTTCTTCTTCTTTTCTTTTTGGAATTCCTCCTTTTTCAATGTTCTTACTACAGCTAATTAGTTCCTCTCTTTCATAACCCTTTTCAACAAATCTCTCTAGTATGACCTGTCTCTGTTCCCTATATGTTTCTAGATCTGTTTAATTGCGGTGGATCCTTTTCATTTGTCCCATCGGGATGTTCCTCAAGCATGGACTATAGTGACAGCTATGAATATCAATATAGCCGTTCACATCTATCTCCTTGAAGAAGGTTTTTGTTTTCACTATTCCTCCCTCAAAGACCGTGAGATCCAAGAAATTAACCGCTTCATTGCTGATGCAGCTGGTGAATTTTAGATTCCAGTCATTCCTATTTAGTTCTCCAATAAATTCTTCAAGTCCCTGTCTTTCCCCTTCCCACATGAGTAAGCAGTCGTCAATGTACCGTCACCATGCGGTAAGTGTAACTTTGGCCAGACGTGGGTTAATCCTCTCTTCCTCCCAGAATGTCATATACAGGTTGGAGAAACTGGGGGCGAATTTCGCCCCCATCGCCGTCCCAACCTTCTGTAGGTAATAGTCATTTCCAAACCAAAAGTAGTTATGGTTCAGACAATATGCGACACATTCTAAAATAAATGCACCTTGTTTTTCAGATATTGCAGGATCGCTATCTAGATTTCTCTTAATAGCTTCCATACCTAGTTCTTTTAGGATAATAGTATAGAGTGAGGTTACGTCCACAGTCGCTAGCCACATGTTCTCATTATGCGGGCATAAATCTTTCACCAAGGAGATAACGCTTCCTGAGTCTTTTAAAAAGGAATGAGTTTTAGTGACATATTTTTGCAGAAAAAAATCTATATATTCTGTGAGTTTGCTGGTTAATGAGTTAATGCCTGAGACTATAGGTCTCCCTGGGGGATCTGTCTTACTCTTGTGAATTTTTGGCAAATGGTAAATAACTGGGGTGACCGAAGCTTTTATTGTTACATTTTCATATTCTTTCTTGCTTATAATTCCCTCTTTATATCCCCTCAAAAGGAGCCAATCCAGCTCAATTTTGTATTCTGACAATGAATTTTTCTTTAGGACCATATACATCTCCTTATCAGATAGTTGTCTCATTAATTCAGCCTCATATTTGACTACATCCATTATTACAGGTCCTCCCCCTTTATCTGCCGGTTTTATTACTATATCCCGGTTCTTCTCCAGCTTTCTTAGTGCGTCATTCTCCTTCTTTGTGAGATTATAATTTTTCGGTTTAGAGCTAATTTCTTCTAATTCATTCAATACTCCTGTTTTGAATGCATCTATGCACTCATTATTTGAATTTTTTGGAAAAAAATTGTTTTTCTCAATTGTGTATGAACAATCTCACTATCCTGTTGTCATGCCCTGCTCAGGTTATGTGCGGAGGTCTGGCAGGTTAGCAGCACGTGTGAAGTTTTTTGTATCTTGTATCCTACCCACCGTGACATTATAACCCGCCAATACCTAGACTGCCATTTCTCAGCTGCTTTGAGATGGAGTCAATTGATGCGTTAGTTGATCGCATGCAGGAATTATCCCTAGAGGTTGCTGATCTGCGTAATTCTGTCGCACGGTGTCAGAATGCTCTGGCATCAGCTGCTATAGGAGGAAGTCAAATTTATGGGGAGCCTAAAGTCGCTCTCCCTGATAGATTTTCAGGGGGTGTGGATGACTTTATCCGCTTTAGAGAATCATGCAAGCTGTATTTTCGGCTGCAGCCGTCTTCATCAGGTGATAAGAGTCAGAGAGTAGGAATAATCATATTCCTGCTTAAAAGGGAACGCGCAGTCCTGGGCCTTTTCTCTGCCGACCGGTTCTCTGGCCCACCGGTCGGTGGATGAATTTTTTTAAAGCCTTGGGATTCATTTATGATGACCCAGATCGGGTCTCGATGGCAGAATCTAAGTTGCGCAATTTATTACAAGGAGAACATACTGCAGAGGCGTACTGCGTTGAGGTTATGAGATGGGCTACGGAGTCTGAATGGAATGACCGCGCGCTACGTAGTCAGTTTTGTCAGGGGCTGTCTGAGAGATTGAAAGATGCCCTCGCTTTTCATGAGTATCTGGATACGTTGGAGAATTCCATGTCTCTAGCAGTACGTTTAGATAGACGCATTAGAGAAAGGTGTAAGGTTCCTTCTGCGCGAGGGATCCCTTCTGTGAATGGTTTCATCTCAACGATTCCCCAGAGTAAAATGACATGTAATTCTGGAGTAGGGGAGGAACCCATGCAGCTGGGTCAGGTGTCTTTCCGTTCTGGTAATAGGAACTTTAGGAGGTTGCATAAGCTATGTTATTACTGTGGAGAAAGTGGTCATTTTGTTTATGCTTGTCCTTTTGTTAAACCGCAAGTTGATGATAAAGAACCACAAAGAGGTTTACATAAAAAAAAAAAGAAAACATCCCTGACTCTTGGTAGTGTGAATGGGGTGTCGGAGCAAGCAGGTATGCATTCTCCCTGCTATACTCGTATTCTCCTTCCAGCTATGGTGGCGCTAGACTGAAGTATTCATTGACTGTGGTGCTGGGGTAAACCTTATTGATTTTCTTTTCCTTCAAAATCTGGGCTTAAGTACTTGCACTTTAGAAAGAGAGATTCCGGTGTTCGCAATTGATTCTTCCCCTCTTTCTCAAAGGAGTCTCACTCATATTGCTCATGGTATTCAGTTAAGGGTGGGTGATTCACATGTTGAGATCATTTCTTGTTTTGTCATGAAGTACTTGCCCGCTCCTATGGTCTTAGGTTTACCGTGGTTGATAAAACATAACCCTACTATAGATTGGCAGGCAAGGCAGATCATTGGTTGCAGTGAATTTTGTTCGGACAATTGTCTTAGTGCATCTATCTCAGGGGTGTCTACTACGGTTCTACCTCAGTATCTCTCAGATTTTGCGGATGTCTTTTTGGAGGGTGGGGCTTAGGAGTTGCCTCCTCATCGTGAATTTGATTGTGTGGTTAATCTCATCCCAGGGGCTAAGTTGCCAAAGTCTCGGCAGAGGTCATGCGGAAGTATATTACCGAGAGTTTGGCAAAGGGTCATATTAGGCCATCTAAGTCTCCGGTCGCAGTTGGTTTATTCTTTGTAAAGAAAAAGGATGGATCGCTTAGACCTTGTTTGGATTTCCGGGAATTGAACCATATTACGGTCCGTGATCCATATCCCCTTCCTTTGATTTCTGACCTTTTTGATCAAATTGTTGGAGGCAAGGTGTTCTCCAAGTTAGATTTAAGAGGGGCCTACAATCTGATCAGAATCAAGGAGGGTAATGAGTGGGAAACGGCCTTCAACACGCACGAGGGTCATTTCGAGAATCTGGTTATGCCTTTTGGGTTAACTAACGTGCCAGCGGTGTTTCAGCGATTTGTCAATGACATTTTCCATCCTTTTGTGGGAAGGTTCATTGTAATTTACTTGGATGACATACTAATTTACTCTCCTGATCTGAAGACCCATCAGGATCACGTGAGACAGGTTTTGTCGATCCTTTGGAAGAATAAATTATATGCTAAATTGGAGAAATGTGTGTTTTCTGTTCAGGAGCTTCCGTTTCTGGGATATCTGCTTTCTGACTCTGGTTTTCATATGGACCCCGAAAAGGTCTGGGCGGTTCTGGAATGGGAGAATCAGAAAGCTTTGAAGCGGTTTTTGGGGTTTACCAATTATTATAGAAAATGTATCTTGAACTACTCTACCATTGTAAAACCTTTGACCGATATGTGTCATGCCCTGCTCAGGTTATGTGCGGAGGTCTGCCAGGTTAGCAGCACATGTGTAGTTTTTTGTTTTGGTTTTGGAGTTGAGCTGTATCCGCCTCCCTTCAGGTGCACTGGGTGGGGTTGTTTGTATGAGTTTAAATTACGCCACTTCCCAGTGTCCTGTGCAGGTTATAGCTTCTATCTTGCTCAGAGGAAGGAAGGAAGGATTTGCTGTTTCTGCTCAGTAACAAGATACGCTGGTTTTGTTTTCTTTTTTTCTGTCTAGGCTGTTAGAGAGACGCCTGCCCCCTCTAGGTCCTGAGGAAGCAGGCTGTCTGTTTTCCCCTTTCACCATCTTAGGGATTTTAGGGAATCTTCAGCCTTAGGCACGGGGGCACGTTTATTCCCACCTTTAGGGTCTGAACGTGGGAGAGCTGGTAGGGATTAGTCAGGAGGTGACCTTTATCCCCAGCTTCTGGCCTAGACGCTTGTTTTGAGGTTTTCTGTGTGTTTATTGTATCTTGTATCCTACCCACCATGACACCTGTGTGGCATTCTTCAACATAGGTGTCTGGTAATTAATAAGATATTTGGCAATATTTAGCTTCCGGACATATTTGTGAATGTCACGAAATGTCTCAAACTTATTTAACCCCTTGGTGGGTGCAAACTTAAGACCCTTTCCTAACACCTTAATTTCTGATTCAGTAAGGATGTGCTTACTTAAATAAAATATGGGGATCGAACTGGTGAAGGCGAATTGGCGGGGGGAGACACTGTGGCCAAGATTGATCGGAAGGCGGTGAAGTGGATTTATGATCTTGACACAATCCAGCCCTGTGGGTTAAATGTGGAGTTTGACCTGAAACCTTGTCTGACCGGCTAGAGGAGTGTGTCCCTATATTGAAAATAGAATATACTATTCTTATTGTTTTTGTTCGGTGGATTAAGGCTGTGATTGGCTGGTGCAAAACCATGTGACTAACTACGTGTTTGATCACATGGTGAAATGGATTTATGAATGGGTCTATGGTAGTAACATGGAACGAGTGCGAATCGTGAATATATGAATATATATTAAGTTTGGGAGAAGGATGTGTGAGTTTACCTTGAGGTTTAAATCCCCTTGATGATTTTTTTCAGTAATATATAAAAAAATAAAAAAAATAAAGGGGGTTTAAGATATATTGATCGTTTTGCATCATCATTGGTGGAGAAATAGTCATGTGACAAGTTGTGTGGTGGAGTGATTTTATGAACGAAGCTACGTTTGATGCAGATAAAAATGGGAATATAACCAATGAGAGCGTAAAATATTAACATTATAGGTTAAGTCCTTTGGATTCATTTGTTTGTTATTTTAAAAAGAAAATGTATGTTTTTAATGAATTTGAGCAGCATTGTGACCCAGTGTAACTAAGGAGAAGTTTAAGGGTGGATATTTAAACACAAGTGTTGATGATTGAGGTCAATGCCCCTGACGAAGCCTAAGGCGAAACCCGGGTCGGGCGTGCAAAAGGCTGCTGCTTTTTATCTGTGAATTGCTTATACCTTTTATGGAATTTGTGAGTATAAAAAAAACTTGTTTAATATAAATTGGAGACGGTGCTTCACTATTGTAGCGAACTCCTCATAGGATTACTATCGGGAAAGAGGACCTTGATGTACTCGCTTCTATAGCGCTTGTTTGAAGCCTGTTCTCTCATGCTGAGAACATTGCAATGCCACTGCCACAGAGGCCCCCTAGAAATGGAAGATGGGTTACTGTAGGTTCTGGTAGACTGAGAGTTGTGGATAGAAGACATGTGCCACAGTCTGTTGTTGTGCCTTTTCATAGGTAAATGCATTGATATCCAATTCATTATTGTCAAGATGGATGTTCATTGCCTTTAAGAGCCATGCTCGACTATATTTACAATTTTGTATGTCTTGAGTAGGCCAAAGTAAGGTCATACAAAGGTTTCTGCTCTTTAATGTTATTCTTTTCATGAATGTACCAGTCTGAGAAGAGGTCTCCTTGTCTACTTTTAAATTTATGACGGGAGATAAAGATAAGCTCTATGCAGCTGGTGATCATTACCTATACAATTAGGCATTTATTAATAAAGCAAAATATATAATATGTATGTATTCATTTAATGAGCCTTAGTTAGTCCTTAGCATAAGACAATCAGTAGGATATATATATATATATATATATATATATATATATTTGTTTATATTAGATTGTTATATGTTACGAAGACAACATGTATCCAGTATATTGTATATATTTCTCATTAGGAGAATATCTGTCTCTAAAAGAGTGTCTGTGAAGATGTGTGTTTTGTAACAATTATTCACATCTTTGGTATGACAGGAGGTACTGATATCTCTGTGAGAAAACAAGGCCATTCAAACTATTTATGAGTCCATAAATCAACAGTGTGAGAAACATTCAGAGAGACGCCTAGAGGTCTGTCTCTAATTGCTACAAGTGTCAGAATTAATCCCTATGGCTTTGAATTAAAGCTTCTAAGGTCAAAATGTATATTCAGACTTACATAAGTTAACCCTTTATACTATGATGCAAATAGCTTATACAGCAGTGCAACCTAGGTATGAGTAGGTGACATTACAACAGAAGCAAAAGTGCATTCTGGGTAAGGTTATGATGTCACATTTTTTATCAATGGTCACGCCCATCCGACAATGATTGGAAAGTTCCAAACTAGGAAGGTGTGTCTAACTGATAAGTTTGTGATCATAAACTGTACACAGAAGGTAGAAGAAAATAATAAAGAGAGGGAGAGAGAGAAGAGAGAAAAGGGAGAAAGAGGAGAGAGGAGAGAGAGAAGTTGAGCTCTCTAGAGGGATCTATCAGGATGAAAGCCATAATGAGATGCGCTATGATGGACCACCCAGCTTTCCTAAGAGCAGAAGTGAGATTCCTACTAGGACTTGGTAAGAGACACAGAAAATGATATTTCATTTTATTAAGACTAATTTGATAGTGTGGGTGAAATTATACCATCTAGATTGGCGAATAAATAAATAATTAAATTAATTGATTATCTCCATATTGAGATGTAGTCTTAGAATATTGTGAGGCTTCATTCTACCTGCAGAAGAATCTAGACTCATAATCTAGCAAAGCATTAAATGATTGCATATATATATATATATATATATATATATATATATTGATAGAACATTCTTCGCCAAGCTAAGTGATGGATTCTCACAGGAAAGACTTGTTTCAAGTCCTTCCCATTTAAGATCCTAGATCCCTGTTATTTGTCTTAATAGTCTTACCAAAGTTATATATGTGAAAATAGTCCAGGATGGGGCAGAAGGATACAGTTGTCTCTTCTAAGTTATATCCTTGATTTGCCCATCTTGAAGTCATGTGATGTGTAGTTGGTTAGGGGGGGGCAGAATGTATTTAGCATTCTATAATAATGTCTAGGATTAGACATGCCCATCCTGATATCATGAGGTTTTCTCTGAACAGAAGTAATATATATAACTTATGTTCATATTTTGATATCCTAACCTAATAATAGCTTGGTTATAATGTGACAAGTTATTTCCACTCACATGTATTGTTAAGCTTGTAATGCTTTATATTAACGCTATATATATATATATATATATATATATATATATAT
The DNA here is from genome assembly GCF_905171765.1 of Bufo bufo. NCBI lineage: Eukaryota > Metazoa > Chordata > Amphibia > Anura > Bufonidae > Bufo > Bufo bufo. The sequence continues at coordinate 60,451,766 of NC_053395.1, read as the reverse complement.
ATTAATTTACATATATCATTGTGTTTATTTACTTATATATGTTTATAACCTTGTAACCAATAAATCTGCATATTTTTATAATACCTGTGTATTATTGTATAATGCAAAACTACATTTTATCATTAACGTCATCTCACGTCAAAAATATTTATCTTATTTATCTGAGGAAATAGTTGGACTCAGATGTGAATTGTATCAATTAGGTTGACAACAATTCACCAGGTCATGATTTTAAGAATTTATGACAAATTTTATAAATTTTATTTTTTTATTGTTAATTATTTTTATGACCATAATTAATAATTCTTAATTGAATTATTACCCACCGACACTGTGGCTCTCCATAATTCATTTGCAGCACTTTCAGAGTGCAAGAGCAACATGGAGGATGGCTCAAGCACAGTGGGTGAGAAACAATAATCTCCCATGCCTAAAGTATGCAAGTCTGCAGCCAAAGACAAAAAGGGGAAGGTGAGGATTGATAGTAAGCAGCTGTTGGTGGGCGATTCCATCATAAGAGGTGTGAAGTTTGAGGAGAATGGTGTTGTGAGATGTCTCCCTGGTGCTACCGCTAGCAGGGATAGACGACGGATCCTTAATATTGTTAGGCAAGCAAAGCAGGAAAGGGAAGTAGATGTTATTGTCCATCTTGGGACAAACGATCTGGCTTGCAATGAGGTTTCAAAGGTGAAAGAAGCTTTTCACACACTTGGAAAGGATATACAGGAGGTTGCATCAACTGTTTCATTCTCTGCAGTTTTGCCTGTGCATAACCTTCAGCATGACAGGAAGATGCGCATTAAGGAATTCAATGTATGGCTTGGTGAATGGTGTCTGAACCAAGGGTTTGGCTTTGTGTCTCATGTTAGCTCTTGTTAGAATGGAAAAGAACTGTACAAGAAAGATGGTTTGCATCTTTCTCTCAAGGGAACGAATGTCCTCGGTGAATGGTTCCAAGTATTTGCTAAGGAGCATTTAAACTAGGAAAGGGGGGCAAAAGAGTGATAATCCAGCAGTCCAACTGCCCCCTGGAACAATGCCAGAAGATGCCAGTAGCACAAAGGGTGAGAAATTAAAACCTCAGATTCTTGTCTACAAATGCTCGCAGTTTAGGGAATAAGATCAATGAACTTGAGGCTATAATGGCATCTGAGAATATAGATGTAGTGGCTGTTACTGAGACGTGGTTCAAGGGGAGTAATGACTGGCATATAACAATACCAGGGTTCTCTCTATACAGGAAAGACAGAGAAGGCAAGAAGGGGGGAGGGGTGGCCCTGTATGTGAAAGATAGCATAAAATCTAATTTGATACAAGTTAACGAGAACAATTTAGAGTCAGTTTGGGTTACCTTGCAGCTTGATAATCATAAGGTAACTTGTGTAGGTGTAATATATAGACCACCTAGCCAAGTCAAATAATTTGATGATCTACTAGTCGAGGAAATAGCTAAAATGACATTGAAAGGGGAAGTTATCATTATGGGAGACTTCAATCTTCCTGATGTAAACTGGAAAACCAAAATAGCTAGTTCTGCCAGGAGTACAGATAATCTAAATTCCCTACTGGGATTATCTCTACAGCAAGTAGTTGAGGAGCCAACCCGGAAGGAGGCCATTTTAGATTTAGTATTCACAAATGGGAATTTGGTATATGATATTACTGTAGGGGAAAGCTTGGGATATAGTGATCACCAGTCAGTGTGGTTTACTATAAGTACAGTGACTGTCACACCACACAAAAACAAAAGTTTTAGATTTTAGAAAAACTGACTTTTCTAAAATTAGATTAGTGGTATACGAGTCCCTATCAGATTGGAACAGTTTCATTGGAGTCCAGGAGAAATGGGACTACTTAAAAGCGGCCCTATTGAAGGAAACAGAAAATTGCATTAGGCTTGTCAGTAAAAGCAAAAAAAGGAAGAGACCACTGTGGTACTCAGCAGAAGTGGCCAAAATCATTAAAAACAAAAAGATAGCATTTAGGAATTATAAAAATAAAACAAAAAGAGCATGACACGCAAATTTATAAGATTAGGCAGAGAGAGGCCAAACAAGTTATAAGAGTTTCTAAAGCACAGGCAGAAGAGAAATTAGCTCAGTCAGGGAAAAAAGGCGATAAGGCATTCTTCAGATACATAAATGAAAAAAGGAAACTAAAACAAGGAATTACCAAAATAAAAACAAAAGAAGGAAGGTATATGGAAGAAGATAAAGAACAAGCTGACTGCCTCAATGAATACTTCTGTTCAGTTTTTACAAAGGAAAATGAAGGAAAAGGACCTCAGTTAGGAAAGAAGACTAATGAATCTTTTGATGCATGTGTCTTTACAGAGGAAGAGTTTCTAAGTCAGCTGTCTAAAATTAATACAAATAAGTCACAGGGGCGTGATGGGATACACCCAAAGCTATTAAAAGAGCTCAGCGGTGAACTAGCAAAACCATTAACAGATTTATTTAACCAATCACTGGCAACAGGAGTCGTCCCAGAAGATTGGAAATTAGCAAATGTTGTGCTCATTCACAAGAAAGGTAGTAGGGAGGAATCGGGCAACTATAGGCCAGTAAGCCTGACATCATTAGTGGGGAAATAATGGAAACCATACTTAAGGAGAGGATTGTGGAACATCTAAAATCCCATGGATTCAAAGATGAAAAACAGCATGGGTTTACTTCAGGGAGATCATCTCAAACTAATCTTATAGATTTTTTTGATTGGGTGACTAAAATAATAGATGGAGGAGGTTCAGTAGACATCGCTTATCTAGACTTTAGTAAGGCTTTTGATACTGTCCCACATAGAAGGCTTATCAATAAATTGCAGTCTTTGGGCTTGGACTCCCATATTGTTGAATGGATTAGGCGGTGGCTGAGGGACAGGCAACAGAGGGTTGTAGTCAATGGAGTATATTCAGACCAAGGTCTTGTTACCAGTGGGGTACCTCAGGGATCTGTTCTGGGACGCATATTGTTTAATATCTTTATCAGCGAAATTGCAGAAGGCCTCAATGGTAAGGTGTGTCTTTTTGCTGATGACACAAAGATTTGTATAAGGGTTGATGTTCCTGGAGGGATACACCAAATGGAAAAGGATTTAGGAAAACTAGAGGAATGGTCAAAAATCTGGCAGCTATAATTTACTGTTGATGAGTGCAAGATAATGCACCTGGGGCGTAAAAACCCAAGAGCAGAATATAAAATCAGTGATACAGTCCTAACCTCAGTATCTGAGGAAAGGGATTTAGGGGTCATTATTTCAGAAGACTTAGGCCCCTTTCACACGAGCGAGTTTTCCGCGCGGATGCGTTGCGGGAGGTGAACGCACAGCATCCGCGCGGAATCCTGACCCATTCATTTCTATGGGGCTGTTCACATGACCGGTGATTTTCACGCATTCCCTTGTGCGTTGCGTGAAAATCGCAGCATGCTCCTCTTTGTGCGTTTTTCACGTAACGCAAGCCCCATAGAAATGAATGGGGTTGCTTGAAAATAGCAAGCATCCACAAGCAAGTGCGGATGCGGTGCGATTTTCACGCATGGTTGCTAGGAGACGATCGGGATGGAGACCCGATCATTATTATTTTCCCTTATAACATGGTTATAAGGGAAAGTAATAGCATTCTGAATACAGAATGCATAGTAAAACAGCACTGGAGGGGTTAAAAAAAAATAAAAAATCATTTAACTCACCTTAGTCCACTTGTTCGCGATGCCGGCATCTCCTTCTGTCCCCTTTACTGAATAGGACCTGTGGTGAGCATTAATTATAGGTCAAGGTAGGACCTTTGATGACGTCACTCCGGTCATCACATGGTACGTCACATGATCTTTTACCATGGTGAATGCCGACATCGCGAACAAGTGGACTAAGGTGAGTTAAATGATTTTTTTATTTATTTTTAACCCCTCCAGCGCTGTTTTACTATGCATTCTGTATTCAGAATGCTATTATTTTCCCTTATAACCATGTTATAAGGGAAAATAATACAATCTACAGAACACCGATCCCAAGCCCGAATTTCTGTGAAGAAGTTCGGGTTTGGGTACCAAACATGTGCGATTTTTATCACGCGAGTGCAAAACGCATTACAATGTTTTGCACTCGCGCGGAAAAATCGCGGGTGTTCCCGCAACGCACCCGCACATTTTCCCGCAACGCCCGTGTTAAAGAGGCCTTAAAAGGTAGGCAGACAATGTCATAGAGCAGCAGGAAATGCTAGCAGAATGCTTGGGTGTATAGGGAGAGGCATTACCAGTAGAAAGAGGGAGGTGCTCATGCCGCTCTACAGAGCATTGTATTGAGTATTGTGCTCAGTACTGGAGACCATATCTCCAGAAGGATATTGATACTTTGGAGAGAGTTCAGAGAAGAGCTACTAAACTGGTACATGGATTGCAGGATAAAACTTACCAGGAAAGATTAAAGGACCTTATTAACATGCATAGCTTGGAAGAAAGACGAGACAGAGGGGATATGATAGAAACTTTTAAATACAAAAAGGGAATCAACAAGGTAAAAGAGGAGAGAATATTTAAAAGAAGAAAAACAGCTACAAGAGGACATTGTTTTAAATTAGAGGGGCAAAGGTTTAAAAGTAATATCAGGAAGTATTACTTTACTGAGAGAGTAGTGGATGCATGGAATAGCCTTCCTGCAGAAGTGGTAGCTGCAAATACAGTGAAGGAGTTTAAGCATGCATGGGATAGGCATAAGGCCATCCTTCATATAAGATAGTGCCAGGGGCTATTCATAGTATTCAGTATATTGGGCAGACTAGATGGGCCAAATGGTTCTTATCTGCCGACACATTCTATGTTTCTATGTTTCTAAGTGTCTGCATATTACTGTGCGCCTGTGAGTATAATATCAGGTGTGCTTGCAATCGACAGTAGCAGTACTTCACTATCAGTGTGATTTTGGTATCCCATAGGAGTCAGTGGAGGAAGAGCGATTCCTGTGGAGACTAATGTTTTACCCATACGTGCAGAAGTGGATACTATGATTGGAGTGGTTAACTGAAATACGCGCGGTCTACTAAATCGCATTGATGCTGCCACCTGCCTGATGCAACACATCTGATACCAAGTGCTCCTTCTTTCACCCACCATCTTCAGCTGGTACTAGTATTGCCACCCACCTCCCCACTCTGCAATCGGGTCACTCTGTGGTCTCTTGATGCTGCTGCCACCTCCTCACTATGTCACCTTGCCACTCTGTGGTCTCCTGATGCTGCTGCCACCTCTACACTATGTCACCTTGCCACTCTGTGGTCTCCTAATGCTGCTGCCACCTCCACACTATGTCACCTTGCCACTCCGTGGTCTCCTGATACTGCTGCCACCTCCACACTATGTCACCTTGCCACTCTGTGGTCTCCTGATGCTGCTGCTACCTCAACACTATCTCACCTTGCCACTTTGTGGCCTCCTCCTGATGCTGCTGCTGCCTCCACCTTCACACTATGTCATTGTGCCACTCTGTGACCTCCTTATCCTGCTTCCACCTCCACACTGTCATTGTGCCACCCTGTGGCCTCCTCCTGATGCTGCTGCCGCCACCTCCACACTCTGTCATTGTGCCTCCTGATGCTGTTGCTACCTCCACACTGTCATTGTGCCACCCTGTCATAGGGCCACTCTTTGGACTTCTCAAGCTGTTCCCACCCTCCCCACTTCATGACTGGGCCACTATTTTGCCTTTTGGCCTGGCTGACATCATCATTTATTTGACCCTTCTTCTGATCTGTCAGAAAGAAGGAAAAATGAGACGCACAACGGATCCTGTCTATGTAACAGCTGTAAGGCCTGCATGACATGGTCCATATTTTGCATCAGAATTAGCTTATGATTTGGTAGCCAAAAGCAGCAGTGGGTACAAAACACAGAAGACATTCAAATATTCCATTCACGTGTCATCTCTGTTTTGGATCCACTCCTTTTTTTTTTTTTTTGGCTTTAGCAATACTGATTGATTGAAGGTGTATGCTCCACAGACAGGATCCGTTTTTTGGGGGTTATTGTTCTGATGGATCAGAGGAAGGGCAAAATAATCTGAGACGTCAACACAAACTTACTGCTGACACCCTCTCCACTGTCAGGAGAGCTCTACTTGTATAAGCGTTTAATAGAACAGGTTCTGTAGACATCTATGTGGAATCAGCTACAGACAGTGTAAAAGGAGTGCACTTCTTTTTGACGCTAACATTGACCTGTAAGGATGAGTTCACGCTTGAGTTATTTGGTCAGTTTTGGCCACGTAACTGCCCAAATAAGTGGATTGTGCAGTGATTCTAAGAGCGACACCTCTCATCTGCATGTCATATTGACTCACAGTATTGTTTCACTACCACATCAGACTCCCTATGCCTGTTACTGCAAGGCACAGTGTTCTACACCACTATAAAGGCTCTCTACAGCCAGGAAATAGCCCTTTTATTTAACGCGATTCGCCACAAATAAATTCGGATCAAATGTTTTTGGAAAATTCGGTAAACCGGCTGAATCGAATTTTTTAAAAATTCGCTCATCTCTACTCAACAGCATAGAATACAACACTGGCATCTAAAAGTGTCTAGACAAAGAGTGGCGTTACTGAAACCAATAAGAATACTGAGTATAGTAAATAAGGTAAAAAAATCTTTAAAAAGGTGTTAAAAATCTGTGAAAACTTACTATGAATTTGGTTATATGGTCTTCTTCATCCTCCTCCTGCAGAGGACATGTGGAGTGGATGAACGGTAAAAAGGTCTCTGTATAATCAAACAAATACATGTATAACATGCTGAGCCGTGGCAATGATTCCAGGGCATACAACAGGAAAAGGGATTTTTCAGGGTTTACCGCCTAAGAGAGTAGAAAGAAGAAAGTTTACATTTACCAGAAGCCCCTAAACAAGCATTCACTTTCCAGTAAATATATCTGAAACAAAATAAAAGATGCAATGTGATGCTGCAGGGGTAATGGCTGCCCCCCCCCCCCCTCCCCCAGCTACAAAAGCTGATTTCAATTTCATGCATTAATGGTTTTCTCGGATTCCCCTGGATTAAGAGTGGGAAACTATTTTTTAAAGTATATCCAGACCTCTTCCTTTCATCTACATCCTCTCCCATCCCTTGGTAGGACATGATGGACATATGATGTTTTTCAACCATATGAAAAGTTCTAAGAAAAGTTCTTTGGTTAGGGACCTTGCCATGTGAACCCAACCAGACACTGAATGTTGATGAGCATGCAGTTTTGCTGCAGTCAATAGCAAATGCTGTAGAAATACTTGTGGCACCTTCATGCTAGTGATCATGTAGCCCCACAGCGATGCCATTTTCTTGTAAGTTTCAGTGACAGGTACGTAAATAAATCTTAGTGTGGTCCAGGAACCATTTGTCTTATACCAATCACAGAACACAACAGGCAACATCATCACATATAGGTGAAGAACCTTCACTTGTACCAATGTAACCATATGACAGTGGACAAATGCTTTACCCTATATTCCCACAAATTCTGAGGTGGCTTCACCCCAAGCGTCTTCACTCTCTCCAGCTCCGTGATGATGGCTTTCCGGTGACTGGTGCTCTCTATACTGTATGGCTCTTTTGAAAACTCCTCCTCACCCAGTATTAGCAGTAGCCTGTTCATAGAAGTAGACGTCAGCAGTTCATAAAAGCTAAAAAAAAAAATAGCTCCCAAAAAGTTATAGCAATGATAACACAAGTGCACAAATGTAGGGTTCCTTATCCAGCCAAAATATATTTTCTTCTTCTGTCATTGTAGTAATAGCAGGATGACAAGACAAGTTTGACAGATGTAAATGATCAGATCAGTTGGCATCATGGGCGTAACTACCACAATGGCAGACCATGCGACTGCTATGAGACCAGAGCAAGAGGGGGCTCAGTTGGGATCATCCTCTCTTCTACTGGGCATGAAAACTTGGTCAGGAACAACTTTTAGCAAATGAGGCAGTGAAAAAAATGGCCCAAGTGTCATTGAAAGGGGTTTAGGCAGAAACCCGTCTGTCCTGTGTGTGTGGGGGTGGGGGGGGGGGGGGAAGGGGGCTGGTTTGATCCTTGCTATGGGACCCTTACTTCTCTATGTATGCCACTGGTTGGCATGACCGCGTTTAAGCATATGTTCACACAGTGGAATGTTCAAGTGCCAAAATCCAATTGGAAATCCATGAGGTAGCTCACATGCTTCTGGATTTCACAGTGGCCTTGAAATGTGAGATACCTTGATAAATAACTTCAGTTGCTGCAGAAACCGAAGTGAGTGGCCGCATGTGGATTACAAACATTGACTGGACCTGAATCTGCGTGCGGATTTGCTCAAAACTGTAAATCTGCAGCAAATTTTTCAGATGTAAATATCCACTGTGTGCACAAAACCTAAGGGTACGGCCAGCAATGCACATGGTCATTTTTCTGCATGCAGTTTTGGAAGCCAAAACCAGGAGCGGATCATAAAAGGAGAGAAAGTATAAAGGACAGATATGACTTCTTTTTTTAATTCACTGCTGGTTTTGACGTACAAAATTCCATGCAGAAACCTGAGTGTACGGCAGTAGCCTTAAAGAGTCTGTCACTGGATCTGAAGGAAAATAATCCAACAGTTGCAATAGCACTGCCAATGCATAGAACCACAAAATAGCGGGCCCTGTATGCTAAATTACTCTTAGCCATGCCAATGAATGGGGGATGGATAATTAACAAGCAGCATGCACTTGCTTTTGTAAGAGCATCTAAGAGATGAGCACCAAGATACTAGACACTTGCCATATTGCTAGTAGATGCATTCATTTCCAATAATCTATACCAATATTCTCACCTTCCATTTACCCTGACAGATAAAAATCTGTCTTGGTAATCAGACGTCCATGGACCCAACTGCTCAAGCCAAAGGACTACCTCTTCAGGGGTCCATTTAGACACTGGTTTGTGGGCCAAGAGGTCATGTTCACATGCTTGAATGATCCGATAACACACCAGTAACACAACCTGGGAAACAATCCATTACAAACCATTAATAGAAAACAGAATAACTCTTCCTTTTCAAGACTGGATTGGTTTTGATTCACAAAATGTGGTGCTGCAATATTCCTTCTATATGGCACATTGGGTTTATAGTGTTGTACGCATGAGAGACAACCCTTTTGAAAAAGCTAGTGACTGAGCAGCACCCTGGAAAGTGCAATACTACTTAGTGTCCATTCTGATGAGCTTCCATACTTATAATATGAGGCACAAGTCTGCCAGAACAGGAGATTGAGATTTGTGTCCACCAGGATAGGAGCCAGTCTTACAGAGCGGTTCTCTGTTCTGGTTCATAAAGAGAAGTGATAACATAGTCCTCTTCATTACTGTGTAGGCACATGAACAGATGGTGTTCTGCCTCCAGTAGGAGGAGATTTATTTCAATTCACGTCTATTTCATTTCTAGTTTCATTCTGCTGCACTTTCTGTATTCCTGTAGTTATTAGTTAGGTAACAGCACCATCTAGCGGTGGTAAAAATGTATTGCACCTTATTTTCTTGTTAATAAAGATTACTGCTTTGTGAGAGGTAATAGGAATTGTGGGTAGTGCAAGGCATTCTGGGAAGGAGAAGCTCAGTCTCCAGTCTACATACAGACTACAGGACATCAGCAGAGCTGTTCCATGCAGTTCTTCTTAAATTCCCCCATCTTTGTGCAAGTATATCTGGTGAGTGACATCTACCTTTGTTTCAGGGACAGTATGTTATGCAGAGCTGTTCTAGTAGTTGAAGTGTCACTGAGGGAGTTATTTATGTTAGCTAGCCATGCAATCTATGTATAGGCAGCCATTTTGCTCAGTGTTATGCAAATGTTATAATACATGCTGTTCTATGCTTTCTGGTGATACATGTTATGCCTTATACAAGCCATTTGTATTCTTATAGTTTTGCCACAATTGATCAATCACATCAAATACTTCTGTTTTGCCAATAAAAAAGTTAGACTACAGAAAACAGTCCTCTTATTTGGAATGGTTTATGCTGAATGTCAGACTGCACACTATGTGAACGTGTATGAAGACAGAACAGATGGGATGTATGTAAAGACATTACAAATGACTGTGTTATACAGGAGGGTCACTTACTGTTACTCTCTTTAATACAGTCAGCACCCCTGAGAAGTTAATTCCGCCCCTCTGGTGGTTAGCCTGCCTGTCCCAGGAAGACAACCGACTCTGGAAAATGCCATACTTATTGAAGGCCTGCAAGGCTCCGGTAATATCAACTTTCTGCTTAAGGTCCTCATATTTTTCTTTTATGGTATCAGGAAACAGTTTTTCAATGATGTTCCTGAAAAACAAAATATCAACCAAGAGGTCGTTACAAGAGTCACAAAGAAAACATAACATTATGCATTACTGCGGTCACTAAATAATCTGGTATTAGCGGAAATTAAACCTTTGGGAGCCCTTTCAAATATTTCTCATGTAAGTACTGTCTCACTGAGATTTGTTGGATGCCATGTAATATTTTATCATTTGTTTCAATTGTTCCTTTAGCATTGGACTTCAACTATGTACATTTTAGAATGTTAAAAACAACTTTCTGGTCACAGTCCTGCTTGTCCAGCCCTGCACTTGGATTAGCCAGCAATACACATGTAAGTAGTTTTGGCCAATCTAAGGGTAGCAGGAAGGGTCTTGGACTACCAAGTGCAAAATAAGTACTTCACAGTAGGCATGCCCACATTGTGCCCCTTCACAGTAGTTATGCCCCCAATATACCACTTCACAGTAGTTATGCTCACAATGTGCCCCCCTCACAGTAGTTATGCCCACACTGTGCCCCCCTCACAGTAGTTATGCCTACATTGTTCCCCCTTCACAGAAGTAATGCCCTCTCTGTGACCCCTTCACAGTAGTGATGCCCTCTCTGTGCCCCTTCATAGTAGTAATGCCCTCTCTGTCCCCCCTCACAGTAGTTATGCCTTTGTTGTGCCCCATCCACAGTAGTAATGCCCTCTGTGCCTCTTCACAGTAGTAATGCCTTCTCTGTGCCCCTTCATAGTAGTAATGCCCTCTCTATGCACCTTCACAGTAGTTATGACTTTGTTGTGTCCCCTTCACAGTAGTTATGCCCTCTGTGCCCCTTCACAGTAGTTATGCCCTGATTGTGCCCCTTCACAGTAGTTATGCCCTCATTGTGCCCCTTCACAGTAGTTATGCCCTCATTGTGCCCCTTCACAGTAATTATGCCCTCATTGTGCCCCCCTCACAGTAGTAATGCCCTCATTGTGCCCCCCTCACAGTAGTAATGCCCTCTGTGCCCCTTCACAGTAGTAATGCCCTCTGTGCCCCTTCACAGTAGTAATGCCCTCTGTGCCCCTTCACAGTAGTAATGCCCTCTGTGCCCCTTCACAGTAGTAATGCCCTCTGTGCCCCTTCACAGTAGTTATGCCCTCTTTGTGCCCCTTCACAGCAGTAATGCTCTCACTGTGACCCCTTTACAGTAGTAATGCTGTAAAAAAAAACACGCCAGAATTGCAGTTTTTTGCTCATTCACAACAAAAAATGGAATAAAAAGTGATCAAAAATTGTTAAGTACCCCAAAATGGTACAAAAAAAAACCTATTAGGGGAAATTCATTATCCCTCCTATGCCTGTATTTGGCATAAAAATGTCATGCATAAAAGGACAGGCCAGACCTGTGTTGCAAGCCTGGGGGGAGGCCTGCATGACTGGGTTTGGAGGGAGTGGGGAGAAAATGGCAGGCAGGGGGTTAAGGGCGGCAATAGAGGGAGAGTAGCTGGTGGGGGGGAAGGCTGTTAAAAGGGAGGACAAAAGGCAGGAAAGGGGCTATTTTAGTGGGCACTGTGAAGGGATCAGTCGTTCTCCCCAATATTGAAAAAAAAAAAAAAAAAAGCTACAGTGTGCTGTGTGTCCCAAAGCCTACTCACCATGTCCGAGGTGGAGGCGATGCTGGCGCAGCTTTGGGAGGCTGCGGAACAGAGAGGTCCAGGATGGCTGCAGGCTCAGGTCCAGGGATTGCTGGCGGGGGTCAGTTGGTGCTGCTGCTGAAGTGCCCCCACGAAAACGGCCGATGAGGACCAGGCCTCCGGCCCGCCTAAGCCCAGAGGTGAACCCGAGGGTCTGGCACAGAGTGAGGAGACCCTCCATGGATCCTCTGGTTCGTGCTGCTGTGGGGAAGGTTAGTTCCAGGCAGGCACAGGCCAGGAGGAATCCGGCAGCACGGCGGACCTCTGGGCAGTGGTTCTGATGCCCAGCGAGGGGGAGAGCAGCAGGAGTAGTGTGGCCAAGATGGAGGTTCAGCGTCTGCCGCACAGGGCTGGCTCACTGTCTTCTGGAACTTTGTGGAACTGTGCGCCCAGGCTACAAGAGGAGAAGACATCTCTGCAGAGGAGTTCCTGAGGATCCTAGGACATGGGGATGACTGCACGCAACACCCTCAAGCTCATGTTCGGGCTAGCGGAGTCACAGCATCTGCGCAGCCAGGTGAGTCGCAAGGGGGTAACCCCTTGGAGGTAGCAAAAGGGACCTCTGGGTTGGGCTGACCCCGGGGGCGGCGGCTGGTTTGGGTTAAAGGAGCTTTGGGCTGGGTTACGGGAGTTGGTGCGGGGTTTGGTGGCACCTGAGTCGATGGTGGGGGTCGCCATTGGCGGCGTAGGGTATCTAAGGGGAGGGGAGCTCCGGTCAGGGGGGGGGGGGCGACGGCGAGCAGCGGTAGTAGTGGCGGCGGGACTAGAGGGACATCAGCGGAGTCGGGGGGGATAAGGACGGGGTAAAGACGGTGATAAGGAGGGGGATGTGCCTCATTTTGATCACACAGCAAAGGGCGAGGTGTATGTTTGCTTTGAAGGGCCCCTAGTCCCTTTGGAGCATTTTTTGTTGGATAGGGAACGGAAAGAGGAAAAGAAAAAGGAGGATGAGGATAAGTGGTGTTATTGTCTGATTCCGTGTACGTTCTCAAATTTGTTGCAGGTTTTTGTGATCCTGGCCAATGTTATAGGGGAAAAGGCGTCAGAGAATTGTTCTTCACTTTTTTACTATTTAGACACTATTGGGGAAGCGTATCGGGTTTATGGGGTGCTTGCTTGGTTGCGTTATGACGAACAGTTTCGTCAGTGCAAGGCGGTGCGTCCTAGTATCAGGTGGGACCACAAGGATATAGCGCTGTGATTGCGGGTGATGGCTCCAGTTAGGGCAGGTCAGTCCTTTCACGGGGGGCCAGGTGTTCAGGACAGTCGGAGTGCTCCGTGGCGGTTTCAGAAGGGTTTGTGCTTCCTCTTTAATGGTGATAAATACTTATACGGCGTCACCAACCATTGATATGGTTATGAAGGTTGGTGTACACAGGACAGCATGGGGAGTATTGAAGTGTCTGTCCTATCCCTACACTCACCCTCTATAAAGCCTCAGCCCAGGGACGTCCCCTGATGGTGGAGACTCCCTGTCCTCGAACCTGGACTGACTGCCCTACGTACACCCTCCTCTCAATGACCAATAATCTGGCAACCTGCATATAAGACGGATGTAGCTAGTGTCACAGGTTAGTTATCGCCTGTCTTGACAGCAGCCCATGTAGATGGAAAAACGTATGGTGTGAAGGTGTGGGTCCCACCTCTGGCACCATAAAGAAGCCCCTTGGAAACGTCAAGATAATCATACGTTCCCAGGCTTTTTAAAGCATAATTCCCGACGCGTTTCCCCTACTTTCAGGTTTATCAGGGGGTAAATAAACAGTCATGGGTGAACCGTCTTAGTAAAAGATAGTTATGATATATTGTGATACACTTATATTATGAAATAATAGAAATGGAGGATACGGAACCAGATAGCGCAGGTAATGATAAATGCAAGGACTCAATGGGACCAGTCAGATATATCCCACTTAGCCTCAGACATGGTCATCATTATCAGGAGCCCATTCAGATAAGGACCAATACAATGTCCAGAACTGTAAAAACATACATTGTACAGTATATAAGGCTCTGATGAACACCAAAAATCTAGCTTGCCAAGTTCAATTAAAAGGTCCTGTACTCACACTTCCTTGCGCTCTGGTATCGTACCGTTCCTCCAGATAGTCACACATACTGTTGTTTTTAGCTTCCCTAAATACCCCCGTGCCAGCTGTTTGAAATCGGCGCTTAATGGAACGCCAGGCAGTCACTTCCGGTCGCGAGATGTTTCCTAATGCGTCACATCCGGTCTTTGGAACGCAAGTGGCCGCCATATCCGGTTTATCGGCCACAGCGTTCCTGGTTTGTTTATATTCATTGCTGGGCAACCGGACGTCTTGCTTACTGACGTCACATCAATCAGAAAGGTATACTTGCTCTTAGCTGTGCAGTCGTTCAGAAATATATTATTTTATTAAAGTTTACATGCACTTCAGAGTAAACTGACACAGTTTAAGGGATACCCGATATGGTTATGAGTCCCCAAGATATGGGTAATTACAATATCAGAGCCGCATCGTATAGCAAGAGGATGTATGTAAATGATTGACCACATGTGTAATCAACGTTTTCATTGACATACCCCCATATTCTGCTGGAGTGCCATAGGCAGCGTTGCAGATAGGTAGAGGGGGGGTTTGGGAAAAAGGGGTAGAAGGGAAGATCGGTGTGGACAAATATCAAAGAACAAATATGTTGCACAGCATTCCACCTAGGTGCACGCCCTGGATAGCTGGCAGCACCAGGCATCTGTATGATATTAGACGCCAAATAGTAAAAAATCGGATACTTCCCGTATCCTGCCAATATATCAAAACTCATCATACCGAGCAGGCTTATTCATGATCAGAGTGATCAGACTGGGCACATCCTCCACAAACTATAAAAAACAAGGTAAGAGGTACCTGAGATTTAAACCGGTGGATCCACATACAGTACAGACCAAAAGTTTGGACACATCTTCTCATTCAAAGAGTTTTCTTTATTTTCATGACTATGAAGGCATCAAAACTATGAATTAACACATGTGGAATTATATACATAACAAACAAGTGTGAAACAACTGAAAATATGTCATATTCTAGGTTCTTCAAAGTAGCCACCTTTTGCTTTGATTACTGCTTTGCACACTCTTGGCATTCTCTTAATGAGCTTCAAGAGGTAGTCCCCTGAAATGGTCTTCCAACAGTCTTGAAGGAGTTCCCAGAGATGCTTAGCACTTGTTGGCCTTTTTGCCTTCACTCTGCGGTCCAGCTCACCCCAAACCATCTCGATTGGGTTCAGGTCCGGTGACTGTGGAGGCCAGGTCATCTGGCGCAGCACCCCATCACTCTCCTTCATGGTCAAATAGCCCTTACTTTTAAAGTTTTCCCAATTTTTCGGCTGACTGACTGACCTTCATTTCTTAAAGTAATGATGGCCACTCGTTTTTCTTTACTTAGCTGCTTTTTTCTTGCCATAATACAAATTCTAACAGTCTATTCAGTAGGACTATCAGCTGTGTATCCACCTGACTTCTCCTCAACGCAACTGATGGTCCCAACCCCATTTATAAGGCAAGAAATCCCACTTATTAAACCTGACAGGGCACACCTGTGAAGTGAAAACCATTTCAGGGGACTACCTCTTGAAGCTCATCAAGAGAATGCCAAGAGTGTGCAAAGCAGTAATCAAAGCAAAAGGTGGCTACTTTGAAAAAACCTAGAATATGACAAATTTTCAGTTGTTTCACACTTGTTTGTTATGAATATAATTCCACATGTGTTAATTCATAGTTTTGATGCCTTCAGTGTGAATCTACAATTTTCATAGTCCTGAAAATAAAGAAAACTCTTTGAATGAGAAGGTGTGTCCAAACATTTGGTCTGTACTGTACATTCTTTCTGGAGAATTTTACGATCCCAGTTGCCTCCCCTTGGGGGTGGGGGGATCATGTCCAAGATCGAAAACTTCAGACAGTTGGGGTTACCACCATTAACGTCATTTACATGTGATGCAACCGGAGTGATGTTTTTCTTAACAACGTCGTTCACATGTTCGCAAATCCGTCGCCTGACCTCTCTGATGGTTTTTCCTATGTAGTCCATAGGACATGGACATTGGCATACGTACACCACCCCTTTGCTCCTGCAATTATAGAAGTCTCTAATTTTAAAGGTTTGTCCAGTTACCGAACATGTGATCATTTTAGCTGTAGATATGAATGCACATGCCTTGCACGAGCCACATCTATACATACCGCAGGGTTTACGGTCGAGCCACATCCCCACTGCACCTGGTGTCGTGTAGTGGCTGTGGACCAAACGGTCTTTGAGGCTCCTCCCCCGTCTATATGTGATGCTGGGTTGCGCAGTAAGCACATCCCTAAGGTCGGGGTCCATATGTAAGATGGGCTAATACCTTTTAAGAATTGAGACAATCTGTGTATTTGCAGAGTCGAAGGTCGAGATAAGGCGTACTAGCTGTTGTCCGCTCTGTGTCTTAGGTCTAGGGACAAGGAGTTCCGTGCGGTCCTTACTAGGGCATTTTGAAAGGCCCCCCTAAGGATCGTTTGGGGGTATCCCCTTTCTTCAAATCTAGTCTGAAGTCTTTTGGCTTCACCGTGAAATGTCTCATTCTCAGAACAATTCCTCCGTGTACAGAGGTATTGGCCCCTCGGTATACCCCGTTTGAGTGGTATGGGATGATGACTGTCCCAATGAAGAAGTGAATTGGTTGCAGTTTCTGTACATGGCCGCACCGAGTCTCTCTTCTTCATTTGTAACGAGCACATCCAGGAAGGGGATGCGATGTAGATCAGATTCATATGTGAACCGCAAACCAATATCATTGGTGTTAAGGGCCGCTACAAATTCTCTGAGTTGCTCTGACCCACCCTTCCATACGACAAAGATATTGTCAATGTATCGTGTCCAGAAGATGATCCTTTCAGACCACCAAGTTGATACATCTGGAAACACGTATACATCTTCCCACCAGCCCAGGAAGAGGTTGGCATACGTGGGGGCACACGGGCTCCCCATAGCCGTCCCCCTGAGCTGGTGGTAGAAGCGAGAGTTAAATAAAAAGAAGTTGTGGGTCAGAGCAAACTCGAGAAGTCTGAGAATGAAGGCATTATGGGTTCTGCAGTGAATGTCCCTGGTTTTTAAAAAGTACTCCACCGCGTATATACCCTTGCTGTGTGGAATAGAGCTATAGAGAGACTCGACATCCACACTGGCCAGTAGACATCCCGGGTCCACGCTAATAGTTTCGATCTTGCTGAGGAAGTCCATCGTGTCCCTCGTATATATGACGGGAGGGACACGACGAACTGCCTCAGCACCCGATCGATGTATACACCGCAATTCTGGGTTAGTGAATTCACCCCAGAGACGATCGGACGACCTTTAAGCGGTGTGATACCCTTATGGACCTTGGGTAGTCCGTAAAAGGTGGCTACAGTGGGATAGGGAGGAAGGAGAAAGTCGTACTCCGCTGGGGAGATAACCCTTTCTACCAGGGCTCCAGTTAGAATGTCTTTAAGATCGTCAAAGAAGCAGGTGGATGGATTAGCAGGCAATATTCTATAGCCCTCCTTGTCCTTAAGGAGATCAAGACACATACTCTGGTAGGCTGTATGGTCGAGGATAACCAGATTACCCCCTTTGTCAGAGGGTTTGATTATGATAGATTTATCATTCTCTTAGCGAGGATTAATGCTAGCATCTCTGCCTGAGAGAGATTGAAATGACGGGGAGATACATGTCCGAGTTGTTCCAGGTCATTAATCACCATTTGTAAAAAGATGTCCACACACATAGTTCATGGGTGGGGGCATCTTGCCACTTTTAGGTTTAAGGTCGGTAAATGGACCCTGACCCGGTCTTCGGCTGCCTTCCTCCCCTAGTTCACATAATGTATGCAAAGCCATGGAGTCCATCTCGCTCAGACCAAGCCTTTCACAAGTTTGTCTATTACTATCTTTGAAAAACTTGTGCCATTTAAGGCGCCGGCTGAACAGATTTAAATCTTTCGTCCAAGTAAATAGACAAAAGTTTGTAGTGGGTACAAATGACAACCCTTTGCTTAATACATTAAATTCCAGTGTGCTCAGTGTACGTGTCGTCAATATAAACAAACCAGGAACGTTGTGGCCGATAAACCGGATATGACGGCCACTTGCGTTCCAAAGACCGGATATGACGCGCACCTGCGGTCCAAGGACCAGATGTGACGCATTAGGAAACACCTCGCGACCGGAAGTGACTGCCTGGCGTTCCATTAAGCGCCGATTTCAAACAGCTGGCACGGGGGTATTTAGGGAAGCTAAAAAGAACAGTATGTGTGACTATCTGGAGGAACGGTACGATACCAGAGCGCAAGGAAGTGTGAGTACAGGACCTTTTAATTGAACTTGGCAAGCTAGATTTTTGGTGTTCATCAGAGCCTTATATACTGTACAATGTATGTTTTTACAGTTCTGGACATTGTATTGGTCCTTATCTGAATGGGCTCCTGATAATGATGACCATGTCTGAGGCTAAGTGGGATATATCTGACTGGTCCCATTGAGTCCTTGCACCTATCATTACCTGCGCTATCTGGTTCCGTATCCTCCATTTCTATTATTTCATTATATAAGTGTATCACAATATATCATAACTATCTTTTACTAAGACGGTTCACCCATGACTGTTTATTTACCCCCTGATGAACCTGAAAGTAGGGGAAACGCATTGGGGATTATGCTTTAAAAAGCCTGGGACCGTATGATTATCTTGACGTTTCCAAGGGGCTTCTTTATGGTGCCAGAGGTGGGACCCACACCTTCATACCATATTTTTTTCCATCTACATGGGCTGCTGTCAAGACAGGCGATAACTAACCTGTGACACTAGCTACATCCGTCTTATATGCAGGTTGCCAGATTATTGGTCATTGAGAGGAGGGTGTACGTAGGGCAGTCAGTCCAGGTTCGAGGACAGGGAGTCTCCACCATCAGGGGACGTCCCTGGGCTGAGGCTTTATAGAGGGTGAGTGTAGGGATAGGACAGACACTCCAATACTCCCCATGCTGCCCTGTGTACATCAACCTTCATAACCATATCAATGGTTGGTGACTCTGTATAAGTATTTATCACTATATATATTTTGTTTCACAGATATTATTTTATAATTAGAACTAAGCAAAAGTTACGTTTTAAGAGGGTCAATTTTGCTGGAATTCTTCATATTCGATGATCCTATTATAATTTATTTATCAATTCAGCTGGACGTTTATTTCCTCTTTAATGAGGGCACATGCAATATCCAATATGTCCAATATGGGGACAAGTGCAAGTTTAAGCACGAGTGCTCATCTTGCGGGGGGAATCATGGTCTGGCACTATCCTTATCAGTGCCGACCATGGCAGAAGCTGCAGGGACAGAGAAAGCTGATAAGGGGGATGTTCATACTAGGGCTGAAATGATTACTCGATTTAATAAAGTAATTAGACACAATAAAATTCTTGATGAAAATTTTTTGCATCAAGGATTCATTTGTGTCATGTGACCACAGAACGGGAGTTAAGCGCACTATGACCCGACGCAGTATGACGTCAGTGCAGCGCGCAGAGAAGAAGATGGAGGAGCTGTGGAGCGGCGCCCCTACAGGAAAGGTAATTACTGTCGCTGGGGACATGTCTAGGAGGGGGAGATGGTGGCACTGGAGAGCAGTTGGTGGCGCAATCTGGTGGCACTGGGGGGCATTTGGTGGCACTGTAGGGCATTTGGTGGCGCAAGCGGGTGGCACTGGGGGTCAGGTGGTGGCACCTGGGGGGCAAGCTGGTGGCACCTGGGGGGCAAGCTAGTGGGACTGGGGGGCAGTTGGGGTGCAAGGTGGTGGCACTGGAGGGCAAGCTGGTGGCACTGGGGGGCAGTTGGGGGCGCAAGGTGGTGGCACTGGGGGGCAAGGTGGTGGCACTGGGGGGCAAGGTGGTGGCACTGGGGGGGGCAAGGTGGTGGCAAGCTGGTGGCACTGGGGGGCAAGCTGGTGGTACTGGGGGGGCAAGCTGGTGGTACTGGGGGGCAAGCTGGTGGTACTGGGGGGGAAAGCTGGTGGTACTGGGGGGGCAAGCTGGTGGCACTGGGGGGTAGTTGGGGGCGCAAGCTGGTGGTACTTGGGGCAAGCTGGGGGCACTGGGGGGCAAGCTTGTTGCAATGAGGGGGCAGCTGATGGCACTGAGGGGGCAGCTGATGGCACGGTGTGAGGAAGAGCTGAAGGCCCTGGGGGAACTGAGCTGATGGTACTGGGGGGAACTGATGCACTTGGGCTGATCGCACAGGGGAGAAGGGTGTTGGGGACTGATGGCAGGGGGTCTGATGAGTTTTTATAAAGTAAAACAGTCTATTAATTCATCTTTTCTTATTAGATTACTTGATTAATCGTAAAAAATAATCGATAGAATACTCGATTTCTAAAATAATCGTTAACTGCAGCCCTAGTTCATACACAGTTGTCAATTTGTTCATAATTTTCCAAAATGAATAACAGAACAGAATTGCTGCGTCACAGGGAAATTATTTTAAAAGAAAACATGTCAGGACAGATGACAGCTCCTCCATAAAACCAGATAACCTTTTGAAAAAAAGTAATCTGGCCAAAACTGATCTCTCTCGTCAGGAGAGGATGCTGGTGATGTCCGTAAGACTAGGTCTTCATTAATTTCCAAACAATCAGCTGTTTTGATAGTATGAAGGTACAGTCACACATACATTTCTCATGCACCCATTGCTAATGTCTGCGATTGGTGATGTCATAGTCAAATGTGACCTTGGCATCTGAGAGCTGAAAACCTGGAAGAACTGTGCATCTGGGCCTGAATTGGCTCCCCCGAGCGGCTATTGGGGAGCCATTCATTTGTTGAGAAAGACCTGAGCCTGCTGGAGACTCAGGCCTTTCACAGGTATATTCCAATCCAATGTAGGCCTGCAGGTGGCAGCACTACATTGGAATATACAGAATTTTATATTTAGCAATATAGTAAATCCTATTGCTAAATAGATTTGGCAGTCTGACGATTGCATGTTGTTAGGTCCTTATGGGGCATCCCTAGTGTCACCCGTGATTTTGGGGGGCATTATAGGAGTTGGATAACCCCTGTAAAGGAGTTATCTCGGAATGTATATTGATGACCTATCTTCTGGATAGATGAGCACCTCCATTTTGTGCCTATCTCTATGCGCTCTATCACAAAGGATATTATTTGATGTTACGGTCTGTCTCATTTTTTATATAACTCAACATATTTAGACTGGAGATTGTTGTGGAAATTTTATTAGGATGTGTTTCTAATATATTGTGTATTGTCATCATGTCTCTCAGTGTCAGGGTAAACCATTGGAGTGGATATCTTCCTGTGTATGTCCTGTCACAGCACTGGGCTCCGGGCCGGGTTAGACTGATGTGTTCAGCAGAGCAGTGTTTTGTTGGCTGATGTATGGACGCCGGCTAGGGCCCCCGCGCAAGACGCAGATTTATTGGCTTGGCGTGGATGCATTTGTTAAGAGAACAATATATGAAAGGAACATGCGTTTGTTGTCTCTAGTGCGCCTGATCAGCCGCTGGAGATAATGACGTTGTCCTGTAAATAATCATGCATGAGGATCATAGTAACTTTATCTGGCATTAATCACTGAGCAAGGCTGGATAAATTTAACTCCAGTGGTTATAGGAGGTTATAGTATACATGTGTTTGTTAGCTAGCTATGTTATTCTAAATGATGGTGTCTTGTCTTCCTATGTCATCACTTCCTGTATGTCATCACTTCCTGCATCCTTGTTACATGAAGTAAGTGGTCGGGTGATGGGCCAGCCCCTTTTCTATTGTTACACCTTTTGTGAGTAAACAATAAAAGTGAACAGACTGGGCGGGAGCAGGGGAGTTGCTCAGCAGAACTGAACATGAAAACACCTTTGTCTGACTGTGGTTGAGAGATTTACGTTTCCTTACACAAAGTCTGATGCGAGCGGATTTCTACTAATAATATTTCTATAACAAGATGAATCACTAACCCATGCTCTGTGAACTGTACAGAGGTTATTGTGCAGGGAGGGGTAGTTGAAAAGCTGTGACCATCAACTATTGTGAATGGTGGGTCCTGTGTTATCTATATAGAGATATCTTTAATTATAATCCTGCTTGTGATGTTAATGAGATGGCCACTGAGAAGTGATCTGCACAAAACGGGGATAGTCAATATTGTGAGGCTCAGTGATCAGAGCGAAAAGATTTCAGAGTTTTTTTTTTATACAGACAATGACAAGGAATACTATTAAAGTTATAAAAAATATATTAACTAATAAAATTGTAAGTAATTTACTGATGACACACTGTCTTCAGGTGGATGCTCTCTTGTGAACCTAGGGCAAGGCAGGTGGTTTGACTCTGCAACCAGAAAACAGTGCGTACGCAGAAGTCAAGATTAAGAAAATTGCATTTACTATAAATTATTAAAAGCAGGTTAACAGTGCAGTTACACAGGTAAAGACAAGCAAAATATTCAAAACAGTATAAACAATACAAGTTAAACACTGCAACAATTTTCACCTTTGCTGTGTCCGTATTTGCAGTGCAGACACTAAGAAAGAATAGTCCCACAAACTATCCCTAACTGACCCTAACTTTCAAGCAGGTGCGCACCCCCCTTATCCCAGTGGTCCAAGTGGACCGCTTACAGTTTGTGGAAGTGCACGGTGGGGCCCGATGTCGTCTTTTTCTTTGATCAGCGCAGGATCCGCAACAAAGAAGTCCTCCTCAGCAGGCCGGAAAACCAGTTGAATATAATCCAGGATTATTACAGTTACTGTCCGGTACCTCGACAGCACTGAGTCTCTTTACTGTTTGGGGTAATCCACACAGCCCAATGTCGGCTCCACAGGTTAGTTGCTGCACACAGTCCTTTTAACTTGGCTTCACTAAATGCACGGTTTCTTTGTACTCCATCCGTCTCTAGACCGAAGTTCACACAGGAATGTCCTTTAGTATCTCCACACACGTCTTACACAACACAGAACTTGTTTTCTATCTTGCCAATATGGCGGCAGCTGCAGTTCCAGTCCCTCTTCCTCCTTCTTCCTGCTCACACTGAGGCAGGGTGACATAATATGGGGTGTGTCACTTCAACACTTAGCTGCTGCCTTAAAGGACCATTATCACATTAATACACTTTCTCTATGGTAAACTCCAATGCAAATTGGTCCTATGCTGCCATCTACTGACCAAACAAATACTGCAGGCATTTTACATTAAATTTTAACACAGTTTAGGGCTCTTTCACACCTGCGTTCTTGTCTTCCGGCATAGAGTTCCGTCGTCGGGACTCTATGCCGGAAGAATACTGATCAGGATTATCCTAATGCATTCTGAATGGAGAGTAATCCGTTCAGGATGCATCAGGATGTCTTCAGTTCCGGTACGGAACGTTTTTTGGCCGGAGAAAATACCGCAGCATGCTGCGCTTTTTGCTCCGGCCAAAAATCCTGAAGACTTGCCGCAAGGCCGGATCCGGGATCAATGCCCATTGAAAGGCATTGATCCGGATCCGGCCTTAAGCTAAACGTCGTTTCGGCGCATTGCCGGACCCGACGTTTAGCTTTTTCTGAATAGTTACCATGGCTGCCGGGACGCTAAAGTCCTGACAGCCATGGTAAGTGTAGCGGGGAGCAGGGGAGCGGTATACTTACCGTCCGTGCGGCTCCCCGGGCGCTCCAGAGTGACGTCAGGGCGCCCCAAGCGCATGGATCACGTGATCACATGGATCACGTCATCCATGCGCATGGGGCGCTCTGACGTCATTCTGGAGCGCCCGGGGAGCCGCACGGACTGTAAGTATACTGCTCCCCCGCTCCCCGCTCCTACTATGGCAACCAGGACTTTAATAGCGTCCTGGGTGCCATAGTAACACTGAAAGCATTTGGAAGACGGTTCCGTCTTCAAATGCTTTCAGTACACTTGCGTTGTTACGGATCCGGCAGGCACCTCCGGCAACGGAAGTGCATGCCGGATCCCAACAACGCAAGTGTGAAAGAGGCCTAACCAGGATAATGAAACTTAGAGACATGACATGACTGTTTCTTACACTCTCTACATATTAACATTTGGTCAGATGCTGAGTTTCCCTGCAGAGTGTATTTATATCAATATACAATCCTGTTTGTCCTACAAAACCCATTGATACAATCCTACGTTCCACTAACAGCTCAGCATTAAAGGTGTTATTTTAAAAAAATAAATAAAAATTACTACCTATCTGCAGTACTAGGGATAACAAGTTAAGACGCCCTACACACATGGACATGAATTGACCAATCGTAGTCATTTGGACCTGCACATCGCAGTATGAACTGTAGGCATTATTGCAAGAATACAGTCACCAGCCAGAGATTCTAGAGAGAGAGACTTTAGCAAGATAGTGTATAAAGTGGGCCAAAAGCCATACATTGCTATCCGTGGAAGGAGTTGCACTATGTACAGATGAGACTGTATTTCCTTGTTGTTGGATATATACAACTCACATTTTTCACTACAGTAAGGACCGGCATTTATTCTGTTTAAAGCTGGGCTGGTTTACTGACTCGTACATCGCCATATGCTGGCCATTGCATACTCTACACACCCTGCTTTGCATCCATACAAACACTTAACATCAAGGGTACCCCAATCTACCATCCTGCAGGAACCCCAGCAACCCGGAGCATCCCGAGAAACAAAGGGTGTGCCCTCCTTTAACTGTATCAGCCCTAGGGAGCAACAGCCTGAGGGAAACCACTGTGACACATCCTATAGTCAGAGCCACTACCATTCCCACCCTCCGCTCTGGCTCCTCAAGGGCTTGCTGCATATCCACAGGATAGTTGATAAGTATCTGATGTGTGCGGGGGATCCAATAGATAGGCCCCCACCGATCACAAGAACAGGGTCTTGAAGTCCTCAGAATGAATGGATCAATTGTCGTGCATGTGAAAATAGCCGTATCCGACAGTCCCATAGAGAATAAATGGAGTGGCAGTGCATGTAGATCATTTCTCCATTCACTCTGGGACGCTGTTTTGTGAACATGGGGGTCCCTGTGAGTGAATGCCTACTGACAAAATATTTACAGTCTATCCCTTTAGTAGGCAATAAGTTGTCATAGAGGGGCAACCCTTTAATTGATATGAAAGAGGAGAGATTACCATTGCATTCAGTTGATGAGCCACTTAGCTTGTAGGACACATGCAGAATATGTTATCTTTGCCTTAAACAATATTACCATTAAAATACGTATATCAGAATTACGTTTAGCCCCCACCTCTACTTACCTAAGAAGTATGTTCACTTTGGGAAACTCTTTGCACTTGTCACAACATAGGGGACACTCGGTCTTCTTAGAAGACAACCACCACTGGGCGAGACAATGTCTGCAGAAGCTGTGACCACATTTCAGGGTGGCGGGGTTCACCAATATATCATGGCAACAACTGCAGGAAAATTCACTAACAGATATGTTTCGGTCCATTCTCACTCCAATGTCTAACTTGGCGTCCTCCTCCATGGCTGCCGTGCAGAGGCTGTCAAATTCGGAATGCGGGTCTCCAAAACAATCAGTCATTATAAGTCCTGCAAAACAGCAGACATGAATTGTCATAACTATGATTGGGAACATTTCTTCACTAATTTATGTATTTAGTGTAAGAGAAAAAAAAAAGGTACAGTTTTCCAGTAGCCATGGTTTGTCAAACCCTGCATTACCTATTGTAACTGAAGAGAAACATTAGGCTACATGCACACTATAAGCAACAGTGAAAAAAATGCACTGTCATGGCCATTTGTCAACCATTTGTGCATCCATTTTCTGGCCATCTGTCAGTTTTTAATGGCCGTTTTGCATCTGTTTTTTATGGCCGTCTGAAAGTGAGCTACTGAAAAGGAGGACATCCCTGCGTCCATCCAGGCCCTGTCAGAAAACAGGGCTGTCTGGCCTAAAAGCAGCCACCCTACACGTGGCGTATTTTGGTGCAAAAAATCTTCAAAGAATTTACAGAAAAAGTTACCTGTTGATTTTCATGCTGTGGTTTTCATCCTATGTACTGCACAGGGTTAAATGCTGTAGTGGACATAGCAATATATGGCATACAGCATTCATGTGAACAGTTGAACAATTACACTGCAATGCCAATACAAGATGGCATTATGACTAGGGATGATGAACCCATGGAAGTTCAGGTTCCGAACTTGACCCCAGGCGCAAACCCCATTAAAGTCAATAGGGACCTGAACTTCACTTTTTAATTTTTCGTTATCACATGGTTATATCTGAAAACAATGGCATTCTTAAGACGGAATGCAAAAGGAATACCTGGTTTCCGTTATTCAGTAGTCCTGTTCTGCATAACGGAAACCAGGACGGATCCGTTATGCTCCCGTAGACTTCAATTTTGAACAATTGCAAAATGGAATGCCGCTAAAGGTCTCCCTTTTCCATTCAGTCTTACTAATGCCATTATTTTCTGATATAAACCTGTTATAACGAAAAATAAAAAAAGTAATAAAAAAAAGCACCCAAACATCGAACCCAGACTTCAGTGAAAAAGTCTGGGTTTGGGTCCGGGTCCCTGAACTCGCAAAGTTTGCTCATCCCTTATTATGACAACTTTGTGGGCTAAAACTTTACAGCTATTCCTCACTGTTGGACCCATAAGGATTTCTTCACATACTGCTGTTGACACTTGCATCAGAACCTGCATTTGACAACCAGGCAGTGGCGTACTAGAGGAGGGGGGGTCCGCCCCGTGCCGACTCTCAGGGGGGGTGCCAGAAGCAATTGACGCTTCCATCAATATAGATGGAAGCGCTCATTGCTGGAGCGCTGGGAGCTGCGGTCCTGTCACTTACCGCTCAGCTTCCAGCGCTTCTCCCCTCCTTCAGGCCGGCAGCGCACAGAATGGTAAAGAAGGAAGACTTCTCCCCGCTCCACCATTCAGCCTGCAGACACAGATCGCGCTGCCAGTCTGTGTGGGCGGAGCCTGCATAAGCTCCTCCCATACAGTGCTGCAGAGTGATCTGTGCCTGCAAAAAGATCGCTGTGCCTGTAAACTAACAAAGAGGGACACAATGTGCGGCGCACAAAGCAAATTTCTTCCGCACTAGGCCACGCCTCTAACTCCTTCAAAAACATAACTATACACCTAATCCGACCCAGTCCCCTTAAAGGGGTTTTACCATCACATACAATGGGGACATATCACTAGGATGTGACTCCACTGTCTGATAGGTGCGGGTCCTCAACAAGAACGGAGCGGGGAAATGAATGGAGGGCGCACTGCCCATGACCAACCGCCCTTCATTGAATTCAATGGGGCTGCCGAAAATAGCCGAGTGCTGGCTCGGCTATTTCTGTCTGCCCCATAGAAATAAATGGGAGCAGGGGCCACGCGTGCACGGTGCGCTGCCATTCACTTTTGTATGGGATCAGCGAGGAGCAGCGCTTGGTGGTGGATGGACCCCGGGAAACACGGGGTCCTCCAGCCATAGCTCTCCCCACTCCGTTCTCCTTGTAGGTGCGGGTCCCAAAGGTGGGACACGCACCTATCAGACAATGGGGACATACCCTAGCGATATGCCCCCATTGTATGTGATAGGGATACCCCTTTAATTCCCCACATAGTAATTATTTCCCCTTCATGCCACCGCACAGTATTTATGCCCACATTGTGCCTTCTTCACAGAATTATGTCCAGCTGTTACCCCAGTAATATGCCCACATTGTGCCCCCCAGTAATATGCCTAAATTGTGCCCCCCAGTAATATGCCTACATTGTGCCCCCCAGTAATATGCCTACATTGTGCCCCCCAGTAATTGTCACGGATGGTGTAACAGAAAACTAGAAGACACAAATGAAGATCAGACTGACTTGATCCAAAACTAAGGAACAGAAGGGTAAGCCCTGTAACAAGCCTAGCTCTCTCCCTAACTGCTCAGCATATGCAAAAATCTCAATGGTAGAAAACTGCATACCCTCGTTCCTCGACTGAATGACACCTGAACACCCTATAATAGTGAGGGGACACGACCACCGGCTCCCTACACTTAATACGGAGGGAGTCAGGGTCAGCTATGATCAAGCAAACAGGAAAACAGGAATAAAGAAACAGACTTAACTTGTGGGTGCAGCAGAAACAGCTACTAGCATCAGCACACTCCAGAAGGTTGTATAAACCGCAAAGTGATGCAGTATGGGAGGGGATTTAAAGGGATGCAATCAGTGCAACTTGATGACAGCTGAGAGAGGGAAACGAGATGACAAAATGAAAGCAAAACAAAAGAACCTCAAGCAGGAGGTTCTGAAGGACGTCTGTCAGAGCTTCTCAGATGTCTGGCGGTGACAGTACCCCTCCTTCTACGAGTGGACTCCGGACACTCAGAAACCACCTTCTCAGGATGGGACCTATGGAAAGCCCTGATGAGACGAGTGGCCTTAATGTCAGTCACTGGGACCCACATCCTCTCCTCAGGACCATAACCCTCCCAATGAACGAGGTACTGGAGAGAACCGCGGACAACACGAGAATCCACAATCCTAGAGACCTGAAATTCAAGATTACCATCAACCACAATCGGAGGAGGAGGCAAAGAGGAGGGTACAATGGGTTGGACATAAGGTTTTAATAGGGACTTATGAAAAACATTATGTCTGAGGAAGATCAAGACGGTAGGCAACAGGATTGATGACGGACAAGATTTTGTAAGGCCCAATAAACTTAGGACCCAACTTCCAGGAGGGAACCTTCAATTTGATATTCTTAGTAGACAACCACACCAGATCAACAACACTCAGGTCCGGACCAGGCACACGTCTCCTATCCGCCACACGCTTATATCTCTCACTCATGCTCTTTAGATTATCCTGAATCTTTTGCCAAATAGATGACAAAGACGAGGAGAATGTCTCCTCATCAGGTAAACCAGAAGACCCCTCTCCAGAGAATGTCCCAAACTGCGGATGAAACCCATATGCACAAAAAAATGGCGACTTATCAGAGGACTCCTGACAACGGTTATTCAAAGCAAACTCAGCAAGGGAGAGAAAAGAACACCAATCCTCCTGATTCTCGGCCACAAAACAGCGCAGATACGTCTCCAGATTCTGATTGATGCGCTCCGTCTGGCCATTCGACTGTGGGTGGAAAGCAGAAGAGAATGACAACCGAATCCCCCAAGCGAGAACAGAAAGCCTTCCAGAATCTGGAAACAAACTGCGTGCCCCTATCAGAGACTATGTCTGAAGGAATACCATGCAATTTGACAATGTGATCAACAAATGCCTGCGCCAGTGTCTTAGCATTGGGCAACCCAGGAAAAGGAATGAAATGCGCCGTTTTGCTAAAACGGTCCACCACCACCAGAATCACAGTCTTGCCTGAGGAACGAGGCAGGTCCGTAATGAAGTCCATGGACAGATGTGTCCAAGGACGGGAAGGAATGGGTAACTGGAGGAGAGGACCTGATGGACGTGAATGAGGGACTTTGGCACGAGCGCAGGTCTTGCAGGCTGCCACAAAACCCTCAACCGACTTACGAAGCGCCGGCCACCAGAATCTCCGAGCGATGAGATCCACTGTGGCTCTACCCCCCGGGTGCCCAGCAAGGACAGTATCGTGGTGCTCCTTAAAAACCTTGTGTCTTAAAGCGAGAGGCACAAACAACCTCCCAGGAGGACAAAGATCAGGAGCCTCTGCCTGGGCTGCCTGAACCTCTGCCTCCAATTCAGGATAAAGAGCAGAGACCACCACACCTTCAGCCAAAATGGGACCTGGGTCTTCAAAATTCCCACCTCCCGGAAAACAACGTGACAGGGCATCTGCTTTCACATTCTTAACCCCAGGGCGGAACGTGACAACAAAATTAAACCTTGAAAAAAACAAAGACCATCTGGCCTGTCTCGGGTTCAGACGCTTGGCTGACTCCAAGTAGGCCAGATTCTTATGGTCGGTAAACACGGTAATAGGGTGTCTGGCTCCCTCTAGCCAATGGCGCCATTCCTCAAAAGCTAACTTGATGGCCAACAACTCCCTATCTCCCACATCGTAATTTCTCTCTGCGGAGGAGAGTTTCTTTGAGAAAAAGGCACACGGTCGCCATTTGGCAGGAGAGGGACCCTGAGACAAGACCGCACCCACACCCACCTCAGAAGCGTCCACCTCAACTATGAAGGGCAGAGAGATATCAGGTTGTACCAAGATGGGAGCGGAAGCAAAACTCTCCTTGATACTAGAAAAGGCCTTACGCGCCTCTACCGACCAGGAGGAAAAATCTACCCCCTTTCTAGTCATATCAGTGAGTGGTTTAACAACAGAGGAATAATTCAAAATAAACTTCCTGTAATAATTAGCAAAACCCAAAAACCGCATCAGCGCCTTCTGATTCTCAGGAAGCTCCCACTCAAGCACAGCGCGGACCTTCTCGGGGTCCATGCGAAAACCAGAAGCGGAGAGAAGAAACCCCAGAAATTGAATTTCTGGAACCGCAAACACACATTTTTCCAGTTTAGCGTACAATTTATTCTCCCGCAGGCTGAGCAAGACCTGACGTAGGTGGTCCTTATGAGTCTTGAAATCAGGAGCAGAAACAGCTACTAGCATCAGCACACTCCAGGAAGTTGTATAAACCGCAAAGTGATGCAGTATGGGAGGGGATTTAAAAGGAAAGCAATCAGTGCAACTTGATGACAGCTGAGAGAGGGAAACGAGATGACAAAATGAAAGCAAAACAAAAGAACCTCAAGCAGGAGGTTCTGAAGGACGTCTGTCAGAGCTTCTCAGATGTCTGGCGGTGACAGTAATATGCCCACATTGTGCCCCCCAGTAATATGACTACATTGTGCCCCCAATAATATGCACACATTGTGCCCCCAATAATATGCACACATTGTGCCCCTCACAGTAAGTAAAAAAAAAACACCACATACTTACCTTGTTCCTAGCAGCAGCAGGACATTGGCTGCTCTGGTCTGTAAAGGAGGTGGAGCTGAGTCTGACTGCCGGCCCCGCCCCCCACAGACCAGAGGTGTAGAGAGCCGGCAGGAATAATGAAGCAGGGAGCCGATGCCAGCGACAGCT
This sequence comes from Bufo bufo, assembly GCF_905171765.1. Lineage (NCBI taxonomy): Eukaryota > Metazoa > Chordata > Amphibia > Anura > Bufonidae > Bufo > Bufo bufo. The sequence continues at coordinate 60,420,697 of NC_053395.1, read as the reverse complement.
CTCGGTTTCATTATGGCAACTGTCTCTGCTTCCTATGGACAGCTGCCAGAAAGCGGGACATACCTCACCTGTACTGGGACAGCCACTGAAATTCGGAACTGTCCCACCGGATCTGGGACGGTTGGGAGGTATGGGTATGTGAGCTTCAGGAGCGGGACAAGGTGAGTAGTTACTTTTCTTTTTTTTTTTTGTTTTAATACAGAGGGGGCACAGAGGGCTTTATTACTATGGAGGGGGCACAGAGGGCATTACTAATGTGAAGGGGGCACAATGGGCATTTCTACTATGCAGTAGTGATGAGCGGCATAGGCAATATTCATTTTCGCGATATTTTGCGACTTTTTCACATAATATTTGCAATAAATTAGCAAATTCTAGAATTTGTGATCTCCAGTCATTATCTTCGCGATTGCGCAAATCGGCACTAATGATGCGCATATTATGCGCAATACATACTACTTCACATTTTATCAGGTCTGAGTAGATATTACTGATTGGTGGACTAAGTATTGTTGTGACATCACAGCACTATGTCTGTAGCATGTATGTATAGACAACAGACAAACAGTAATTCCTATCACACCACCTAACACCCTGCACTGGAACCTATCAGCTAAACTATATCACCATATAACCTACACTGTTTATCTCCCACTAACTATCTGTATTATATATATATGAGCTAACTAACTATCTAATGTAAATGGATAAGGAATAGGATCCAGATGAAAGCACAGAGCACAGCAATGTCACTGCTCTCTCTCTCAGAACTGCAAAAAAAACTGCAGAAAATGGCTGCTGGGGAGTTTCTTATATAGTAAAGGGGTAGGCAACCTTCCTATTGGTTGCTAGGGATGTTGCTAAGCTCTGACAAATATATTGTAGCCTTCTCATTGGCCCACAAGCAAGAAGGGAGGTTAATGATGAAAAAAAATCTAGAACAGGCATCCTCAAACTGCGGCCCTCCAGCTGTTGTAAAACTACAACTCCCACAATGCCCTGCTGCAGGCTGATACCTGTAGGCTGTTCGGGCATGCTGGGAGTTTTGTTTTGCAACAGCTGGAGGGCTGCAGTTTGAGGATGCCTGATCTAGAATAATAACGATTACGAATATATAGCACTATATTCTACATCTTTGCCGATATTCGCGATAAAAAATTGTGATTAGAATATTTGCGATCAACACTATGGAGGGGGCACAGAGCCAGAGGGTATTACTACAATTAACGGGGCACAGTGGCCATTATTACTGTGAAGGGGCACAGTGGGCATTATTACTGTGAAGGGGGCACAATGGGGATTTCTACTATGGAGGGGGCACAGAGGGCATTACTACTATTAAGGGGGCACAGTGGGCATTATTACTATGAAGGGGGCACAGTGGGCATTATTACTATGAAGGGGGCACAGTGGGGATTATTACTGTGAAGGGAGCACAATGGTGATTATTACTGTAAAAGGGGCACAGAGGGCATAACTACTTTGAGGGGGGGCACAATGTGGGCATAACTACTGTGAGAGGGCACATATCTGTACAAAACTACTGTGAAGGTTGTACAATGAGGGCAATTCTACTGTGAAGGGGTACAATTTTTTAAAGTATTGGGGGGTTGCCAGAGAAAGGACCCGCCCTGGGTGCCAAACACCGTAGGCACACCACTGCAACCACGCGCGCCTTTACTGCGATTTGCCGTGTGAATCATATCAAGTCTGTAAATATTTCACCTGTAAAAACTCTGCAGCCAATTCATACATAGTTACATAGTTGATACGGTTGAAAAAAGATATAAGTCCATCAAGTTCAACCAAGGGATAAGTGGGGACGTGAATCCCAGAAGGAAGTGACACTTAGATTTCTACATGTTTTGATAAGCATTAATGTTATTTACTTTTAATAATTTAACTAAAACATTTTCAAAACTGTCCACTGTTCCTGCTGTGACCATGTCCTGAGGAAGTCTATTCCACAGATTCACAGTAGTGTTGATCAAGCACCGTAGTGCTTGGGGGCTCAGGCCTAACACATTGTGATATTCGGGTGCTCGACCGAGCACCTGAGAATAATGGAAGTCAATGGGAGAACCCGAGCATTAAACCAGGTGCCTCATGCTCTGAAGAGGGGAGGGTGCCTGATTCATAAGAAAATGTCAGAAATTGTTGGTAACATCACCAAAATGGTTCTGTTACAACATGGGGAAGATGTATGGATGCATCTTGGACTCGCTGGACGCTGCTGGGAACTATGTTGTCCAAATAGTACGCCACTTTTACATAATGACAATAATACGCACAAAACCAAGGGAAAAAAATCTATGTTAGAGGAAAATTTTATAGAAAAACATTCTTTCCTGAATATTTACTTGTATATAAAGTGCTGCCAAAAATTACAAGAAAAAGGCACTCCGATACACCCTTAGGCTGGTTTCACACGGGCGTTGCGGAAAAATGTGCGGGTGCGTTGCGGGAACACCCGCGATTTTTCCGCACGAGTGCAAAACATTGTAATGCGTTTTGCACTCGCATGAGAAAAATCGTGCGTGTTTGGTACCCAAACCCGAACTTCTTCACAGAAGTTCGGGCTTGGGATCGGTGTTCTGTGGATTGTATTATTTTCGGCAAGCAAGTGCGGATGCGGTGCGATTTTCACGCACGGTTGCTAGGAGACGATCGGGATGGAGACCCGATCATTATTATTTTCCCTTATAACATGGTTATAAGGGAAAATAATAGCATTCTGAATACATGGTGAATCACCATGGTAAAAGATCATGTGACGTACCATGTAATGACCGGAGTGACGTCATCATAGGTCCTTCATCAAAGGAGACACAATGAGATGCCGGGCTACGCGAGCAAGTGGATTAATGTGAGTTAAATAATTTTTTTTTTATTATTAACCCCTCCAGTGCTATTTTACTTTCCATTCTGTATTCAGAATGCTATTATTTTCCCTTATAACCATGTTATAAGGGAAAATAATAATGATCAGGTCTCCATCCCGATCGTCTCCTAGCAACCGTGCGTGAAAATCGCACCGCATCCGCACTTGCTTGCGGATGCTTGCGATTTTCACGCAACCCCATTCACTTCTATGGGGCCTGAGTTGCGTGAAAAAACGCAGAATATAGAACATGCTGCGATTTTCACGCAACGCATAAGTGATGCGTGAAAATCACCGCTCATCTGAACAGCCCCATAGAAATGAATGGGTCCGGATTCAGTGCGGGTGCAATGCGTTCACCTCCCGCATTGCACCCGCGCGGAAAACTCGCCCGCGTGAAAGAGGCCTTAGGGTCCATTCACAAATCTGTGTGTGTTTTGCGGATCCCTGGACCCGCAGATCCGTAAAACACGGACACTGGCAATGTGCATTCCGCATTTTGCGGAACACACATCGCCGGCACTTAATAGAAAATGCCTATGCGGAACGGAAATGAGTATGTGTGAATGGAGCCTAAGTTACACATAATGGAGGGCATCATACACACCCTTTAAAAATTATGATTGATGGCCTGCTGGTGACCCTCAAAAACATTATTAGCAAGGGCCTGCTGATCTGACCATCTAAAACATTTGGTGACTCTAGTTAACCTGGGGCCGATGGCACGTCCCAGTGACGGCGACGATCCATTCGGATGTTTAGTCTATCAGCTCAAAACCATTGTAAACTACGGGTAACGGGGAATCAGTGTTTGATTCCAGAGAGGAAGCCTGAGAAACGGCTACCACATCCAAGGAAGGCAAGCGGGTGTCACGCAAATCACACACTCCCGACTCGTGGAGGTAGTCACGATAAATAACAATATAGGACTCTTAAGATGCCCTGTTATTGGAATGAGTAAAAAAAAATGACAGAGAATGTCACTGCTGTATTTTGGATGAGAAAACGTTATATAGGAGAGGCCCTGCTGCTGCTTTGTTGACTCTAGATAACTTCTGCCTGATCGCACGTCCCCGTGATGTCCACGATCCATTTGGATATCTTCCCTATCAACATTCGATGTTCTCTTATGCGCCTAACATGGTGACCACCGTTAACGGGGAATCATTGTTCGGTTTCGGAGAGGGAGCCTGATAAACGGCTATTACTTCAAAGCAAGGCAGCATGAGTTGCGGGCCTGCAGGTGAGCTGACCCTGTAAAAGATTTTAGGTGCGGGCCTGCTGGTGAGCTGAGGTGGAACCGACAAACCCAACTTGATTTTGATGGCTGCATTAATCTGCAGGTGACAGTCATGCAGCTCTACAGATTTGTTTCCACCTGCATCTTTCTCAACAATCTGTGGCCTCAGTCTTTTATCCAGAATATGTCATTGTGCCACTATGTGGCCTCCTCATGCTGCCATCTCCAAACCATGTCACCTTGCCACTTATTTTTATCACCATGCTGCTGATGCTGCTTAAAAGGCCTTACACTGATCACCAGGCCCACAATTTAATTAAGGTTTTGGAATCGATAAACCCAACTTGCTTTTGAGGGCTGCATCAGTGTGTAGCTAGAAATGACTGGGCCCCACAGCCAATTTTTTAATGGGGCTCCATCCCACAGTAATTTTTTAGCGACCCCCCCTTCCTTTTATGCCGCCCTCATTCCTGTGGCTAGTAAAGATCGCTCTCTCAGACCAGGGCCAGCAGCTGTTCCATGCATTTTATACACTGTCTATACTGTCACTGTATATAATTTTATTGTGTAATACGATTGAGGGGGCCCTGACCAAATTCTTTAGTCCCCCTCCTGCTGGATGGGCACACTTCTGGGTCAGGGCCCCAAAGCTGCAGCTTCCCCTGCTTCCCTTATAGCTACACCCCTGGTCTGCATTAATCTGCAGGTGACCTTCATACAGCTCCACAGATTTCTTTCCATCTGCATCTTTCTAAACAATCTGTGGCCTTAGTCTTTTATTCAGACTCAGTCATTGTGCCACAATGTGGCCTCCTCATGTTGCCATCTCCACAGTATGTCACCTTGCCACTCATTTTTATCACCATGCTTCTGCTGATGCTGCTTAAAAGGCCTTAAACTGATCACCCGGCCCACAATCTAATTAAGGTTTTACGCACAAAACCAAAGTAAAAAATAGATTTTATAGGAAAAATTGAGTGAAAACATTCTTTCCTCTATACTTACTTGTATATAAAGTGCAAGTGCTGCCAAAAATTACAAGGAAGAGGCACTCCGATACAACCTGTATATCGCATAAAGGAGAGCCTCATCCACATTGAGTTGCGGGCCTGCAGTTGAGCGGACCCTGTAAAAAATTATATTCGAAGGCTATATATGCGAGGGCATTGTATGTGACGAATAAGCAATGCATGTTGATATGACGGAAGAGGAGGAGGAGAAAAGGAAGATTTCAACCATATGCCCTTGTTTGTGGTGGAAGGGGTGCATGGGAATACAGTCTATTAACTACATTAAAAACAACATATGTAAAGTGCCTTTATGTTCATCAGCATTCCTCTGGTGGAGTCGAGAAGTCATGGTCAATCCAGGCCTTGTTCATTTTATGAGTCATCCTGTCAGCATTTTCAGTTGACAGGCGGATACGCTTATCTGTTATAATGCCGCCAGCAGTACTAAATACACGCTCAGACAAAACGCTGGTGGCAGGGCGTAGAGCGCTATTTTGTGCCACATGTCCAGCTTGGACACCCAGTAGTTGTAAGGCACTGAGAGATCATTGAGGACGCTGACACGGTCTGCTATGTACTCCTTCACCATCCTCCAAAATTTCTCTCTCCTTATGGCAGTAGGCCGCACATTAGGGTGAGGATGCTGACGGGGTGTCATGAAACTGTCCCAGGCTTTGGAGAGTGTTGCCCTGCCTCTGTTGGAACTGCTGTGTGTTCCCCTTGTATCCCCTCCTTGGTTGGCCAAGGAAGTACCGCTAGTGTTGTCAGATGGAAAATTTGGGAGCAGTTTTACAAGGATCTTCTGGTATTGCACCATTTTGCTCGTCCTCTCCACCAGAGGAATGAGAGATGAGAAGTTCTCTTTGTAGTGGGGGTCGAGAAAGGTAAACAACCATTAATCCATGTTGTTTAAAATGCGTATAACGCGCGGGTCGCGGGAAAGGCAGCCTAACATGAAGTCAGCCTTTTGTGCCAGAGTACCAACAGGCGAGACTTCACTGTCGTCATCAGGAGGATCACTCCCAATCTCCTCTTCTGCCCACCCACGCAGAACAGATGGAATTAAACTTCCATGGGTACTACCCTCTGTAGCTGAGGCAACCGTCTCCTGCTCCTCCTCCTCCTCCTCCTCCTCAGCCTCCAATTCGCACTGAGAAGACGAACTGAGGTTGGTCTGGCTATCATCAACCTCAAACACCAATTCGAGAGCACACATATTCAGAATATCATATTTTATTATATACCATAATTACATTATAAAAACAATAAAATCCCATAAGGGACAGATTATGCAGGAGAGAATATAGAAACAATGTGCGTCCCCAGATTACACTGAACTGGTAAGGACACAAAGGCAATAACATCAAATTATAACCATCATGGTTAAGTAACAAGCCCTGCCCGAATCCTACACCCACCCAGCATCCATAAATAACACTCGAACTCAGAGGGCACAATGCCTAGCTGTGAAAAAAAGAGACAAATGCCTGCACCCCCAGCCGGGAATGCTGAACAACAAGTCCCCAACACACTATTACTCTTGAGCAACCTAATAGCATACACATACATGGACACAACTGTGGGGATACCAACCAGCAATCAGGAGACACACCACCCCGAAGTATGTTTCGCCATCGCTTCCTCTTGGGGGCTGTGTAAAGTCTTCCCCCATTTCCACCTCTTCCACATGCACAGAGTCGTCCTTAATTGTGAGCAGCGAGCATTTGAGAAGACACAGAAGTGGGATGATGAAGCTGATAATAGCGTTATCGCCACTCACCATCTGTGTTGATTCCTCAAAGTTGCGTAAAACCTCACAAAGGTCAGACATCCATGCCCACTCCTCTCTTGTGAATAGCGGAAGCTGACTGGAAAGGCAACGACCATGTTGCAGCTGGTATTCCACAACTGCCTTCTGCTGCTCACAAAGCCTGGCCAACATGTGGAACGTGGAGTTCCAGCACGTGCTCACGTCGCACAACAGCCGGTGAGCTGGCAATTTCAAGCGTTGCTGCAGCGTTGACAGACCGGTTGAAGCTGTCGGTGACTAGCGGAAATGTGCACACACGCAATGCACCTTCACCAGTAGCTCAGGCAAATTGGGGTAGGTTTTTAGAAACCGCTGAACCACAAAGTTGAATACGTGGGCAAGGCATGAAATTTGTCTAAGGTTGTCCAGCTCCAAAGCCGGCATCAAGTTACGGCCATTATCAGACACAACCTGCCACAGCTCTGTGGCGGTGTGCTGTTTGTCACCTAGGCACTTCAGCTTTAAAACAGCCTGTTGCCGCTTCCCCACTGCAGTGCTACACTGCTTCCAGCTACCGACTGATGACTGATTGGCGCTGCACGCAGATAATTCGTAGGTAGAAGTGGAGGAGATGAAGTGGGGGTTGGAGCCACCTAGTAGGTGGTGGCAGAAATCCTCATGGAATTGGGGCCCGCAATCCTTGGCGTTGGTAGCACCTGTGCCATCCCAGGGTACGACTCGCTCCCGGCCTCCACAACATTCACCCAGTGTTCCGTCAGGGAAATGTAGCGTTCCTGGCCAAAAGCACTTGTCCATGTGTCCGTGCTTAAGTAGACCTTCCCAGTAACTGCGTTGGTCAGGGCACGTGTGATGTTAAGGGACACATGTTGGTGTAAGGGCCCTTTCACACTTGCATTCTTTTATTCCGGCATAGAGTTCCGTCGTCGGGGCTCTATGCCGGAAGAATCCTGATCAGTTTTATCCTAATGCATTCTGAATGGAGAGAAATCCGTTCAGGATGCATCAGGATGTCTTCAGTTCCGGACCGGAACGTTTTTTGGCCGGAGAAAATACCGCAGCATGCTGCGCTTTTTGCTCTGGCCAAAAATCCTGAACACTTGCCGCAAGGACGGATCCGGAATTAATGCCCATTGAAAGGCATTAATCCGGATCCGGCCTTAAGCTAAACGTCGTTTCGGCGCATTACCGGATCCGACGTTTAGCTTTTTCTGAATGGTTACTATGGCTGCCAGGACGCTAAAGTCCTGGTTGCCATGGTAAATTGTAGTGGGGAGCGGGGGAGCAGTATACTTACAGTCTGTGCGGCTCCCTGGGCGCTCCAGAGTGACGTCAGGGCGCCCCACGCGCATGGATGACGTGATCACATGGATACTGCTCCCCCGCTCCCCACTACTACTATGGCAGCCAGGACTTTAATAGCGCCCTGGGTGCTATAGTAACACTGAACGCATTTTGAAGACGGATCCGTCTTCAAATGGTTTCAGTTCATTTGCATTTTTCCGGATCCGGCGGGCACCTCCGGCAAATGGAGTGCACGCCGGATCCGGACAACACAAGTGTGAAAGAGCCCTAAGGCGGGCACGGCACACCTTTAAAAATAGTGGAGGCTGGGGACTGCGTAACGAGGGACGGCCACCAACATCAGGCTGCAGAAGGCCTCAGTGTGCACAAGCCTAAATGGCAACATTTAGGCTTGTGATTTGGAAAGCTGCGCATTTAGTGCTATATCCTGTGGGTGGGTGGCTGGGTATTTGCGCTTGCATTCAAATGCCTGGGGTAATGACATATGGACGCTGCACTGGGACAGGGAAGTGGATGTGGTCGCTGATGGTGCTTGCAAAGGTCCAGGTGCAGGACCGGAGGCATCCGGGCCTGCGTCTTCGACAGGGGATTGGCCAGCATGTAACACAGGGGAAGAGGATGCAGTGGTGTGACCCGCAGACACAGATTGTGGACCCAGGCGTTCAGACCACCTATTAGGGTGCTTTGATGCCATGTGGCGGATCATGCGGGTGGTGGTGAGGTTGCTAGTGTTCATGCCCTGGCTCATTTTGGTGTGGTACAGGATGAAAACTACTATTATTTTATCATCCGCACTTTCCTCAAAAAAGCGCCATACTGCCGAACACCTACCCCTTGGCAAAGGAGATTTACACAAGGGGGTGCTCCGTGGAACAGTTGCGGGTCTGTTCGGTGGTGCCCGCCTTCTACCTTTTGCCACCCCACTGCCTCTTCCAGCCTGTTGCAGTGCTGCAGATTCCTCCCACTCTGTACTGCTCTCCTCGCTCGGCTTGTTGCCACCTTCCCAGGTTGGGTCAATGACCTCGTCGTCCAGCACCTCCTCTTCCACTTCCTCACTCTGATCATCCTCCTGGCTTGTTGACCTAACCACAACCTTAGTGATTGACAACTGTGTGTCATCCTCTTCCTCAACCTCTTGACAGTAGAGGTTGAGTCATTGGCAACTGTGTCTCATCATCATCCACCTCATTAAACACCAATTGCCGTTCCCCCAGCGTCATGTTCTTGTGACTCTGGATGCTCAAGAAATCGGGACACAAGATCTCAGGTCCCTCTTTAAGCGTGCTTGGCGAGAGGGCCAATTAATGGCGAGGCAAAGAGGTCCTCGGAATATCCGAGTGTGGGATCACTTTTTTGGCCAGACTGTGAATGGTGGGAGGAAGGAGGATCAGGGTGAGGATTGTGTGGACCAGACTCCTGGCTACTATGACTGGACTTGGTGGAAGACAGGGTGGTGCTTAACCGACTGGAAGCACTATCTCTGCTGCAATCCAACCGACCACCTGCTCGCACTGGGCTGACTTCAAGAGTGGTGTCCTGCGCCGCCCTGCAAACTGGGACATGAAGCTAGGTATCTTGGATGATTGTTTTTATGCCCTGGCAGCAGACAGTTTCACCGCGCCCAAGGCCAGGGCCTCTGCATAAACATCAGCATTACGTCCACTTCCCCATCCCTTAATGCTCGCCTTATTCATGTTATATGTTATAAGAGACCGTTTATAGGAAAAATGTAGATAAGTTATGGAAAAAATATCATTGTTTTCGCTAATATTTTTACCAATATCTGGCCCTGACACACATATACACACACACACACGCCACTCTAGCGCAGATGTGACAATTTACTGCAGACACCGTTTATAGGCAAAGTGTGGATAAATTATGGAAAAAATATATATACAGGGAGTGCAGAATTATTAGGCAAGTTGTATTTTTGAGGATTAATTTTATTATTGAACAACAACCATGTTCTCAATGAACCCAAAAAACTCATTAATATCAAAGCTGAATATTTTTGGAAGTAGTTTTTAGTTTGTTTTTAGTTTTAGCTATTTTAGGGGGATATCTGTGTGTGCAGGTGACTATTACTGTGCATAATTATTAGGCAACTTAACAAAAAACAAATATATACCCATTTCAATTATTTATTTTTACCAGCTAAACCAATATAACATCTCAACATTCACAAATATACATTTCTGACATTCAAAAACAAAACAAAAACAAATCAGTGACCAATATAGCCACCTTTCTTTGCAAGGACACTCAAAAGCCTGCCATCCATGGATTCTGTCAGTGTTTTGATCTGTTCACCATCAACATTGCGTGCAGCAGCAACCACAGCCTCCCAGACACTGTTCAGAGAGGTGTACTGTTTTCCCTCCTTGTAAATCTCACATTTGATGATGGACCACAGGTTCTCAATGGGGTTCAGATCAGGTGAACAAGGAGGCCATGTCATTAGATTTTCTTCTTTTATAGCCTTTCTTGCCAGCCACGCTGTGGAGTACTTGGACGCGTGTGATGGAGCATTGTCCTGCATGAAAATCATGTTTTTCTTGAAGGATGCAGACTTCTTCCTGTACCACTGCTTGAAGAAGGTGTCTTCCAGAAACCGGCAGTAGGACTGGGAGTTGAGCTTGACTCCATCCTCAACCCGAAAAGGCCCCACAAGCTCATCTTTGATGATACCAGCCCAAACCAGTACTCCACCTCCACCTTGCTGGCGTCTGAGTCGTACTGGAGCTCTCTGCCCTTTACCAATCCAGCCACGGGCCCATCCATCTGGCCCATCAAGACTCACTCTTATTTCATCAGTCCATAAAACCTTAGAAAAATCAGTCTTGAGAAATTTCTTGGCCCAGTCTTGACGTTTCAGCTTGTGTGTCTTGTTCAGTGGTGGTCGTCTTTCAGCCTTTCTTACCTTGGCCATGTCTCTGAGTATTGCACACCTTGTGCTTTTGGGCACTCCAGTGATGTTGCAGCTCTGAAATATGGCCAAACTGGTGGCAAGTGGCATCTTGGCAGCTGCACGCTTGACTTTTCTCAGTTCATGGGCAGTTATTTTGCGCCTTGGTTTTTCCACACGCTTCTTGCGACCCTGTTGACTATTTTGAATGAAACGCTTGATTGTTCGATGATCACGCTTCAGAAGCTTTGCCATTTTAAGAGTGCTGCATCCCTCTGCAAGATATCTCACTATTTTTGACTTTTCTGAGCCTGTCAAGTCCTTCTTTTGACCCATTTTGCCAAAGGAAAGGAAGTTGCCTAATAATTATGCACACCTAATATAGGGTGTTGATGTCATTAGACCACACCCCTTCTCATTACAGAGATGCACATCACCTAATATGCTTAATTGGTAGTAGGCTTTCGAGCCTATACAGCTTGGAGTAAGACAATATGCATAAAGAGGATGATGTGGTCAAAATACTCATTTGCCTAATAATTCTGCACGCAGTGTATATTTGTTGTCAGTAATATTTTTCCCAATATCTGGCCCTGACACACATAAGGTATTGCAGCACAGATGTCACAAGTCACTGCAGACACCCTCTATCGAAAAAGTATTGCAAAGTATGGAAAAAAAAATTGCGGGCTAAATTATATTGCTGCCAGCCTGCCACCACACACAATAGTCCTTAAAAGGACTTTTGGGTCTTTGAAACGTTTTTCTATTGAATATATTGCGATCACACTCCCTACATTATCTGTGCCTTCCTAAGCACAGCTCTCCCTGACTCACAATATATAGCACCCAATGACGCGTTCCGGCCAGCTAATCACTGTAATGCCAGTAGCCATCATGGCTACTGGCATTACAGTAATGGCAGTACTTACCTTCACATTTATTGGCTGCTTAGCAGCCGGGAAACGTGCGGGAAGGAGACTCGAGCATGGCGCACAAGCACATGCAGTACTCAGCCGAGTACCGCCATGGGCCGAGCATAGCGAAGCTTGAGTTGGCCAGGTATTCGGCCGAGCATGCTCGCTCAACACTAATTCACAGTTCTTACAGTAAAGTAGCTTTGACGCTTCTGGAGACTGAACTTTTTCTTCTCCAGTCAGAGGGAGCGCCCCCTTTTCATTTGAGGGCATTTTACATGGAACAGTTTTTCAACGTATTTTTTGTATGGTCCATGTTTATATTTGTATAGGTTAATCATGTCCCCCCTTAGACGGCTCTTCTCAAGACTAAATACATTTAATCTTTCTTCATAGCTAAGACCCTCCATGTCCCTTATCAGTTTAGTCGCTCTTCTCTGTACTTTTTCCAGCTGCAGTGCATCTTTTCTATGGACTGGTGCCCAGAACTGAACTGCATATTTTAGATGATCCTGCACCAACGCTTTGTAAAGTGGTAATAATACAGAAATCCAGATACACTACATCCACAGCCGCCCCTCTGTCCAGGTTACTACACACCTCCTCATAAAAACAGATCAGGTTAGTCTGACAACTTCTGTCCTTGGTAAACCCATGTTGGTTATCACTTATAATATTATTTACAGTCACATACTCCTGTAGATAGTCCCTTAAGAGTCCTTCAAACATTTTTCCCACAACAGAAGTTAAACTAACCGGTCTATAATTACCTGTGAAGGACCTAGATTCTTTTTTTAAAGGGCTTCTGTCACCCCACTAAACAGTTTTTTTTTTTGTGTACTTATAATCCCTATACTGCGATTTATCCATACATAATGTGATTAATCATTTTGGTTCAGTAGATTCTGCTAAAAAAGTACTTTTATAATATGTAAATTACCTGTCTACCAGCAAGTAGGGCGGCTACTTGCTGGTAGCAGCCGCATCCTCCTATCATAATGACGCCCCCTCCGCATCTTGATTGACAGGGCCAGCGAACGGGATCTTTCTCTGCTGGCCCTGTTTGCATTCAAAATCTGGCGCCTGCGCCGTACCTGTCTTCAGTCGGCGCAGGCGCACTGAGAGGAGGACGCTCGCTCGGCCGCTCCTTCCTCAATGCGCCTGCGCCGGGTGTAGATGTGACGTCATCGGCGCAGGTGCATTGAGGATGGAGCGGCCGAGCGAGCGTCCGCCTCTCTGTGTGCGCCTGCGCTGATTGAATACCGTTACGGCGCAGGCGCGAGATCCTGATAGCAGACAGGGCCAGACAGAGAAAGATCCAGTTCGCTGGCCCTGTCAATCAACATGCGGAGGGGGCGTCATTATGATAGGAGGATGCGGCTGCTACCAGCAAGTAGCCGCCCTACTTGCTGGTAGACAGGTAATTTACATATTATAAAAGTACGTTTTTAGCAGAATCTACTGAACCAAAATGATTAATCACATTATGTATGGATAAATCGCAGTATAGGGATTATAAGTACACAAAGAAAAACAGTTTAGTGGGGTGACAGAAGCCCTTTAATATGGGCACCCTGTTTGCCTTGCGCCAATTGCTTGCCACTGTACCAGTACCTAGAGAATCTTTAAAAAATATAAACAGAGGCACAGCAATGACTGAACTGAGCTCTTTAAGCACTCTTGGGTGTAATCCATCTGGACCAGAAACTTGTTCACTTTTACCTTATTTAACTTACCTTGGACTATATCTATAGTTAGTACATCCAGTAATATTCTCAATTGGCTAACAGCGCTAGCACCACATATATCAGCTCCTTTCTCTTCTTTTGTATATAGAGAGCTAAAAAAAAAACATTTAGTAACTCTGCCTTTTCCTTATCTTCAGTGACTAACCCCCCCCCCCCCATTACCATTATTTAGGAAACCTACCTACTCCAATCTTGTTTTTTTGGCATTTATATATTTTTTAAAAAATTGGGATTTGTTTTGCTCTCTTTTGCCACCTGCTGTTCGTTTTGTATTTTTGCTAATATTATCTCCTTTTTACAGATTTTATTAAGCCCTTTGTAATCTTCAAACGCTACAGCTGAACACTCAGATTTGTATTTTTTAAATGCCCTTTTTCAGTCTTTTATTGCCCTTCTTACAGTAGCTGTAAGCCATGGGGGGGGGGGGGTGTAATTTTAGCCGTTTATACTTGTTACCTAAAGGAATACATTTTTTTGTGCAATTACTAAATGTGAAATTAAAGCTCTCTCATTTATCCTCAGCATTAGGCCTCATGCACACTACCGTATTTTTTCACGGTCCGCAAAACGGGGTTCCGTTGGTCCGTGATCCGTGACCGTTTTTTCGTCCGTGGGTCTTCCTTGATTTTTGGAGGATCCACGGACATGAAAAAAAAGTCGTTTTGGTGTCCGCCTGGCCGTGCGGAGCCAAACGGAACCATCCTGAATTACAATGCAAGTCAATGGGGACGGATCCGTTTGACGTTGACACAATATGGTGCAATTTCAAACGGATCCGTCCCCCATTGACTTTCAATGTAAAGTCAGGAGTTAATATACCATAGGATCTGAGTTTTCTCCAATCCGATGGTATATTTTAACTTGAAGCGTCCCCATCACCATGGGAACGCCTCTATGTTAGAATATACCATCGGATTTGAGTTACATCGTGAAACTCAGATCCGACAGTATATTCTAACACAGAGGCGTTCCCATAGTGATGGGGACGCTTCTAGTTAGACTATACTACGAACTGTGTACATGACTGCCCCCTGCTGCCTGGCAGCACCCGATCTTTTACAGGGGGCTGTGATCAGCACAATTAACCCTTCAGGTGCCGCACCTGAAGGGGTTAATTGTGCGTATCATAGCCCCCTGTAAGAGATCAGGGGCTGCCAGGCAGCAGGGGGCAGACCCCCCTCCCTCCCCAGTTTGAATATCATTGGTGGCCAGTGTGCGGCCTCCCCCGGCCCCCCCTCTATTGTAATATCATTGGTGGCCAGTGTGCTGCCTCCGTCGGCCCCCCTCCCTCCCTTTATTGTAATATCATTGGTGGCCAGTGTGCGGCCTCCCCTCTCCCCCCCCCCCCGCCCGATCATTGGTGGCAGCGGAGAGTTCCGATCGGAGTCCCAGTTTAATCGCTGGGGCTCCGATCGGTAACCATGGCAACCAGGACGCTACTGCAGGCCTGGTTGCCATGGTTACTTTGCAATATTACAATATTAAAAGCATCATACTTACCTGCTGCGCTGTCTGTGACCGGCCGGGAGCTCCTCCTACTGGTAAGTGACAGGTCTGTGCGGCGCATTGCTTAATGATCTGTCACTTACCAGTAGGAAGAGCTCCCGTCAGTAAGTAACTGCCACCAATGATCGGGGGGGAGGGGGGGAAAAGGGGAGGCCGCACACTGGCCACCAATGATATTAATACAATAGAGGGGGGGCCGGGGGGCCGTACACTGGCCACCAATGATATTACAATAGAGGGAGGGGGGGTTCACTATGGGAACGCCTCTGTGTTAGAATATACTGTCGGATATGAGTTTTCACGAAGTGAAAACTCATCTCTGAAAAAGCTTTTATGCAGACGGATCTTCGGATCCGTCTGTATGAAAGTAACCTACGGCCAAAGATCACGGCCACGGCCACGGATCACGAACCTACGGCCACGGATTTTCTTGTGTGCATCCATGTTTTTTCACGGACCCATTGACTTGAATGGGTCCGTGAACCGTTGTCCGTTAAAAAAATAGGACAGCTCATTTTTTTTGACTGACAGGAAACACGAATCACGGAGGCGGCTGCAAAACGGTGCATTTTCCGATTTTTCCACGGACCCATTGAAAGTCAATGGGTCCGCGAAAAAAAACGGAAAACGGCACAACGGCCACGGATGCACACAACGGTCGTGTGCATGAGGCCTTATTATGTGACAGTAGCTGCTTCCAGTCTATTCCCAGAAATGCTGCCCTCAACCCAGGAAAATTAGCCTTTTTAAACAATTATAGCACACTTTCTGTAAATCCAATAAACTTCATTTCACTTCTCAAATATCACTGTGTGTCTCCTATATGATATATTTAACTGACATTTTTTATCGTAACAACTAACGATTTATACAGGAAAATCATGACGATTAACAAGGTTTCCCAAACTTTCGCATCCCACTGTATATATTACCATTATTATCATTATTTATTATCATCGATTTTTTTTATTATATTCTTATCATTTTCTAGACTATATTTATACACTAGATTGTCTTGGCATCTACTTTTTAACCCAAGCGTCACCCTTTATGAATTTTCATTAGAATTTTTATGAGCCTTTTTCCTTATGTCATTATTCAGTTATATGTGTAAAATGGTTGAATTTTTTTTTTATCTTTATTTAATTTTATTCTATATTCATTTCACAACTATTTGCCTGCATCCGGTATAGAAACTTTAGGTTTTTATTTGCGTTCCAAATTATAGAGTATACAAGCCTCCTTCCCATTAGCGTTCCACCTACAGGAACTTATAGATAACCCTGTCCCTTCTGGTTTCTGCGGGTCACACGCTGGAACCGCATACATTATCCGATGTAGAACGCATCTAGACATGCTTCCGGTCTATGCGTTCCACAAACCGGAACTCTGGCTACTGTTGGCCCGTGTGAGTACCGACAGTACTCTCTGCCTCTCCCTTTCATTTTAGTTTTTTTTTTTTATAGGACCGGCATCCTTACTATTTAATGTATATTCTCTTTATGCAATTATTTATGTGTTTTGTTCTTTCATGTATAATATTTTGTCTTTCTAATGGTGACGTCACTTCCCGGACCGAAATTGACAAGGACGGACCTTCTGGCACCAAAAACGCCACATGTTATATATAAGTTTTTGTTCCAAAATATTCTTTATTCTGTTAATATCTCTACTGAACCTTGCTCCTGAAGAAGGGGTTTTATTATCCCCCTAAATGCGTTTAGCTATACCTGACTGATCTTATTAACCACCTCAGCCCCTATAGCTTAAACACCCTTAAAGACCAGGCCACTTTTTACACTTCTGACCTACCCTACTTTCACCGTTTATTGCTCGGTCATGCAACTTACCACCCAAATTAATTTTACCTCCTTTTCTTATCACTAATAGAGCTTTCATTTGGTGGTATTTCATTGCTGCTGACATTTTTACTTTTTTTGTTATTAATCGAAATTTAACGATTTTTTTGCAAAGAAATGACATTTTTCACTTTCAGTTGTAAAATTTTGCAAAAAAAACGACAACCATATATAAATTTTTCTCTAAATTTATTGTTCTACATGTCTTTGATAAAAAAAAAATGTTTGGGTAAAAAAAAAAATGGTTTTGGTAAAAGTTATAGCGTTTACAAACTATGGTACAAAAATGTGAATTTCCGCTTTTTGAAGCAGCTCTGACTTTCTGAGCACCTGTCATGTTTCCTGAGGTTCTATAATGCCCAGACAGTACAAACACCCCACAAATGACCCCATTTCGGAAAGTAGACACCCTAAGGTATTTGCTGATAGGCATAGTGAGTTCATAGAACTTTTTATTTTTTGTCACAAGTTAGTGGAAAATGATGATTTTTATTTTTTCTTTTTTTTTCTTACAAAGTCTCATATTCCACTAACTTGTGACAAAAAATAAAAACTTCTATGAACTCACTATGCCCATCAGCGAATACCTTGGGGTGTCTTCTTTCCAAAATGGGGTCACTTGTGGGGTAGTTATACTGCCCTGGCATTCTAGGGGCCCAAATGTGTGGTAAGAAGTTTGAAATCAAAATGTGTAAAAAATGACCGGTGAAATCCGAAAGGTGCTCTTTGGAATGTGGGCCCCTTTGCCCACCTAGGCTGCAAAAAAGTGCCACACATGTGGTATCGCCGTACTCAGGAGAAGTTGGGGAATGTGTTTTGGGGTGTCATTTTACATATACCCATGCTGGGTGAGATAAATATCTTGCCAACTTTGTATAAAAAAATGGGAAAAGTTGTCTTTTGCCAAGATATTTCTCTCACCCAGCATGGGTATATGTAAAATGACACCCCAAAACACATTTCCCAACTTCTCCTGAGTACGGAGATACCACATGTGTGACACTTTTTTGCAGTCTAGGTGGGCAAAGGGGCCCATATTCCAAAGAGCACCTTTCGGATTTCACCGGTCATTTTTTACACATTTTGATTTCAAACTTCTTACCACACATTTGGGCCCCTAGAATGCCAGGGCAGTATAACTACCCCACAAGTGACCCCATTTTGGAAAGAAGACACCCCAAGGTATTCGCTGATGGGCATAGTGAGTTCATGGAAGTTTTTATTTTTTGTCACAAGTTAGTGGAATATGAGACTTTGTAAGGGAAAAAAAAATAATTAAAAAATCATCATTTTCCGCTAACTTGTGACAAAAAATAAAAAATTCTAGGAACTCGCCATGCCCCTCACGGAATACCTTGGGGTATCTTCTTTCCAAAATGGGGTCACTTGTGGGGTAGTTATACTGCCCTGGCATTTTCCAGGGGCCCTAATGTGTGGTAAGTAGGTAAATGACCTGTGAAATCCTAAAGGTGCTCTTTGGAATGTGGGCCCCTTTGCCCACCTAGGCTGCAAAAAAGTGTCACACATGTGGTATCGCCGTATTCAGGAGAAGTTGGGCAATGTGTTTTGGGGTGTCATTTTACATATACTCATGCTGGGTGAGAGAAATATCTCGGCAAAAGACAACTTTTCCCATTTTTTATACAAAGTTGGCATTTGACCAAGATATTTATCTCACCCAGCATGGGTATATGTAAAATGACACCCCAAAACACATTGCCCAACTTCTCCTGAGTACGGCGATACCACATGTGTGACACTTTTTTGCAGCCTAGATGCGCAAAGGGGCCAACATTCATTTTATGAGGGCATTTTTAGACATTTTGGATCCCAGACTTCTTCTCACGCTTTAGGGCCCCTAGAATGCCAGGGCAGTATAAATACCCCACATGTGACCCCATTTTGGAAAGAAGACACCCCAAGGTATTCAATGAGGGGCATGGCGAGTTCATAGAATTTTTTTTTTTTGGGCACAAATTAGCGGAAATTGATATTTTTTTTTTCTCACAAAGTCTCCCTTTCCGCTAACTTGGGACAAAAATTTCAATCTTTCATGGACTCAATATGCCCCTCACGGAATACCTTGGGGTGTCTTCTTTCCGAAATGGGGTCACATGTGGGGTATTCATACTGCCCTGGCATTCTAGGGGCCCTAAAGCGTGAGAAGAAGTCTGGAATATAAATGTCAAAAAAAATTTACGCATTTGGATTCCGTGAGGGGTATGGTGAGTTCATGTGAGATTTTATTTTTTGACACAAGTTAGTGGAATATGAGACTTTGTAAGAAAAAAAAAAATAATTTCCGCTAACTTGGGCCAAAAAAATGTCTGACTGGAGCCTTACAGGTGGGTGATCAATGACAGGGGGGTGATCAATGACAGGGGGGTGATCAATGACAGGGGGGTGATCAGGGAGTCTATATGGGGTGATCACCCCCCTGTCATTGATCACCCCCCTATAAGGCTCCATTCAGATGTCCGTATGTGTTTTGCGGATCCGATCCATGTATCAGTGGATCCGTAAAAATCATACGGACATCTGAATGCAGCCTTACAGGGGGGTGATCAATGACAGGGGGGTGATCAATGACAGAGGGGTGATCAGGGAGTCTATATGGGGTGATCACCCCCCTGTAAGGCTCCATTCAGATGTCCGTATGTGTTTTGCGGATCCGATCCATGTATCCGTGGATCCGTAAAAATCATACGGACATCTGAATGCAGCCTTACAGGGGGGTGATCAATGACAGGGGGTGATCAGGGAGTCTATATGGGGTGATCACCCCCCTGTGAGGCTCCATTCAGATATCCGTATGTGTTTTGCGGATCCGATCCATGTATCAGTGGATCCGTAAAAATCATACGGACATCTGAATGCAGCCTTACAGGGGGTGATCAATGACAGGGGGGTGATCAGGGAGTCTATATGGGGTGATCACCTCCGTCATTGATCACTCCTCTGTAAGGCTCCATTCAGACGTCCGTATGTGTTTTGCGGATCCGATCCATCTATCAGTGGATCCGTAAAATTCATACGGACGTCTGAATGGAGCCTTACAGGGGGGTGATCAATGACAGGGGGGTAATCAATGACAGGGGGGTGATCAGGGAGTCTATATGGGGTGATCACCTCCGTCATTGATCACTCCCCTGTAAGGCTCCATTCAGACGTCCGTATGTGTTTTGCGGATCCGATCCATCTATCAGTGGATCCGTAAAATTCATATGGACCTCTGAATGGAGCCTTGCAGGGGGTTATCAATGACAGGGGGGTGATCAATGACAGGGGGGTGATCAGGGAGTCTATATGGGGTGATCTGGGGTGATCTGGGGTGAATAAGGGGTTAATAAGTGACGGGGGGGTGTAGTGTAGTGTAGTGGTGGTTGGTGCTACTTTACTGAGCTACCTGTGTCCTCTGGTGGTCGATCCAAACAAAAGGGACCACCAGAGGACCAGGTAGCAGGTATATTAGACGCTGTTATCATAACAGCGTCTAATATACCTGTTAGGGGTTAAAAAAATCACATCTCCAGCCTGCCAGCGAACGATCGCCGCTGGCAGGCTGGAGATCCACTCTCTTACCTTCCGTTCCTGTAAGCGCGCGCGCTTGTGTGCGCGCATTCACAGGAAATCTCGCGTCTCGCGAGATGACGCACGGATGCGTCCAGGAGGAATGAATCAACCACCTTCCGGACGCATCCGTGCGTTAGGCGGTCGGGAGGTGGTTAAAGGATTATACCATAAGTACAGAGCGTTGGACTGCCGTATCTTCCAGTAACTCTACGAGCGAGCCAGGCGAGGGAGGAGGATGTTGTGGGTGTCTTGAGCTTTATCCCACTGCACCCCTCCCTGGTGAAGTGAGTGTGGTGTATTTCACCTGTCTTTTACGTTTTTAAAGTACTTTTTATTGCTTTTACGTATGCTACTATATACCGGATAATAGAACCGTACGGTAGATAGCTTTACCATATGGATACCGAATACTGATTATCCTACTATTTATTGGTAAGGGGCACTTATTGACATAAGATTTTACCATAGAGACAATATAGCCCCTTACTCAATCGTATACATTTTTACACCTCCACTCCCTAATTTTAATACATTTCTTATACCAATCCATGGTTCCTTATAGGCACTATCTGGTAGCAGTTTGGCGCCATTAGGTGATTTTTTTTCCTACATTTCCTCTATTCACCAGGTTCGCCCCAGTTATGCCAACATCCTCATGGCACACTGAGAAATGGAAGTCATCCGACCTAGGCTGGGGGGGAGCCTGGTGCTATGGCGTCAGTACATAGACGATAATATTTTATATGGCAAGACACAGAGGAGAATCTACAGAGCTTCCTAAAAGAAATTAACGATAATGATAAAAACTTGAATTTCACCATGAACATAAGTCGCACCCATGTGGAATTCTTAGATCTGACAGTGAAAATTTGTGGGCAAAAACTGATATGCAATACATATCAGAAACCAGTCATGAAAAATAACTACATCTTATATTCTAGCTGCCATCTTCCTAGATGGTTAATTAATATTCCGACTAGTCAGATCAGACGACTCAAACAAAATTGCACAGAAACTGATCAATTTGAAAAAGAAGCCAATGACCTAAGACAACAATTTATAGCTAAAGACTACCCAAGAGAAATAGTGGATGCCTCATTAAACAAAGTAAGAACAATGAATAGGAGCGCTTTCTTTTTTAATTTCTAATAACGAGATAGAGAATGAGACCAAAATAGATGACAAGATCCGTTTAATATTGCCATTTAATGCCCAATATAAGACCACAGAAAAGATCATTAGGAAACACTGGCACCATCTCTTGGGAGACAAACGGATAGGGCCTCTATTATCTACAAGCCCCGTGTTTACATACACTAGAGTTCCCAACTTAGGCCTACAAGTAGCTCCCTCAATCAAAAAGTTATCTATTACAATGTCCATGTCATAAAAAGTATATAGGAAGGACTAAGAGACCCTTTAAGAAAAGGGTAGCCGAACACATTTCGAACATTACAAAAGGCTATGAACAACACTCAGTCTCAAAACACTTCAAGGACCACCACAATCAAGATCCATCAGCACTCACATATGTGGCCTTTGAGAAAATCAGAAGACACTGGAGAGGGGGGAACCATATAGCAAACATGTCGAATTGAATCTAGAAGAATCTTCAAATTTGATACTGTAATCCCTAAAGGCTTGAACCGCAGAAATTGAACTTTTCGGTTTCGCGTAAAAACGGGGTGGGTGCCCTTTGAGGACGGGACATTGAGTGTCTGGCTGTTTATCAGCACCTTGTTCTTCTCTCCTTGGAGGGCTCCCATCCCTATTCACCACTATTCACTACTTCATCATTTCTCCACTACATGCACATGCATACTTAAAACAGGAGTCACAAGAGCAATATAATAGTAGATCTCATTATCTCCCTCATGAATATTTCCTATTATTATTATTATTATTTTTACTATATTTTTAGACTAATATACAAAACGCACACAAATCGCAAAAGTAATGCAGGTGCTATCTATTGCAATTATTATCAATTTTTTATGCAATATATACACATATATCTATATATCTTATCATATACACTCACCTAAAGAATTATTAGGAACACCTGTTCTATTTCTCATTAATGCATTTATCTAGTCAACCAATCACATGGCAGTTGCTTCAATGCATTTAGGGGGGTGGTCCTGGTCAAGACAATCTCCTGAACTCCAAACTGAATGTCAGAATGGGAAAGAAAGGTCCGGTCTGAGTATTTCACAATCTGCTCAGTTACTGGGATTTTCACGCACAACCATTTCTAGGGTTTACAAAGTATGGTGTGAAAAGGGAAAAACATCCAGTATGCGGCAGTCCTGTGGGCAAAAATGCCTTGTGGATGCTAGAGGTCAGAGGGGAATAACCACTCGTTACAACCGAGGTATGCAGCAAAGCATTTGTGAAGCCACAACACGCACAACCTTGAGGCGGATGGGCTACAACAGCAGAAGACCCCACCGGGTACCACTCATCTCCACTACAAATAGGAAAAAGAGGCTACAATTTGCACGAGCTCACCAAAATTGGACTGTTGAAGACTGGAAAAATGTTGCCTGGTCTGATGAGTCTCGATTTCTGTTGAGACATTCAAATGGTAGAGTCCGAATTTGGCGTAAACAGAATGAGAACATGTATCCATCCTCTGATGGCTACTTTCAGCAGGATAATGCACCATGTCACAAAGCTCGAATCATTTCAAATTGGTTTCTTGAACATGACAATGAGTTCACTGTACTAAAATGGCCCCCACAGTCACCAGATCTCAACCCAATAGAGCATCTTTGGGATTTGGTGGAACGGGAGCTTCGTGCCTTGGATGTGCATCCCTCAAATCTCCATCAACTGGAAGATGCTATCCTATCAATATGGGCCAACATTTCTAAAGAATGCTATCAGCACCTTGTTGAATCAATGCCACGTAGAATTAAGGCAGTTCTGAAGGCTAAAGGGGGTCTAATTATTAGTATTAGTGTGGTGTTCCTAATAATTCTTTAGGTGAGTGTATATATATATATTCAGATATTTATCGTGGACCATAATTATATTTTTATGAATATATTTATATATATTTTTTTTAAATTTCATTTTTTACATTTTAATTTTTATTCTTATTCATTTATATACCTCCACTCTAGATGTTCTTATTCCTATATATAGTTGAACTATGAGAGTTTATATCAGGTGATTTGAATAGGAATGCTAGGTCCACAAGCTAGATAAAATCCGGTCCAGTGTTTCATTATATCCATTACGGACCAATAACCTCTGGACCCATACCTTTTATATACATCTACCTAACAAGATGGCTATCAATACCCACTGAGGAAGGAGCACGTGTGCTCCGAAACACGTTTACGGGACTACGATAGCCAGCACGCCATATGTGATGAACAGAGACTGAAAGTTATATCTATGCAGCATATGCACTAACTATCAGCCGAACAGCGATCTGAGATATTCAAAAAGTACACCTCCCCCACCTATTGCATAATCAACTAGAGGGAAAGCTGAACCCCTACACAAGCCCGGCGCAACCTTGAACAACCCACCCGCCGAGGGCAGCGGGACCCACGATTAAGCCGCACCGCCAACAGGACAGCGGGACTCGCGATCAAGCCGGACTGCTAACAGCAGAAAGAACATCACGGAGGGGAGCAAGCATCTACAGATCAGTGAGTGGTAATGTATGAAACATAGTATTACAACATGTTTCAACTAGGGTTGTTTCAGGTATCGAATATTCGATACCCAATCGATACTTTTGCCTGTTATCAACCTCGATACCAGGATTTGCCTATTTTCAATAATAGGCTTCGCTATTGCGCAGTATAGTATCAGAAAACAATGATAGCATTGCTCCAAGCGCGCTCCATGTCCTCCTCAGCAGCACAGGGGAGAAGGAAATAGTCTCTCCCTCCCCCCTGTGCCACTGCTGCCGCTGCCACCAATGAGAAGAGAGGGGCGGGCGCACTGCGCCACAAATGAATGTAAATGTTTAAAGAGGACCTTTCATCTGGCAAAGAATTCTGAACTAAGTATCATGATATGTACAGCAGCGCCCAGGGATCTCACTGCACTTACTATTATCCCTGAGCGCCACTCCGTTCTCCTGCTATGTCCTCCGGTATCTTCGGGGGACTTGGTTTTACTGGGCAGAGACTGCCCTTGTTCTCATGGGCGTGTCCTTCTCCCAGGCTGTAGCGCTGGCCAATCACAGCACAGAGCTCACAGCCTGGGAGGTTTTTTTTTCTCCCAGGTTGTGAGCTCTATGCTGCGAGAAGGAGACGCCCAGAACATACCGGAGGACATAGCGGGAGAACGGAGCGGCGCCCAGGGATAATAGTAAGTGCAATGAGATCCCTGTGCACCGCTGTACATATCATGATACTTAGTTTAGATTTTTTTGCCAGATGAAAGGTCCTCTTTAATACAAATCCCGGAGGAGGGTGCTGGCGGGTAGCAGCAATTAGCGGCAGTTAACCCCTCAGGTGCCGCACCCACCCCCTGTATTAAATGTTAATTATATTATCATTGGTGGTGCAGTGCGCCCTCCCCCCCTCCTCCCCAGTATTAAAATCATTGGTGGCAGTGGCCACAGGGTCCCCTCCTCCTCATTGGTGGCAGTTCCAATCGGAGCCCCAGCAGTGTAATCCTGGGGCTCCGATCGGTTACCATGGCAGCCAGGACACTACTGAAGCCCTGGCTGCCATAGTCGGCTCCCTACTGCTGTGTGTACTATGCACAGGGCAGCAGGGAGAGTGTGAAGTCCTATTCACCCTGATAGAGCTCTATTAGGGTGAATAGCACAAGGGATCAATAGATCCCAGGTCCTAGCCCCTAAAGGGGGAAATAGTTATTAAATAAACTGTAAAAAAAATGAAAAACTAAAATAAATAAAAAAACATCAAAATATTAAGTATAAATCACCCCCTTTCCCAATTTTACATATAAAATATATAAACAGTAAATAAATAAACATATTACATATCGCCACATCTGAAAAGTCCAAACTATTAAAATATAAAAAAATGTCCTATGCAGTGAGCGCGTAACAGGAAAAAAAAAAAAAAAATGCACGATTCGCCATTTTTTTTTGTCACCTTGTCCTCCCAAAAAATAGGAACTGTTCTATTATGGGCCGGACGTTCCATAAAAAGCGGAATGCACGCGTCTTGTTTTGGTGGTTTATTTTTTTTTGGTGGTATCGAAACAGAATCAAAATTTTGGTATCGAAGCATCCCTAGTTTCACCATTGAATGCTTCAACATTGAATGTCATCACATAAGCAATATGTGCCAACACTGAATGTTAGATTCTATTACTATGTGACCGTGGCTTAGATACTAAAGGAGTGACTTTATCGAACACAGGATAAAGCCGACAGCTCATTGAGCAATATTAATTTCCAAGAACTCCTCCATAACTGAATAGGATCTTTACAATATGAATTTAAATATTAATTCATCAATTGAGGATGATTGAATATAGACAGTTTTTTCACACATTTTCCAATTTTTCTATTTTTTCACCTTTTTATATTTTTTTTATTTTAGTTTTTTCTACTTTTATTAGAAATATATTTATTTATTTATTTACATTCTCTTGGTTCGGAACAATTTTAGAGAATTGATTTATTTGTGTTATACCCATCAAATTATTATTATTATGGTGAACTGCTGCCATCTAGAGACGGCTATGTTTATTGCTATGTTTACTGCCATCTTTGTGAATTAATATAAGAGGTGCAGAGATTACTGTTAACACAAGTATATACCGTCTATTAGTATTACCAACACTGTGGTTTTAGTAACGCTATTCTTCACAATATTATTATCCACGTAGGAGTCTATACTAGTATTATTTATTGTGGGATAGAATTTATTTTATTATTGATAACAATTTTTAACAATTTTCTCTTTTTATGTAATTTTGTGTACTAATAAATTATTGAGCTATTTTTAATCCTTGCAACACCAGATATTAGTGTGCCATCCATCTTTTATATTTTAACTGTTCATACAGGGAGGTCTAATCATCTCTCCAGTTTTGCAATTCCCCTAAGTATTTCAAGCTGCTTATTTAGATCCAAGATCTGAGCTTCCAAATATGCAACATAATTGCATCTAGTGCAAATGTATTCACCCTCGAAAGGTTCTTCAAGGCACGCATACATTGCACAGGACACACACTTAGTAGCATTCTCCATGGAGCACATGTTTAAATGGGGATGAACAGTAAAGTAGGAAAACAGGAAATATGATTTAGAATTAGCCCCTGTCTGCTGTAGTTGGAGGACTAGCTAGAATCAAGGCAACAACACACAAGGAAAATCTATCAAACCTTAGGTACTCCTTGTCTTAATATGGGGTTCTCTAAACTTCACTTATTCCAAAGCCCACTTAGTACAGCGAGCCCAGTAGAGAGAGGATGAGTTCAGTGGTGCAATTAAGGCTACTTTCACACTTGCGTTCGGAGCGGATCCGTCTGATGTCTGCACAGACGGATCCGCTCCTATAATGCAAACGATGGGATCTGTTCAGAACGGATCCGTCTGCATTATATTTCAGAAAAAATTCTAAGTCTGAAAGTTAGTCAGACGGATCCGTCCAGACTTTGCATTGAAAGTCAATGGTGGACGGATCCGTTTGAAATTGCACCATATTGTGTCAACTTCAAACGGATCTGTCTCCATTGACTTACATTGTAAGTCTGGACGGATCCGCTTGCCTCCGCACGGCCAGGCGGACACCCGAACGCTGCAAGCTGCGTTCAGGTGTCCGCCTGCTGAGCGGAGCGGAGGCTGAACGCTGCCAGACTGATGCATTCTGAGCGGATCCGCATCCACTCAGAATGCATTGGTAGCTGGACGGATGCGTTCGGGCCGCTTGTGAGACCCTTCAAACGGAGCTCACAAGCGGAGCCCCGACGCTAGTGGGAAAGTAGCCTAAGAGCACCTGGAAGCACAAACCACTCCCCAGGTAAACAGCAGCTGGTTAAGAGGAATGTCCAACTTTTTTGAAACTCTGCCCAGTACCATAAATGTGCTAAAATAATAAAAGATCAGATACTCACCACTTCATCCCCTACCATTTCCAGCACTGCTGCTCCGGTCTGTATTTATAGGCTGCAGGAGTGACATACCAGTATACAGCATGTGACCGCTGTAGCCAATCACTGGTCTCACAGTTGTCATGCCAAAGATCGACATGTAGTCCCAGCCCAAGGAGTAGGCTTTTTGTATGATTGCTGGAGGCAAATACAATAATAACTTGCCACAAATGTCACTGAACTAGTTTGCTCTGTTTACTCATCCACTCATGCTCCATGGTTCCAAAAATAGCACATAAGAGAAAAAAAGTACTTGTTTTTGTGACGCCAATTGCAGTGAAGCAACAAGGGCACAAGGCCCCTTTTAGTTATACTGTGGATTGTACCCAGGTGTAGGAATGCCAGAGTGGTGTAGGGTGGCCTAAATGTCTCTTAATGTTGGTGCACATGTCACGGTGCTCCTACCTGGATATGCTGGACCCTAGGCGTTGGCTCCGAAGCAATGAAAAAGGGTGTTGTTGATAAGGGGATGAAGAAATAAATTGAGTCCAGACCTTGTGATGAAGTTCATAACAGCTTTACTTTTATTAAATGTTTCAGTCTCAGGCTTTGTCTTGGTTCCCAGCAGTCTTTAGCATGAACAAAACTGTGGCAGGCAAACTCCCCTCTGCTACATCTGTCACTCTCTGGCTCTGTTGTACTAACAGGGTAGCTGTATAACTTAGCTTCCTCTGGATGCTGCAACTTCTCTCAGTAGTCTGACTCTAGGTTTATCCAGGGAACTTTTCCTCCTGGCTTCAGAAGCTCCAAGCTGTGCTTCCACATCCAGCAGAGCTGACGGTGCTCCAGCTGGCTTACACAAAGCACGTCCAGCAGGGACATGCACCTGCTTCCTTCCCCTAGAAGGGGGTAAGCTAGACTCACTGTCACTAGCTAGTCTCCTCACTTCCCTAGAGGGGGAGTTAGAATGGAAAGAAGGGTTCCATCCTCCATAAGATAGCTCTACCATCTTTGCTGCCACCTGCTGTTGAACCAGGCACATTACATGATAACATAACAGTTGCAAAATAGAAAATGCACATTATGAAGGACCTGTAATAAATACACAGATGACATGATATTAGCCCATTAGAGATAGTAGCAGGGTGCAGAAGTGGTAATGCCACTCTGGGGTATTACAAATACACAACACAAACACCAAAATCCTGACATAATCTGACTTTTTCAATCTGCAATCCTTCCAAAGCACAAACATAGCGCATGCGCTCAAGGTCAGCAATATCCTCTGTGTTCACCCAGAGATGCAGGACAGTCAAACAACCTCCTAACTTCTGTCATTTTATTCAGATCAGGGTTTTCCCAGGAATTAGATTACTGTAGTAACTTCCACATGCAATATCCTAGTACAGGAGGTATCTGCAAATGGTTTGTAATGTAATGTTATGTACTTTCATTTAATGCTTCTGTACAACAATCATGACCTGCTATGTGGTTGGCAGGGACATGGTGAACCACCTTGTTCCTCCCCTCTCGGAAAGTCACTTGTCAAACTTCCTGTCTGGAGGGGGAGATTAGTCTAGAGAGCGAGGAGAGAGGAAGCAAGTCCGTGTCCTCCTTTTCCTTAGGCCTCAGGATCCAGAGATGGATCATGTATGTGAAAGTTACTAAGAGATTCTAGGAGAACTTTAGCAAGATGGCGTACCAAGAATGCAATTATTTGCCACTGTGCCAGTCTCCTTACCTCGCCATCTGGGAAAAAATTTGTGTACAGATTATTGTTGGATGAACTACAACTCCTATTTCGCACTCAAGTTAAGAGAGAAATGTATTCTTCTAACTTACTCCTACCACACCAAATACTGGCCACTGCACTACTACATTGCACTACTACACCTCCTGCCTGGCACCCATGCAAACAGCAACATCAAGGGCACCCCAAATTACCATCATGCAGGAGCCCCAACTTCAGGTAGTGCCCGAAGGGAAGACAGGGTGCACCCTCCTCTCACTGCACCAGCCCTAGGGAGCAAAGGTCTGAGGAAAACCACTGTGACAATTCCTATAGTCAGCGGCACTACCACTTCCATCCTCTGCTCGCACATACGCAGCAATATAACCAGTGCACAGGTGTCAATAAATCACAAGGACTGTGACTGATGTGTAATATAATGCATCTACATGTAACTGACGTGATATAATACACTCATTGACAAACAAAATCACACACCAATAAGGAGTTGTTGGAATCCGCTATTATGGGCAGTGGGCCACTATCTACTGTTATATTGCATGTAAGGGACTGAGCTCACATACCCTGTAGATGACTATTACTGGTGGATTGTTAGAGAGACATAAGGGGGTGCTCTTTACTGAGCTGTTCAAGGTCAAGGGGCCCATATACTGTTCTTCCATGAACACTTTCCGCTGGCTGTGCTCGCCCCTGATTCCATAGAATAACACAGAACAGTCTTGATGAAGCTACAAGGAAACTGAAATTCCGCTGGAGGCTCAGTATTAAAGGAAAGTCCCTGCCAGTAAAGGGAGTGGTCACTATGCATGCAAATTTACAAGTTTAGTTTTCTGGTATACTAAAGTACAGAAATTGTGATAATCCACCACTTGTTTATTGCAGATGATTTTACATTTTATAAGACATCCAGTCCCAAGACTCTTCCGTCTGCTAGCACTGTGATTGCAACCTCTGTCACTCTAGCTGTCAATGGCAGGACACGTAATAGTAACCATGGCACAAAGTTTCCTAAGCACCTGTATGTACCTCCACATCCTAAGGCGGAAACGTGGATAAGCAACCTGTCAAAGAATGGAGCAGAGAAGTTTGCCTGCCGTTAGGGAGAACCACCCTCTGGTTGCATTGCATTGCCCTGAGTGAAAGTATTACCCCCCACATCTGGCAGCTAAAGTCAGTTGGGAAAGTGAAGGATAAGGAAGATTGCTAGTTAAAACATCTAAAGAGACACCATTTTGGCCTATGGTTATTTGTGCATCTGTGGATACTGTATTTCTGTGTAAGATCAGCCGGTCCATAACAAGTAAGACCTGTCCTGAATTGTCTACATCTAAAACTTCAGTAAAGAATTGTTTGCTGTTATCCTGGACTCATTATTTCCATCTCACATTTGCACCTCAAGGTACTAGGATCATGACAACAGTGACCCTGCCTTGCACTGTAAAACATCAACAGCACCTCGACCTCCATCAGGCAGGAGAACCCCAGAACCGGCGTGTGCCCCGAAGGGAAGAACCAGTGCGCTCTTCGCATCACTGCACTCAGACCCAGATAGCTACACAAAACCAGGAGTATGACTAATGCACCCATCTGTCCACCCACACTCAAGCACGCTCCTGCGGCCCGCAAGACATATACCCTAAGCAAACAAGTCGTTCTACCAAAGAATGAATAAAGAAGAATAAAGTTTTGGATTGCCTGTCACGACGGGTAGGATACAAGATACAAGAAACACACAGAAAACTTCAAAACAAGCGTCTAGGCCAGAAGCTGGGGATAAGGTCACCTCCTGACAAATCCCTACCAACTCTCCCTGGACTTCTGTGCCCACATTCAGACCCTAATGCTAGTAATAAACGTGCCCCTGTGCCTAAGGCTGAAGATTCCCTAAAGGTCCCTGAGATGGTGAAAAGGGGGAAATAGGCAGCCTGCTTCTTTAGGACATGGAGGAGGCAGGTGTCTCTCTAACAGCCTAGACAGAACAGAAAAGGGAAACCAAAACCAACTTATCTTGTAACAGAGCAGAAACAGAAAATTCACCTTTCCTCAGAGCAAGATAGAAGCTATACCCTGACAGGATACTGGGAAGGGGCGTAATATAAACTCACACAAACGACCCCACCCAGTGCACCTGAAGGGAGGCGGATACAGCTCAACTCCAAACCCAAAACAAACAAAAAACTACACACGTGCTGCTAACCTGGCAGACCTCCGCACATAACCTGAGCAGGGCATGACATTGCCCAAGTCAAAGTCATGACCTTAATCCAATAGAAATATTATGAAGTGAACAGTTCATGGAAGGAAATTTTACCAACGTATCAGAGATGAAGCTGTTTTGTACGGAAGAACGGGCTAAAATTCCTCCAAGTTAATGTGCAGGACTAATCAACAATTACTGAAACATTTAGTTGCTTCACAAGGGGGTCACACCAGACACTGTGGTTGCTATGGGGCCCCTGAAGAGAAGTCTGTAATTCAGGTTGGCCAAATGCTTACATCCCGCTCACCTGCACAGGAATGCCCCTTTTGTAAGCCCTTTGTGAAAGTAAGATTGTGTGTCATTTTTTTCTACAGATTAATTTCCATACTTACGTTTCAGGATTTCACATTTCAAAATCCTTGTCAGCTATTCAATTGTCATGGGCTCCCTCTTAAAAAACTACAGATCTTTGTCAAATTTGTAGATTACTGACTACCATAAACGGCAGACTATAGACTGTTTAAAAGCCTATAGTTATTCTGTTTTCTTATAAATAAAAACTGTCTAATATTGGTGAACAGTGTAAATCTAATTCTCACGCTCGTGTGTGGGAGGAAAACACCACACCAAGCATAGAAAGGGAAGGGAATACCGGAATAAGGCCTGGAAACTAGGGAAGAAAGATGGACACCTCCTAGAGAAGACCCTAACTCCACTCCTGACAGTCTACCATTATAAACAGGCCCTAAAGGTAGGCAAGTTAATTCACCTGATACCTAGAATCATATCTCACCCTATAGGACCCTGGAACTAATGTCAGACTGAGTCTACCTGTTCCTCCAAAGGGAAGGACGAACAGGAGTCTCCCTCAGGCCAAATGACAAACAGGGAAAGGAAACACACACATATATCAAAACAAAATACAAAAGGGAACGGAAACCCTAATCTTCAATGAAGCTTTGGTAGCACCAGGAACTCAGTCGAGAACCAAACACAAACTAACCACAAGTCCAACAGAAGTTATAAACTGCATAGCATACTGGGAGAAACAACAATAAATAGAGAAGGTTAAATGACCACAATAGCAACACCTGGGGATAGAAGGTGTGGCAAGCAGCAGAAACAACACAGACGTCATTTGATCCAAAAGGAAAACATGTCAAATCAAACTACGTGTTGCCAGTCTCACAGATCTCCTGCCACCTGTTGCGGGAATGTCCGTGACAGTACCCCCCCTTCTACGGGTGACCTCCAGGCACCCAGGACCAACTTTATCCGGATGAGACCTGTGAAAGGCTTTCACTAAACAACTGGCATTCACGTCAGATGCCAGTACCCACATCCTCTCATCAATAATTTTGGCGATCTCAAATTCCAAACTGCTGTCCACAATGACAGGAGCGGGTGGCAAGGGGGACGACGCCAAAGGTTCAACATATTATTATTAGTTATTATTAAAGCACAATTCATTCCAAAGTGCTGAAAAGGGGTATACATACATAATACAGACAATTGCACTAAGCATGAACAAGATGAGTTACAAACTGGTACAGAAGAAGAGAGGGCCCTGCCCATGAGGGCTTACAATCTACATGGTATGGGAGAAGGACACAGTAGAAAGGGGTAAAGTTGGTTATGGCGGTATAGAGGCAGCAGGGTCACTGGTTGTAGGCTTGTCTGAAGACGTGGGTTTTTAGGTTTCTTTTGAAGGATTCCACTGCAGGTGAGAGTATGATATTTTGAGGTAGCGAGTTCCAGAGTGTGGGGGATGCACGGAAGAAGTCTTGGAGGCGATTGTAAGAAGAGGTGATAAGAGGAGAGAAGGAGGTCTTGTGAGGATCGGAGATTGCGTGTGGGGATGTATTGGGAAAGTAGCTCAGAGATGTAGGGAGGGGACAGGTTTTGGACAGCCTTGTATGTATTTGTTAGTACTTTGAACTGAATTCGCTGGGCAACGGGGAGCCAGTGAAGGGATTGGCAGAGGGGATAGGCAGAGGAGTAACAGGGTGAGAGGTGGATTAGTTGGGCAGCACAGTTGAGGATAGATTGGAGGGGTGTGAGTGCTAGATGAAGGCCACAGAGGAGGATGTTGCAGTAGTCTAGGTGGGAGATGATGGGGGCATGTACAAGCATTTTCGAAGAATTAAAGTTGAGGAAAGCGCGGATGCGGGAGATGTTTTTGAGTTGGAGGTGGTGGAAAGGGATTAGATGTGCGGTCAGAAGGAGAGGGCAGAATCCAAGGTCACTCCAAGGCAGCGAACTTGTTTGACTGGGGAGAGAGTGTGTAGCCATTGATCGTGATAGATAGGTCTGTTGGGGGGTTGAGCAAGATGGGGGAAAGATTATGAATTCTGTTTTATCCATGTTAAGTTTTACAAAGTGAGAGGAGAAGAAGGAGGATATGGAAGATAGGCATTGTGGGATTCAGTATAGTAAGGTGGTGATGTCTGGATCAGAGAGGTAGATTTGTGTGTCGTCAGCATAAAAGTGATACTGAAAGCCATGGGACTCTATGAGCTGTCCCAGGCTGAAAGTGCAGCTAGAAAAGAGCAGGGGTCCTAGGACAGAGCCTTGCGGGACACCAACAGAGAAGGAATGAGACGAGGAGGTGGTGTGAGAGTGGGAGACGCTAAATGTCCGCTCTGTGAGGTATGATGTAATCCAGGAGAGGGCCAGGTCAGTGATGCCAAGAGATGAGATTTTGTAACAGAAGGGAGTGGTCGACAGTGTCAAAGGCAGAGGACAGGTCAAGGAGAAGGAGGACAGAGTAATGTTTTTTGGTTTTGGCTGTTAGTAGGTCAGTATCTGAGGAAAGGGATTTAGGGGTCATTATTTCAGAAGACTTAAAGGTAGGCAGACAATGTCATAGAGCAGCAGGAAATGCTAGCAGAATGCTTGGGTGTATAGGGAGAGGCATTACCAGTAGAAAGAGGGAGGTGCTCATGACGATCTACAGAGCACTAGTGATACCTCATTTGGAGTATTGTGCGCAGTACTGGGAACCATATCTCCAGAAGGATATTGATACTTTGGAGAAAGTTCAGAGAAGAGCTACTAAACTAGTACATGGATTGAAGGAAAAAACTTACCAGGAAATATTAAATGACCTTAACATGTATAGCTTGGAAGAAAGACGAGACAGAGGGGATATGATAGAAACTTTTAAATACATAAAAGGGAATCAACAAGGTTAAAGAGGAGAGAATATTTAAAAGAAGAAAAACTGCTACAAGAGGACATAGTTTTAAATTGGAGAGGCAAAGGTTTAAAAGTAATATCGGGAAGTATTACTTTACTGAGAGAGTAGTGGATGCATGGAATAGCCTTCCTACAGAAGTGGTAGCTGCAAATACAGTCAGGGAGTTTAAGCATGCATGGGATAGGCATGAGGCCATCCTTCATATAAGATAGGGCCAAGGGCTATTCATAGTATTCAGTATATTGGGCAGACTAGATGGGCCAAATGGTTCTTATCTGCCAACACATTCTATGTTTCTAGGTCATTGGTGACTTTGGTGAGGGCAGTCTCAGTTGAGTGGTGGGGTCGAAAGCCAGATTGTAGCCGGTCCAAGAGGGAGCAGGAGGAGAGATGAGAGGACAGTTCAGAATGGACATGTTGCTCAAGTAGTTTTGAGGCATATGGAAGAAGTGATATGGGGCGATAATTGCACAAAGAAGATGGTTCAAGTGAACGCTTTTTGAGGATGGGTGTAATGGTAGCATGTTTAAAACCATAGGGGAAGACACCTGAGGTTAGTGATAGGTTGAAGAGATGAGTTAGGGCTGGGATAAACACTGTGGTAAGGTTAGGGATGAGGTGGGATGAGATTGGGTCAAGTGCACAGGTGGTGAGATGTGATCTGAAGAGTAGAGTGAAGAGTTTTTCTTCTGTAATGGTGGAGAAGCGGGTTTTGGGAGAAGAAGACTGAGCAGTTGTGTAGAGGGTCTGTTGGGACTGTGCACTGAAGCTTTCTCTGATGTGGACTATGTTTTGTTTGAAGTATGTGGCAAAGTCCTCAGCTGAGATGAAAGGAGAGGGTGGTGGCGCTGGGGGACCGAGAAGGGAGTTAAAAGTGTTAAAAAGTTGTTTAGGGCTGTTGGACAGGGAAGATATGAGAGATGAGAAGTAGGCCTGTATTGCATCAGCGAGTGAGGATTTGAAAATGAGGAGGGATTGCTTGTATGTGGTAAAGTGATCCTTAGAGTGGGATTTCTTCCATCGCCGCTCAGCAGTCCTGGAAGCTTGTCTGAGTTTTTTGTTCAGGTTGGTGTGCCAGGGATGTCTGTTGATATTTCGGGTTTTGTTGTGTGTGAGGGGGGCAACAATCTGCAGAATTGTACTTATTGTGGTGTTATATAGGATTGTGGCAGTATCTGGGTCTTGGAGGGAACAAATGGTAAAGAGTGGCAGAAGAGAGTAAAAAAGCAAGCGAAAGTAGAGTTGTTTAAGGTTCCTGCGGGGGAAGGGTAGTGTGTAGACCGGGGGAGCAGCAGAAGAGACCAGTGAAGAGAAGGTGAGTAGGTCGGATAGGGGGAGAGGCGAATTAGAAAGGTTAGATAGGGAGCAGAGGTGGGTAAAGATAAGATCCAGAGTGTGACCATCTCTGTGGGTGGGAGTGGAAGACCACTGTGAGAGGCTGAAGGAGGAAGAGAGTGATAGGAGTTTAGAGGCGGATAAGTGCCAGGTGTCAATAGGAATGTTGAAGTAACCCATGATGATAGTGGGGATGTCGGCAGAAAGAAAGTGTAGGAGACAGGTGTTAAAGTGGTCAAGAAAGATGGTGGCTGGGCCTGGGGGGCAGTAAATGACAGCTACTTGGAGGTTGGAAGGAGAGTAGATGGGAACAGAGTGTACTTCAAATGAAGTGAGTGTAATGGACAGTGGCAGTGGAGTTGGGCTGTAGAAGCAGGTGTCTGATAGGAGAAGACCAACTCCTCCACCATGTTTGCTGCCAGGGCGTGAGTGAAATGAAATCCGCTATAAGAGAGTGCAGCAGGGGAGGAGGCATCAGAGGGTGTCAGCCTAGTTTCTGTGCGATTCAGAAAGGAAAGTTTTTGAGAGATGAAGAGGTCATGAATGTAGGACAGTTTGTTACAAAGCGTGCATTCCATAATGCTCCTGCAAGAGGAACCAAAGGAGCAGGGGTCAGAGGAATGGTTATTAGGTTTAAGGGGTTGCAGAAATTTGTAGTAGGTAGAGGTGATAGTGTGGATTTGCTGAGGGGGGCCTGGATTTGGAGAGATATCACCAGCAATAAGGAGAAGCAGAGAAAGTGTTAGTTGGTGAGAATAACAGAGGGCATGAGGTATCTGTGTGTGTTTGGGAAGGAAGTGTTTTACATTGCCAAACAGGTTTGTGCAAGCGGTCAGATGAGATATCTCTCATATCTCTTCAATAAAGATTTGTGAAACGCATTATGAATTTTCAGAGCCTGAGGAAAGCTACAGGATTAATAATAGCAGTGATCTTATATAGACCAATAAACCTTGTACCCAACTTCCAAGAAGGAACCTTCAACTTAATATTTCTTGTGGACAGCCACACAAAATCACCAACACTTAGGTCCAGATCATTCATACATTTCCTGTCAGCCACACTGTAATGGTGCAGAATCCAATGCAACCAGACAGATGTTTTAAACGACAGTGGATTTATTGAGTCAACGATAATTCATTCAAAAGCCAGTGATCATAAACAGGTAATCAATAAGAACGTCTGCAGGAAGAGACCAGGGAAGCAGTCCGTGACCAGGCCAAAGTTCATACACGTTATATCAGTCTGAGAAGCGTGATACCTAGGGATGAGATGTCAGAGAATATCCAGGGTCTGATCTGAGGTCATACACAAGATAGATAGTTCAGCCAAGATAAAGTATCCACCAGAGGGAGGTCACTAGAGAATGGCATGTGCGCTTGTCAGACTTCCTGTCTGGAGGGGGAGATTTGTCTAGAGAGTGAGGAGAAAGAAAGCAAGTCTGTGTCCTCCTTCTCCTTAGGCCTCAGGATCCAGAGATGTCTGTGAAAGTTACTAAGAGATTCTAGGAGAACTTTAGCAAGATGGCGTACCAAGAATGCAATTATTTGCCACTGTGCCAGTCTCCTTACCTCGCCATCTGGAAAAAATTTGCATTGTGTACAGATTATTGCTGGATGAACTACAACTCTTATTTCGCACTCAAGTTAAGAGAGACATTTATTTTTCTACCTCTGGCTTGGTTTCCTTTTCCAACCACACCAATTACTAGCTATTTCACTACTACATTGCACTAGTACACCTCCTTCCAGGCACCCATGCAAACAGCAAAATCAAGGGCACCCCAAATTACCATCAGGAAGGAGCCCCAACTTCAGGGAGTGTCCGAAGTGGAGAAAGGGTGCACCCTCCTCTCACTGCACCAGCCTTAAGGAGCAACGGTCTGAGGGAAACCACTGTGACAATTCCTTTTGTCAGCGCCACTACCACTTCCATCCTCTGCTCTGGCTCTTGTAGGGCTTGCTGCACATACGCAGCAGTAAAACCAGTGCACAGGTGTCAATAAATCACAAGGACTGTGACTGATGTGTAAAATAATACATCTACATGTGACTGACATAATATAATACACTCATTGACAAACAAAATCACACACCAAGAAGGAGTTGTTGGAATCCAGTATTATGGGCAGTGGACCACTACCTACTGTTATATTGCATGTAAGGGACTGCGCTCACATACACTGTAGATGACTATTACTGGTGGATTGTTAGAGAGACATAAGGGGGTGCTCTTTACTGAGCTGTTCAAGATCAAGGGGCCCATATACTGTTCTTCCATTAACACTTTCCGCTGGCTGTGCTCGCCCCTGATTCCATAGAATAACACAGAACAGGCTTGATGAAGCTACAAGGAAACTGAAATTCCGCTGGAGGCTAAGTATTAAAGGAAAGTCTCTGCCAGTAAAGGGAGTGGTCACTATGCATGCAAATTTACAAGTTTAGTTTTCTGGTATACTAAAGTACAGAAATTATTCATCACTTGTTTATTGCAGATGATCTTAAATTTTATAAGACATCCAGTCCCAAGACTCTTCGGTCTGCTAGCACTGTGATCAGGGGCGTAGATAAGGGGCGGGATAGGGGGGCTTCAAACCCCCCCAGGCGTGCCGCTGACCCGAACGCCCACATACTGTATTACTGCGGCGGGGCACAGGAGCGCATAGCCCCCTCTCCCGTCGCCTATCACCGCCATAGGCTTCAGGCCTTGTAGGCCTGAGGTCTATGCGGTAGTGAAATCCCAGCGCAGGCGTGCGTGATGACATCATCGCGTGCCTGTGCAGGGACGCAGCACTGTGACGCGCCTGACTCATCCCGCCTTCCTCTGCGAGCAAGCGCCTGGCCCTGGACATAGGTGAGTATTTAGCTTTTCATTTTTTGTTCATTTTTTTTATTTCATGTGCCTACTTTGGGGGGGACACAGGAGGACATATTAGAGAAGATAAATCAAGTACATGATGGGGGGGTGGAATGTAAGGGCTGTATGGGGCCAAATTATTATGGGAGGAAATACTATGTGGGGGCAAATTATTATGAGAGGGACTACTATGTGGGGGCAAATTACTAGATGGTGCAGTGTGGGGGAAACTGTTGTGTGGGGGCAGTGTGGGGGTAATTGCTATGTGGGGACAGTGTGGGGTAGTTTCTATGTGGGGACAGTGTTGGGAAATTGCTATGTGGGGGCAAATTACTATGTGGGGGCAAATTACTATGTGGGGGCAGTGTGGTGGAAATTACTATGTGGGGGCAGTGTGGGGAAAATTACTGTGTGGGGGCAAACTACTATATAGGGCAGTTTGGGGGAAATTACTGTGTGGGGGGAAATTACTATGGGGGATTACTATGTGGGGGCAGTGTGGTGGAAATTACTATATGGGGGTGTTGCTATTGGGGAGGCACTGTAGGGGCAATTCTATTATTTCTGGGGACACTATACAGGGATTATTGCCTGGAGCACAATAGAGGGTGTTATTATTACTGGGGGTCTCTAGGGGACACTATAGCTGCTGTGGACACTATAGGAACATTTGGGGTAATTTATCAAACTGGTGTAAAGTAGAACTGGCTTAGTTGCCCATAGCAGCCAATCAGATTCCACCTTTCATATTTGACAGCTCTTTTGGAAATCCAGTTCTACTTTACACCAGTTTGATAAATTACCCCAATTATGTCTATTAGGGTCACTATTTTTTCAGCAGTATAGTACCTGGGGCATTGGGGGGCACAACGGGCACAGTATTGGGGGTGGCAGGATGACACTGTGGGGACACCAGGATGAGGAGGTTGATGGAAAAATTGAGAAATCTAACGTGTCTGTGTTACAAACTGTAGAGACGAGATGCGGCTGAAAGAATTTGCCATGGTGGTCTGGGTCAAATGGAGGAGAAGAGGAAACAGAAGGTCTACATGACAGGAGATGTCACTGGATGTAAGAGGTATGTGGTGCTGTATTCTCTTCCATGTCTTTTTTATTACAATTATATGTATTTTAAATTTGGCAACCAAATTTTTCAGTTTAGGACCCAATTTGGGGTATTTTTTTTTACTCTGAAGATGTCATATGGCCTAAGAAGAGACTGTAGCGCTCATAAAGCACCGCAGCCTCTTCATTCAAAAAAAAAAACTAAACTAAAATGGAGGGGGGGGGGACCCAAGTTGGGTAGACAGCCCCGGGCCTATCATGCACTTAATCCGCCCCTGGGCAGCATAGGCGTGCGCACGGGGTGTGCCGCCTGCCAGCCCCGCACTAGTGTAATTTGAGAAAGCTGAACCCCCCCAGGAAAAAAAATTATCTATGGCCCTGACTGTGATTGCAACCTCTGTCACTCTAGCTGTCAATGGCAGAACACGTAATGGTAACCATGGCACAAAGTTTCCTAAGCACCCGTATGTACCTCCACATCCCAAGGCGGAAACGTGGATAAGCAACCTGTCAAAGAATGGAGCAGAGGAGTTTGCCTGCCGTTAGGGAGAACCACCCTGTGGTTGCATTGCATTGCCTTAAGTGAAAGTATTACACCCCACATCTGGCAGCTAAAGTCAGTTAGGAAAGGGAAGGATAAGGAAGATTGCTTAAAACATCTAAAGAGACACCAGTCTGGGCTATAGTTATTTGTGCATCTGAGGATACTGTATTTCTGTGTAAGATCAGCCGGTCCATGACAAGTAAGACCTGTCCTGAATTGTCTGCATCTGAAACTTCAGTAAATAATTGTTTGCTGTTAACCTGGACTCATTATTTCCATCTCACATTTGCACCTCAAGGTACTAGCATCATGACAACAGGGACCCTGCCTTGCACCGTAAAACATCAACGGCACCTCGACCACCATCAGGCAGGAGAACCCCAGAACCAGAGCGTGCCCCGAAGGGAAGAACCAGTGCGCCCTTCGCATCACTGCACTCAGACCCAGATAGCTACAGAAAACCGGGAGTATGACTAATGCACCCATCTGGCCACCCACACTCAAGCACGCTCCTGCAGCCCGGTTGCTGTACCATGGTCATGTCTTTGACTTGGCCATTCCAAACTTTTACTTTATTCTTCTTTAACTATTCTTTGGTAGAACACACTGTCCATGAGCGGAATCTTAAGAGAATGTGGGTCAAGCAGCAAGACCATATACCCTAAGCCAGGCATGCTCAACCTGCGGCCCTCCAGCTGTTGCAAAACTACAACTCCCAGCATGCCTGAACAGCCTACAGTTATCAGCCTACAGCAGAGCATTGTGGGAGTTGTAGTTTTACAACAGCTGGAGGGCCT
The DNA here is from genome assembly GCF_905171765.1 of Bufo bufo. Classification (NCBI taxonomy): domain Eukaryota; kingdom Metazoa; phylum Chordata; class Amphibia; order Anura; family Bufonidae; genus Bufo; species Bufo bufo. The sequence continues at coordinate 60,379,195 of NC_053395.1, read as the reverse complement.
CAGGTTGAGCATGCCTGCCCTAAGCAAACAAGTCGTTCTACCAAAGAATGATTAAAGAAGAATAAAGTTTTGCCCAAGTCAAAGTCCTGACCTTAATCTAAAAGAAATATTATGAAGTGAGCAGTTCATGGGAGGAAATGTAACGGGGCGCCAAAGGCGCACTCGGTCTCCCATCAGCTTAGCTTCGGGAGCGAGGATCTGTGTTTGGCCTCGTTTCCAGGGCGGCTTTGCTAGCTGGGAGGCTCCCTGCTCCTAGGTCTGCCTTGAGCGCCGAGCTGATCACTCGGTGCTCGATTTGTCTTTCTGTCGGTCATGTGACGCTGGCCACGTCACATGACCCTCAGACCCCACTATAAATATAGGCAGCCTGCTGGCCACAGGTTGCCTGTTAATTTTAGGTATCTGGTGATTGTTTTGTTCCTGCATACTTACCTGATCCTGTGTTCCCTGACGATTCTCTGCCTGCTCCCCCTGTACTGCGCATCTCTCCTGATATCCTGACCCCGGCTTCCACCTGACGATTCTTTGCGGACTCCTGTTGTACTTTGTTTCTCTCCTGGTATTTGACCTCGGCTTTTCCTGACTATTCTCTGCTCATTCCTTAGTACTGCGTAGCTCTCTAGGTATTGACCCGGTCCGTTCACGTTCCGTTATTTGTCTTGTCTGTCTTCCCAGCACGTATCCTAAGTTAGGGACTGCCGTCTAGTTGTCTCCTGTCATTAGGATTTGCGAGGCAAGTAGGCAGGGCCAGGGGTGAGTGTGGAGCGCAGTGGTCACTATCCTCCATCCTGTGTGTAGTGTACGTTACCGTCACAGGAAATTTTACCAACGTTTTAGAAATGAAGCTGTTTTGTACGGAAGAACGGGCTAAAATTCCTTCAAACATTTAGTTGCTTCACAAGGGGGTCACACCAGACACTGAAAGCAAAGGTTCACATACTTTTGCCACTCACAGACATGTAATATTGAATCATTTTCCTCAATAAATAAATAACTTAGTGTAATAATTTTGACTTTTTTTGTTATTTTTATGGTAGGACTTGTGTAAAAATCTGAGGTAGTTTTAGGTCAATATATGCAGAAATATCGAAAATTCGGAAGGGTAAACAAACTTTCAAGCACCACTGTAAATTGAGCACCTGTGGTTACTATGGGGCCCCTGAAGAGAAGTCTGTAATTCAGGTTGGCCAAATGCTTACATCCCGCTCACCTGCACAGGAATGCCCCTTTGTAAACCCTTTGCGAAAGTAAGATTAGGTAGAACAAATTATCAAAAAACATTAGTACCATCTGTTAAATGACAAAGTGATAGGACCTCAATTAACCAGTACACCACAAATTACATATACTAAGGTGCCGAATTTAGGACTGAAAGTACCCCCATCGGTAAGAAATAAGAAACCAGGAGTAAGACAGAACTGGTTAATATCGAAGGGATTCCATAGATGTGGACGTTGCTATGGTTGCAAACTCAGTTCCTTTACAAAGAAAATACCAGAAGTACAATCCACACAAAATACATTTAATCTGGAAATCAAGGAGGGGTGAACGTGTGACAGATGTGATATATCTGGTACAATGCCCCTGTGCAAAACAATATATAGGGAGAACAAAAAGACAGTTGCAGAAAAGAATAGCCGAACATATGAGAAATATAAAGGGCTATGAATTGCACTCCCTTTCAAAACATTATAAGGAAAAACATGGCTGTGACCCCTCCAGCCTCACATATGTGGCTCTAGAAAGGGTAAAAAAAAAAACTGGAGGGGAGGCAACCATATATAGCCCATATGTCGAGAGTGGAGTCAAAAAGGATTTTTGAGTTCCATAGTTTGATGCCAAGAGGACTGAATGCAGAAATGGAGATATTTGGGTTCCTGTAGTTGGGGTGGCAGTCCACTGGTGACGAGACATCGGGTGCCTGGCTGTATATCAGCACCCGATTTCTCCCTCCCAGTGGACTGCCCCCCACATTCACGTTGTATGAATTAGTTGAAAAACGACAGTATAGATATAGGAACACCATCGAAGGAAAAGAAAAAGGATAGAATGAACGTTTTTTCAGATTTACCATGGAAAACAAACCAATAACGCATGTGCGTTTGTAGCGGGACACAGTATATTATCATTATTTTTAAGTATTTTTAAAGATGTAAATGTGAGCATGTTAGTTTTAATACAGATCTAGAAGTATGATGCATAGATTGCTTAGATAAATGATATATAATTAAATTTGAGTTTTGGGGAGACACAGACTACAAAGAAAATAAAAGAACATAGATAATACACTGCTCAAAAAAATAAAGGGAACACTTAAACAACACAATGTAACTCCAAGTCAATCACACTTCTGTGAAATCAAACTGTCCACTTAGGAAGCAACACTGATTGACAATCAATTTCACATGCTGTTGTGCAAATGGGATAGACAACAGGTGGAAATTATAGGCAATTAGCAAGACACCCCCAATAAAGGAGTGATTCTGCAGGTGGTGACCACAGATCACTTCTCAGTCCCTATGCTTCCTGGCTGATGTTTTGGTCACTTTTGAATGCTGGCGGTGCTTTCACTCTAGTGGTAGCATGAGACGGAGTCTACAACCCACACAAGTGGCTCAGGTAGTGCAGCTTATCCAGGATGGCACATCAATGCGAGCTGTGGCAAGAAGGTTTGCTGTGTCTGTCATCGTAGTGTCCAGAGCATGGAGGCGCTACCAGGAGACAGGCCAGTACTTCAGGAGACGTGGAGTAGGCCGTAGGAGGGCAACAACCCAGAAGCAGGACCGCTACCTCCGCCTTTGTGCAAGGAGGAACAGGAGGAGCACTGCCAGAGCCCTGCAAAAGGACCTCCAGCAGGCCACAAATGTGCATGTGTCTGCTGAGGGTGATATGAGGGCCTGACGTCCACAGGTGGGGGTTGTGCTTACAGCCCAACACTGTGCAGGACGTTTGGCATTTTCCAGAGAACACCAATATTGGCAAATTCGCCACTGGCGCCCTGTGCTTTTCACAGATGAAAGCAGGTTCACACTGAGCACATGTGACAGACGTGACAGAGTCTTGAGACGCCGTGGAGAACGTTCTGCTGCCTGCAACATCCTCCAGCATGACCGGTTTGGCATTGGGTCAGTAATGGTGTGGGGTGCATTTCTTTGGAGGGCCACACAGCCCTCCATGTGCTCGCCAGAGGTAGCCTGACTGCCATTAGGTACCGAGATGAGATCCTCAGACCCCTTGTGAGACCATATGCTGGTGCGGTTGGCCCTGGGTTCCTCCTAATGCAAGACAATGCTAGACCTCATGTGGCTGGAGTGTGTCAGCAGTTCCTGCAAGACGAAGGCATTGATGCTATGGACTGGCCCGCCCGTTCCCCAGACCTGAATCCAATTGAGCACATCTGGGACATCATGTCTCGCTCTATCCACCAACGTCACGTTGCACCACAGACTTTCCAGGAGTTAGCAGATGCTTTAGTCCAGGTCTGGGAAGAGATCCCTCAGGAGACCGTCCGCCACCTCATCAGGAGCATGCACAGGCGTTGTAGGGAGGTCATACAGGCACGTGGAGGCCACACACACTACTGAGCCTCATTTTGACTTGTTTTAAGGACATTACATCAAAGTTGGATCAGCCTGTAGTGTGTTTTTCCACTTTAATTTTGAGGGTGACTCAGAATCCAGACCTTCAAGGGTGGAAAAATTTGATTTCCATTTTTAAATTTTTGTGTGATTTTGTTGTCAGCACATTCAACTATGTAAAGAACAAAGTATTTCAGAAGAATATTTAATTAATTCAGATCTAGGATGTGTTTTTTTTGTGTTCCCTTTATTTTTTTGAGCAGTGTACAATGTAAAGGGAAGATAGATACGAATATATGAAGATCTGCGAACACAGATAAGAATTTTGACATTATAGCAATAGACCTTATATTAGAAAGACAATGTTGATGTTAAATGGATGCTTCTGACCAACGCATAAAAAACGCACCAATAACGCAGGTGCGTATTTAGAACCACATTGCAATATAATCGTTATAGTGTATATACTGTGGTCTAAATGGTGGAAAGATTGAAAAATAGGCAACATGAATGATATAATATGAAAGACAGAAATGAGTGAGGTTGAAATTGTGAGCAGAAGGTCAGCAGCTGGATCGAGGACCCAGATTTTGAGGATTACCTATTTTCCCAGTCACCTGTGGGGAAAGAATATTGACCCTATAAAAGGAACATCATCGCATTTGCTGCCTAACCACTGAGGAAGGGCCGTTCTGTTAGCCCCGAAACGAGTTTTGTAAAAGGACAGCAAACAAATCTACACTTCATTTATGCTGCTCGAATACAGGGGCGATAAGGAGTTATTTGAACCCAAAAATATTGATTATACTATTATATCTTCCAATACAGCGGAGTGGAGGAGCTTTAGGACCTAGAGAGCACTTCCTGCTTCCTGCTGCAGTCACGTGGGACTCCACGAGAGGATGGCTGGATCATGTGGGACGCAACGTAGGTCGTGGCAGGTCAAAGAGGAAGAGGTACCCCGGAGAAGCTGCATACAGCGTAGAGTGGTAAAGTACACTCGCATATACTGAAACCCTATGTGATATTACGCACTATTTAATATGGAGATGATCCCTGGACGAAAATATTGATCAGGAAAAATAGCAACATACTGTACGTGATATTGATCATAAGAGTGGATGAACAATTTAGTATGGTCTCAACATAGGTGGACATTCATTTTTGCTGCTAGATTTCTACTGCTGGACATTTTACTCTCCCTATTGCTGCTGCTAGATTTGTTGCTGCTCATAGTATTGCTGCTGATATATTCTACTGCTGCTCATAGTATTTATTATCGCGATACCCTAACTGGAGGTTTTTATCTTTTTTTGTGTGGCGATTTTGATCTCTATTGTGTGGCGCCTTTTTATGTATTTTTGGATATTTTAGGTATTTTAAGATCACGTTAAATAATATATATTTATTTATCCATTTATTGGTTGGTGGTCCATGTGGTCCTGATATTGAGTGCCCCGCACACATTACTTTTAAAGCCTGTAAACCGTTTGGAGAAGCATTTAAGGAAAAGTAAAGCTGTATCAACTTCATCACAAGGTCTGGACTCAATTTATTTCATCATCCCCTTCATCAACTATCCCTTTTCTGCATCGGAGCCAATGCCTGGGGTTCCAGCGTATCCAGGTAGGAGCACCGTGACATGTGCAACACCATTAAGGGACATTTAGGCTACTCTACACCACTCTGGCATTCCTACACCTGGGAACCATCCACAACATCACTAAAAAAGGGGCCCTGTGCCCTTGTTGCTTCACTGCAACTGGCGTCATGACAAAACAAGTAATTTTTTCCCTCTTAAAGGGACCCCTGGCAGCGGCGACACTGCACAAGTACAGTGTATTTTAAACAAAAGAAAAAGATGGGTCCAGGCTCGGACTGGCCGACAGGGGAACAGGTGAATCCCCTGGTGGGCCCCTGGTCCCTCACACCTTTTACAAACGGCACTAGATATTGATAGGCAGCATATGTTAATATGAAAACCTGGACACATTATTTAACAAAGCACCCAGTTTATTATTATAGACACATTGGATGGCTGAGATAACTTTTAGATATAGAGTCAGGCTAGCCATGTCCTCTTTCCACAGGGACCTGTCCTCTCGAAGTTACTGCATGGGCCCCCATAATCATACTTACACGTCTGTACACAAGACGTCACTGTGCTGGCCACGCTGGCTGCTGCTCTATGCCCTGTGTCTCTCTTCCCACTGGATACTTCAGGAAAGGTTAACCCCTGCAGCAGCAGAGAGGGCTGGAGGCTTTGGTGAGAAGCTGCAGGCAGTGAAGAGAGACAGAATGCTCATCCTACAAAGAAAAAATGTGGGGGATTCAATCAGCACAACCCTATATGTAGGTGCACATTGCTATGGTGAAATACATATACAAAGAAAAAGACACAAATGCAATGGCACTCTGCAACCAGCATTCTGCCCTGCCTCTATGCTGGATGAGGCATTGGTGTACATTTTGGCCAAAGCGTAATAAGCCGAATGCTCATCCTGCAGACACAGGCGCTGCAGCCTTTCAACAACCTTTATTTAAAGTATGAACATCGAACCTGGACACAGACTTTGGCGCGAAAATCCAGATTCGGTACACGGACACCCAAATGTCCGGTACAGTCCCGTACGTGGCGGCCCGGGTTCGCTCATCCCTACCGTAAACAACTACCTTTCCTAACTGGTTCAAGACTCGACTAGAGAGACGGCCATATTGGACTTAGTACTAAACAATAGACCTGACAGAATAACACAGGGATGCCCAACCTGCGGCCCTCCAGCAAAACTACAACTCCGAGCATGCCTGGATATCCTACCGCTATCAGCCTACAGCAGGGCATGGTGGGAGTTGTAGTTTTGTAACTGCTGGAGGGCCGCAGGTTGAGCATCCCTGGAATAACAGATGTGCAGGTTGGGGGATGTAAGCAGTGTACCGGGGTGGGCTCCGCAGGCAGGGCCGGACTGGGGATAAAAACCAGCCCTGGAAAAAGTTGCATACCAGCCCCACAGCATTGCGTCATTATTTACTTGTTTATAAAAGGGGAAAGCATTCATTTTAAAACACGTGTGTAAACACGAATATGAACTTTGCCCGACAATAGCTCTTTTGTAGAACCCCATTGTTCATATTACCGTTTTACTGGCTAGGGCAGCGCTAAATCCCGGCCATCAGTGACGGTGACGTCACTGGGCTTCCTGGCAGCCCCATGGAGAGCCCCGGTACGTCACCAGATCTTCAAAAAATGCCTTTGCCCTGCGCGATTTAGCGCAGGGCAAAGGAGAGCATCGGAGCATGAACTGCTCCGATGCTCAAGTCAGGGGGGCTGCCGGGGTGAAAATGGAGGTATGTCCGGGTTCAGCTCTGAACCCGAACAACCCCTTTAATTTATACTCAGATATAGTCCTCCTGTAAGTACCTGACCTTCCCCCTCTTCCTTACCCCCCTTCCCCTTCTGTCCCCCTTGAATGTATGTCAGCAGCAGCACCAGGAGAAGGACTGGAGCTGCAGGCTGCACAGGGACAATTGAGTGACTGGCAACCCCTTCCTGCTGTCACAGAGTTGCTGGATTCTCCTGGAAAAGTTGTTGAAGTGCAGCTGCCTGGAGGCAGTGGGCTCCAAGCTTCTCACAGCCACTCTGACCATCATGCATGGAGTTTCAGCTGCCTGGAAGTGACCTCCAGGCTTCTATGTATGAAGGCACAGTAGATTGCTGGGAGCTGCCTGTGTGGAGGCTGAGCAGCCTGCTGGATGCAGAGAGCTGTGTGATCACTGTCCCCTCCTGTACAGAGAGCAGCAAGGGACTCTCCAGGAGTGGCATCAGCTGGGCAGATCAGCTTCTAGGATATGGGCTCCATGGGCCCTCTGTAGCCCTCACATGCTTCTTTATGCATCACAGCAAGGAGATTGGGGCAGTAGACAGCAGGGCTCTGGCTGGAGGTAGCACTTTGTGAAAGGTTGTCACACAGGTTGTCAGGGGCTGGGAGTGGAGAACATCTTGGTGTGTAACCTGGTGTCACTGTGCTGTACCAAGGATCTGCTGGGCATGGTGCCTCCACAGAGGGCAGGGAATCAGATTGACTGAGGAGGGCTTGTACTTTGGAGAAGAATATGTGGCTTCATGTGACAGAGCAGAGGAATCGCACAGAAGAGTGTGTGGATGAGGATACGTTGTGTCTCCAGGAGCTCTGCCGCGGACATCTCCAAGTGACAGACACTGCTGGACCCCCCTGGCACCCTGCACACAGAGCCTTCCTGTATGTATGGCTGGTGCCAACTTGTGATCAGATCTGACAGTCTGAAGCCAGGAAGCGCTGCCACCCTGTCCCCAGGTCTGCTCTGTGCATGCACCCGGAGCCCTCTGTGCCCACGCCGGTGATGCCATGTCCCGCAACCATAGTGGCGGTGATGTGGGAGGCTCTGGATAAAAAGCAGCTCTGGAGGTAAAGGCAGGGGCAGGGACCGTTACTACGGGTCGGGGCAACAGGGTGCTGTTGAACTCCAGTAGAGGGGACGGGCTGCTTCTCCTGGGCACCAGTGACACTGGCAGGGGCAGCGGTGTGGGACCGGGAGGGGGCTTGCAGGAGAGCCGCCGGGGGAAGCAGGAGCTTGCATGAGCTAATTGGGGAAGCCGCTGTCGTACAACAGCAGCCAGAGCTGCCGGAGGAGCGTGAAGTACCGGAGGCTGCATAACTACCTGTGCAACGTGCTGGAGAGACCCCGGGCTGGGCATTTGTCTACCACGTCTTTGTGTGAGTACCGGACACCGTGCTGCTGTGTATAATGCACCGCCACTCGCCACATGTGGGCATGGCCCTGGCATCCAATACATATCAGGGAAAGCTATACTGTGCATTTATAATGTGTGCAGGGTGCCAGGGGGGTCCAGCAGGGTCTGTCACTTGGAGATGTCCGCGGCAGAGCTCCTGGAGACATGACGTATCCTCATCCACACACTCTTCTGTGCCATTCCTCTGCTCTGTCACATGAAGCCACATATTCTTCTCCAAAGTACAAGCCCTCCTCAGTCAATCTGATCCCTGCCCTCTGTGGAGGCACCATGCCCAGCAGATCCTTGGTACAGCACAGTGACACCAGGTTACACACCAAGATGTTCTCCACTCCCAGGCCCTGACAACCTGTGTGACAACCTTTCACAAAGTGCTACCTCCAGCCAGAGCCCTGCTGTCAACTGCCCCAATCTCCTTGCTGTGATGCATAATGAAGCATGTGAGGGCCACAGAGGGCCCATGGAGCCCAGATCCTAGAAGCTGATCTGCCCAGCTGATGTCACTCCTGGAGATTCCTGTAAACTGGAGACTGTATGTACACTAATATACACTACATAACCCTGACAGCCTGCACAGTCACATGTGGGCACAGCCTGGCCCCTTCTTACCCCCAGGGCTGTTTACATCGGTGACGGCGGCATACACAGGGGTCGGGCTCTGCTTCAGGTCTGCTGCCTGGGCCCGGCATATTGAATCTGGTGAGGCGGCGGGAGCCTGAGGCCACTTGCAGGAAGAGAGGGGCGGCCACACACAGGACAGACAGCCAGGCCGGGCCAGAAGGATCATGGGCTGCCGCTCACAGCGACACCAGGTGGTCGGAGGGAGCAGTGCCTCATCTTAAAGCAGGCACATCTTAAAGCGGCCCCAGGGCCGGCGGCCTACCGGGAAATTTCCCGGTAGGCCAGTCCGGCCCTGTCCGCAGGATACAGCGAAGTCACAAACGAGGAAAAAGTATTTTTGTGGTAATGAGCACGACCACAAGTGCTGGTAACACACAATTAAATTTACATACACCCAGCCAGAAGGCTGAGACCCTTGTGCTGCACAGTGCAGTGTAATCCGGTGGATGCTGGAGGTAAGAGCGGTAATTTAACGGCTGGCGGGCTCAACTAAAACAGCCACGCCTTACCTGTTATTACCCTAAAAATCAGAAACAAATGTTGTGGTGCGTGGTGAGGGCTAGCTTGCAGTACAGCACAATAATGTAGCCCGTGCCTTAGCGTTTCTTCTTAGTAAACGCCAGCCTGGCTTGAGTTTGTGCTGAAGCTTTTCAGCTCTTCAGCTCTCCGGTGTGAACTGTAGATTTAACTGTGAAGTCCTTGACTGAGAAAGTTTCTAAACAAACACAGAAGAGTATTTTTTACGGTAAGAGCGGTGAGACCATGGAACTCTCTGCCTGAGAAGGTGGTGATAGTGAGTTCACTAAAAGAGTTCAAGAGGGGCCTGGATGTATTTCTGGAGTATAATAATATTACAGATTATATTTACTAGAGATGGGTCGTTGATCCAGGAAGTTATTCTGATTGCCTGATTGGAGTTGGGAAGGAATTTTTACCCCCTAAAGTGGGGAAAATTGGCTTCTACCTCACAGTTTTTTTTTTTTTCTTTGCTTTCCTCTGAATCAACTTGCAGGATAACAGGCTGAACTGGATGAACAGGTGTCTTTTTTCCGCCTTATAAAACTTAGAAACTATGTAAACTATGTTCTGCTAGCCAAGTAAAGTCATGGCCGGACTGGGGGCGCAGCCTTAGGGGAGGGCATCATGACGGGGGTTTGGTTTAGGGAGACCCCAGTTAGTAGGTTAGGTGGAGTTTAGAGGGGATGGGAGGAGGAATCTGTGGAAGTGGGGGATTGGGTGGTTTAAGTGTAGGGGTGTGGTTAAGGGGTTAAATAAGGAGACTGAGGGGAGACCGGGGGCCATTGTTGTGGAAATTTTATTATGCGGACATTTTACTTTAGGATGTGTGTGTGTTTTTATAGTTTGTCATCTGTCTCCCTGTGTCTTGGAGAAATGTCTGCTTTTAAGACATGCATATCTGCCTTGTCAGTATACTAGTACCGTATACTGACAATAGCTGTAGCAATGTCTCGCAGATAATTTCAAACCTATGGGAACCAGTAGAATGATCTTTATTAGACACTGATCACCTTTGAGCAGTGTTGAATGCTGACAGGGATGGGGCGTGTGCATTGTCCTAGCCACATTGATTGCCCCACCCTGTCCTTTGACATCACTTCCTGCATGTTATCACTTCCTGTATCCTTGTCTTGGGCCAGCCCCTTTTACACCTTTTGTTAGTAAATAAAAGGTGAGCAGACTGGGAAGCGCGGGGAGTCTCTTAGAATCTTCAACCAAGATGGTAACAGATGTGTGGCTCTCTGACTGGGGCTGAGGGGGGAGACTTACCTTTTTCCTTACACAAACTTTGATGCGAGCTAATTACAACTATTAATATTTACCACAACAGTTGGCGACCACGAATTAGAAAGCTAATTTTTTTCCCCGTTATTAGCAGAACTTAAAGGAGACACAGCTTAATTTTCAAAAAGCAAAAAAGGCCGGCATAAGGTAATATCCTTTTTCCATACTCTCATTGTTGAGAAAGTTTTGCTCTTTGGGAATTTAAATCTGTGTACTCCAATCTGCTGATATCAGGAAAGAAATCTACTTAAAAAGAACCTATTGTGTATATGGTTGTTATCTGCTGCATCAGGGGGTGTGTAAGTGTTTTTCCCTTGTAAGTTGATTGTACAGAGGTTGTATGATGAGATTGTATGATCATTGATGAGTAGTTCAGGGTATTGTGTTTTTTGTAACTTTTAACTTTTATGTTACTTTGATTTTGTGGGAGGCAATTTTGTAGAGGTTTTATGGAGGCAGCAATTGGTTTTGGTGTTTGTACATTGGAGACAGCATTTGGAGTATTTTTGTATTGTTGGCCTGTGAATCACCCACAGAGTGGAGGTTGTGCTCTGGTTTCAGGGAGTAGGGAACAGGGAATATGGAAACTGTTTTTATTGTTGGATTTTGTACACACTATATTGATTTCCTCTGTGTGATGACCATGTGCTTGGAGGCCATCTTTGCCATGTGCTTGGAGGCCATCTTTGCCATGTGCTTGGAGGCCATTTTGGTCAGTTGACTATGGAAAGCGATCTGATTGTTTTTGCCTGAAGTGTTGGTTTTGTCCAGAATAGTTGTCTTGTCTTTTTGTAACCTTTCTATGTACATTTTGATTTTGTTTTGATAAGTTTTGTGCGGGATATCGGTTGAGTGTTCGGTTATGGTTTAGCTCGGTGACCGGTCTGATACAGGAATCATTGTGTGAGCATTGGTGGCAGTTTGGTGGTGAAATCGTCCTATAGTTGATGATTCTGCTTGATGTTTGTATGTCTGTGGCTGTTGCACTGAATTGTAGACTTGTTTGGCGTGATTGGTACGGGTACTACAGTGTGGAAAGGTTCTGTGCCAAAAGTGTTGGGACAACTCCTGGAAATTGGTACTGGTGTTTTGTTTTTTGTATCAACCATTGTGGGGTTTGTTTTTGTGCAATGGAAAGTATTTTTAAAGAAGTAGCAGGGTTGAAGGACACGGCGGCCATTCTTCGGGCTATGCAGGGATCTACTGATCCATGGCTGCAGGCCCAGAATTGTGTGGCAAACCTGATCGGTACCAAAGGATGGCGCAAAAGGAAAGGCAAGTGTGCTCTGATTTTTGCTGCTGGGTGGATAGCGGATAAATATCGGGAGTCTTGTAGGCTGAAGCTGAGTTTGGAAGGAGAAGTGGAAGATTTAGGGGTGGAGATTGTTGGATTGAGGACTCTTGTCCAGCAGGCAGCTGAAGCCAGCGCTAGTTATGAATGTACTGTGAGGTGTGATGCTGAGCTGCGCAAGGAGAGTGAATGTTTATCTGAGCGCCTGATGCGCGCACAGGGTGCTGTAGGGGAATTGCCGGAGTCATTGAGGCAACCGTTGGAGAGTGGTGTGTCTGGGGTTAGAGGCAGTGTATGGGCTGTGGGTATGGAGAGGTCTGAGGATTGTGGTTCAGATAGTGGAACCGACTCAGGGATGGAGATGGACAATGTGTCTGACCCTGGAGTTGGGCGTATTAACACAAGGCCAGAAGATTCCTCAGATGAGTCCGTGGTAAGTGGACTCAATATGGTTAATGTTGTGCGCCAAATCAAATCGCCATGTGCCCAGACAAGGTATTATGCAGGGAGGCGAGGTATTCTTTTTTTTGCATGCAGGGAATACGGGCACATTGCACGATATTGTAACGTTGCTAATGGCAACAGACACAGGTTTGTTAAGTACCCCAGAACCACACCTAGAAGTAAAGTGGTTTATTCGGCACGATGGGCTAATGGTCCCAGACATGCTTCTTTGCAAAGGCAGAGACCCCAGGAACAGCCGAGGTCATCTATCAGTGAGGCGGATTTTAAATCACAATATGAACGGTTAAAATGTGAAAGAAACCGGTTTTGGGACCTTGTGATGTTGAATCCTGCTTCTCTGGTAAAATGAATCTGAAGCTGTTTGGGGCTGGGGGCAAATTAACATTTCAATTACTGGGTGGGTAGAATTTCTCCTGTACGGTTTCAGAGGAACCCCCCAGGACATTGATTTGTTAATTCAGTCCTATACAATTGTATGTGTTCCTGAGGTTTTAGTTTTTGTATGCGTTTTGGGTTAAGGTAAAATTAACTTTTCACTAAATCTCAATGTATATAGCAGGACTGTCTGTAACTGAAGTTTGTTATATTTGTTTTTCTCTCCTGTTTACAGGTCTTCTTATTTTACTAATCCATTTATTTATTTATTTTTGGTTTTTATTGAAGTTTCTTTCAGTTTTTCCTTATTTACCGACCCATTCTTATTTTTTAGCCTATTATTAATTTTTTCCTTTTTATTAATTTTTTTTTAGGTTTTTCATATTTTGGCGCTTTTCTCTTTTTCCTTTTTTCTCTCTCTTTCCCTCTCTTTTCTCTGCAGATTTGGTTAGGAGTACTGGGGGTCTCATGATATTGTGTGGGAACTACTGTCTGAATTCAAGGGTTGCTGCCGAGTGAGAGGTTTTTGATCAGTCACTGCAAAAAGGGCTTCATGTGCTGTTCAGCTTGACTATATAGAATCATATCGGCAAAGGAAAGTGAGTTGATGAGCATTTTTTTTAAGGAGACAAGGTGATATATATCACCCGGGCTTACCAATAGCTGTGTGAGTAACTCCATTCCCCACAGGAGTACTGTGTGTTTGTTTCCTGTGCACCCCCCCCCCCCCCCCCGTCCCCACAGAAGGTACTGTGTGTTCTCTGTGTGTACCCCGTCCCCACAGAAGGTACTGTGTGTTCTCTGTGAACCCCTTTTCCAACTCCAGGTCAATTGGAAGCCCTATCCTGTGGTCAGGTCACTATTTAGAGCCAAAACCGAGGCTGGTATATCTCATTAGGAGACTCAGAGGGCCGCCGTGTGTCGGCGGGAGCCCTTTTCCTCACGCTGTTACTCCTTTTCCTGAGGTCTAACTAGGGTGAACGGAGTCCGTGTGTCGGTGCTAGAAACCCTGGGGCACCTCAGAGGCAAACGAATCGGAGTAGCAGCCGTCCAGGGCGTTTGTCGCGGACACTGGAGGTGGACGCACCTACTTTTAGAAAAATTCCTTGCGTAGGTCGCGGGAAACTGTAGCTCGAGCATGAGTGTAGGGAACAGAAGGGTACCACTTCTGACTATAGGATAGCCAAGCAGTACATGAAATCCATCTATGGAGGAGGAGTTGTTAAGCCCCTCAAAGATTGGCACCAATGGACTGTAGGTTCAGAGTGGACCATCCCCAAAGAGGGGACCTTTGAGGTCTGGATTTGGGAAAAGTTTGTCCGTGAATTCCCCACTAGACTCCATAGCCATGGTTCCCTCAAGAAGGCAGAACTGTGGCTGCACGAATCCATCAAGCTCCAGCAACAGGGCATTCAAAAGTCCCAGACAGTGCGAACTAACACTGTCAAGTAATCCCGTCCCGCTAGGACTGCAGAGTCCAAGAGAAGCGCTTTTCTCTTTCTCTATCTCTCTGTCATCTCTCCATCTAACCTTGAGACGATGCACCATGTTTAATCCAGCTTCTCTTCGTCCTGGTTTTAAGGACGATGAGAAGGGGGGAAAGTGGTGCAGAAAACAACGATCTTCAAACTTTCTAACCTCTCAAATGTCAATCCTTTTCTTTGCTGGTACTTGGGTCTGATTTTTGCAAAGAAGGTAAAAATCACGGCCGATCCATGGCCTGAATGTTCCACTGTAACCCTTTTATTCCATCAGGTATGCCCCCAGGCAGCCCCACGGGTTATCACCCGATGTCCACCACCGGGTTCGGGAGTTCTCTTCCGGACCCAGACTCAATAACCAGTGTTCATTCTAGTCAACCAGGTGATTGGGTCGTGCTAAAGAAACATCCGAGGACGGGACTAGAGCCGAGATATCTTGGGCCATTCCAGGTGCTGCTGATGACGCCAACCTCTCTGAAGTTCGAAGGACGAGACAACTGGATCCACACCGGTCACTGCAAGAAGCTGCTCAACTAAGTCAAAGAATGCAGAGTATCACTTTTGTTTATTTGTTACAAGGAGGCATTTGTTGATAGACGATACATTATTATTATTAGCTCTGGCTCCTGCTCCTTGCTTATTAATCCTGTATGGGTGTCCGGGCAGCTAGGCGACCCGTAGATGTGGGATCCTCCAGTTGTGAGGAAGGTTATGCCTGGCTAGCAGACACAATTGACAAGGGTCAGGCCCATACTGACAGGAGCAGGACAGAGGCGGAGCTATGACTAGTGACGGTTAGAATCCTTTTTAAAGCTTTGGGGGGGTCTTGGGGCTCACTGGTTTTCCATTGGATCCGGGTGAAAGGAAATGGGACATGTACTTATGTTTTTTGTTTCCATTCCTTCTATACGCCGGAGTGAGATGTTCCTGATGTCTAATCGACTGAGTTACCGAAGACCGAACAGACAAGACGCCCTGAAGACCAAACCATGGACCAGATGCAGAGGATCCCAAAAAAAAAAGGCCGGCGACCAATGCGAAACGTCACCTCCCGAAGAAAAGAAGACGTGTCAAGATTGACTTTAGAAAGACTGGTTTTTATTTCAAAGAAGAAGATCGAGATCCGTCGAGGGACATTGGCGAGCATATGACAAAGAGGAGGGACTGTTGTGGAAATTTTATTATGCGGACATTTTACTTTAGGATGTGTGTGTGTTTTTATAGTTTGTCATCTGTCTCCCTGTGTCTTGGAGAAATGTCTGCTTTTAAGACATGCATATCTGCCTTGTCAGTATACTAGTACCGTATACTGACAATAGCTGTAGCAATGTCTCGCAGATAATTTCAAACCTATGGGAACCAGTAGAATGATCTTTATTAGACACTGATCACCTTTGAGCAGTGTTGAATGCTGACAGGGATGGGGCGTGTGCATTGTCCTAGCCACATTGATTGCCCCACCCTGTCCTTTGACATCACTTCCTGCATGTTATCACTTCCTGTATCCTTGTCTTGGGCCAGCCCCTTTTACACCTTTTGTTAGTAAATAAAAGGTGAGCAGACTGGGAAGCGCGGGGAGTCTCTTAGAATCTTCAACCAAGATGGTAACAGATGTGTGGCTCTCTGACTGGGGCTGAGGGGGGAGACTTACCTTTTTCCTTACACAAACTTTGATGCGAGCTAATTACAACTATTAATATTTACCACAACAGCCATTTTGTCAGATCCTGTAAAGAGCTGGTACCTTTGCTGGAAGCTGGTGACCGTAATGGAGCAGCTGGAGGAGACCATCGCTCGTTTGAGAGCAGCAGCGGAGGTCTGCGGCGCCGACTGGATCCAGGCGCAGGTACAGCAGATGCTCCAGGGGGCGGCTGAGGCTCCGGCTGGGCCGCAGCCAGTGTTAAACCGGCCGCGGCGGGCCAGGCCGCCGGCGCGCTATAGCCCGCAGGCTTCTCAGTCTGCCCAGCCCCTTTCCAAGGCTCAGCGTTGAAAACGGCGCCCCTCAAGGGACCCTCCACGCCGGGGGTCGGCGGGGAACGCTTCCTCCAGTACTCCCCGGCGTGGGAGGAATCCGACTAGTAGGCGGAGCTTGCGAGGTGGCCGGGCCCGGTCACCTCGTTCTGCTGTGACGGACGGCGTGGGAGAAGGACCGGGAGTGGGGGTCTCCAGCCCAGGATCGGAGGCTGAGACCCCTCAGCGTGGTCAAGTCGGCGGGAGGAACGGGGCTGCTGCAGTCGTTTCGGTGTCCGGCAGCAGGCCCGTCTTCAGTGATCGCAGTGCAAGGAAGAGGAAGCCCCGCCCACTCTCTGGCAGCCCAGGAAGATGGAGGTCCTGACGTCTCTAGCCTGGGCCTGGCTAGGAGACTAGAAGATGAGGCGGCAACGCGGAGGAGGGATCAGCTGGAGTCCGGATCTACGGCTGGTGGGGACACAGCACCCAGGCAGCCAGGGGAGGCCTCTTGGGGAACACTAGCGCAGTTTGTTGGGGGGGCTGGGGGTGTTGGGGGGTCCCCAGTGGATGTTAGCAGGGGTTTAGGGCAATTGTTGGGGGGGGCTGGCAGGTTTTCTTGCGGGATGGGGTATGGGGGGGGGCGTCTCCGTTACCAGCGTGGGGGGTGTCCGGGCCCTCTGGGGGAGCGAGTGCGGTTGGGGGGGCCGGTGTGAGTGGGGGGGCTGCAATGGCGTCGGTGCAGACGGGGGCGCGGTGGATGAGGAGACGGTTCGGATGGACGATAGGGCAAGGGGAGAGGTTTATGTGTGCTTTGAGGGCCCATTGGGGGCACATTTGAAACAAGAGGTAAGGGAAAAGATTTGGAGGGGGGAGTATGTAGAGATTTTTTCTTTGCTTCCTCTAGACAAATTTAACTTGGATAGGGTGAGACGGGATGAGGGTAAGAAGGAGGAGGAGGAGAAGCGTAGGTACCGCCTGATACCGCGGACGTTTGCAAACTGGCTGCAGGCGTTCGCGATATTAGCAAGCGTAATTGGGGAAAAGGCGCCGGAGTGCTGTTCGGCGTTGTTTTGTTATTTGGATGCAGTTGGGGAGGCGTACAGGGTTTATGGGGGGATAGCGTGGCTGCGGTACGATGAACAGTTCCGGCAGCGGAAGGCAGTGCGGCCCGAAATTAAGTGGGATCACAAAGATATAGCTTTGTGGTTGAAGGTTACCGCGCCGGTAAGACAGGGTCAGTCCTTTCGGGGGGAGGCAGGAGGTAGTGGGCAGCCCAATGTTGCGTCAGCTTCAGCAAATGGGCTGTGTTTCGCATTTAATGACGGAACATGTAAATTCGGAGCAAAGTGTAAATTCAAACACGAGTGCTCGGTGTGCGGAGGTGGACACGGTGCAGCGCGATGCTTTAGGGGTAACAGACAGAGGGGGGGGGGATTTCAATAGCAAAGGGGGAGACGCCGGTACGTCTGGGAAGGATGGGCCCGTTTCTAGACAGGTATCCGGATAGGGAGGCGGCTGTTTTGTTGCGGGAAGGTTTTTCAGTTGGTTTTCGGATCCCATTTGTTCAGTGTGAAGCGGTCTTGGTTAGAAAGAATTTGAGGTCTGCGTTGGAGCATCCGGAGGTGGTGGCTGAGAAACTTAGCAAGGAGGTCAGTCTAGGCAGGATGGCGGGCCCCTTTTCGGCTCCACCTTTGCCGAACTTACGGGTGTCACCATTGGGGGTGGTTCCGAAGAAGGAGATGAATAAGTTTCGGCTTATTCATCATCTGTCTTTTCCAAAAGGCTCGTCGGTCAATGACGGTATAGACCCCGCTTTATGTTCGGTGGTTTATACCTCATTTGATGCGGCAGTGCAGTGGGTTAAGAAGTTTGGGAGGGGGGCGCTATTAGCGAAGACTGACATCGAGGCTGCGTTTAGGTTGCTGCCAGTGCACCCAGACTGTTTACACTTGTTGGGGTGTTATTGGGGGGGGTAGTTTTTTGTGGATAGGTGCTTGCCTATGGGCTGTTCCCTGTCCTGTGCGTATTTTGAGGCGTTTAGCTCATTTTTAGAATGGGCGGTTGCGGATTCGTCGGGGTGTGAGTCCATCATTGATTACCTGGACGATTTCCTATGTATTGGTCTGTCGGGTTCTAGGGTGTGCGCCTTGTTGTTGCATACTTTGGAGTCGTTGTTTGGGGTTTTTGGGGTCCCGTTGGCAACGGATAAGACGGTTGGGCCGGTTACGGAGTTGAGTTTTTTAGGGATAGTGATTGACACTGATAGGATGGAATGTAGGCTGCCCTTAGATAAGTTAGAGGATTTAAAGGGGTAGGTTGCGAGGGCGTCTCGCTTGAAAAAGCTGCAGTTGCGTGAGCTTCAGTCGCTGCTCGGGAAACTCAATTTTGCATGCCGGATCATGCCTATGGGGAGGGTGTTCTGTAGGAGGTTGGCTATGGCGACCGGGGGGGGGGGGGGGGGGGGGGTGGTTTCACCACATCACTATGTGCGTTTAGGAAAGGAGTTGAGAGCGGACTTGAGGGTGTGGAGTTACTTCTTAGAGCGTTATAACGGTCGCTCTTTATTTATGGGTGATGTGGTGAATTCTTTTGATTTTGAGTTGTTTTCGGATGCAGCGGGTAGCAAGGGTTTTGGGGTTTATTGCCAGGGGCAGTGGTGTGCGGGTCGGTGGCCTGACAGTTGGGTGGAACGAGGTTGGGTAAAGAACGTGGCTTTGTTGGAATTGTTTCCCATTGTGGCGGCGGTGGTGTTGTGGGGGGAAGTGTTCCGAGATAGGAAGGTAAGGTTTCACTGTGATAACCTGGGGGTGGTGCAGGCGATAAATGGGTTGTCGGCTTCGTCGGGGTTGGTGGTGCGGTTGTTGCAACGTTTGGTGTTGGAGTGTCTGTTGAACAATGCGTGGGTGGTGGCGGTTCATGTGCCGGGAGTGGACAATGGCATAGCTGACGCTCTTTCTCGTTCACAGTGGGACCGTTTTCGGCAGTTGGCTCCAGACGCGGAGGAGTTTGGGAGGGAATGCCCGAGTTGTCTATAGGAGGTACTGGAAGAACGGTAGCAAGTCTTATTCAGGCATCGCTGGCACCTAGGACGTGGGAGTTGTATCTGAAATCATGGCAGTACTGGGAGGATTGGTGCAGTAAGTTGGGTGTTGGGGAGGGGGAGTTAGAGGTCCCAATGTTGTTGTTTGTGGGTCACTGTAGAGAGGAGGGCTGGTCCGTGGCAAAGATGAATAGCTGCATGGCCGGATTGGCGTTCGGTTTTAAGTGTAGGCAGCGGCCGGATGTGACTAAGTCATTTTTGGTAATGCGGGCGTTGAAAGGGTGGCGAAGGGCGTGTACGGGGGTTGTTGTTGAAACTGGGGGAGCAGCTGGGGGTGGTGTGTAGTTCTGCCTCAGAGGTTTGGTTGTTCCGATTGGCCTTTTCATTGGCGGTTTTTTCTTTCTTTTTTGTCGCGTTTTCAGTTTGCGGCGGTCTTTTCGAAATGTCTGGTCCGATTGGGCTTGGGGCCTGGGGGGTACTCGAGTCATTCTTTTAGAATTGGGGCGGCAACGGAGGCGGCGAGGTGGGGGTTGGGCGACGAGATTATAAAAAGGATTGGGCAGTGGGAGTCTGTGCGGTTTAGATCGTACATTCGATTGCACAGTCTATAGGGATCGGATGGCGGGTGATGTGGTAGGATAGGTGGATGGTGTTTATGCAATGTCATTATTGTTTGTTTGGGTTTGTTTTTTTGTTGCAGATGCAGTGCCGGCCCTAGATTGGATCCTCAGACATTTTTATGTCTTTTGGGGGGCTGTCCGAGCAGCGGTTCGGCCGGATGGTCAGCAGCTGGGGTTCTTGAGGTCTGTGGCGGTGGTGAGATGGCTAGGGCGGAGAGGTATGGTTTGGGCCGGGGTGTTGCCGGAGATTCACAGGTTCGTAAGGCAGGATAGGGCACCCGAAGTTTTGGTTCTGCATGTGGGAGATAATGACTTGGTGGCGCGGCCGTTCCGGAAGTTACTGCAAGGTATCAAATTCGACTTGCTGCGGTTGTGGGCCTTGTTCCCGCGGATGGTGACGGTCTGGTCAGATATTGTTCCTAGGATGGTGTGGAGGGATGCACGTTCAGTGGTGGGGGTGAACAGGGCACGTGTTAAGGTGAACCGGGCAATGGGGCGGTTCATGGTCAGGAATGGTGCGGTGGCAGTGAGGCATTTGGAGCTTGAGAAGGGTGTAGGGGGGTTTTGGCGGGCAGACGGTGTGCATTTGAATGCGGTTGGCTTGGACATGTGGAACCTTGCAATCCAGGAGGGGATTGAAGTAGCCTTGCGTTTGTGGAGGAACGCGCAGACTTAAGGCGGTCAAGTCTGTGCGTTGGTGGCGGGGGGAGGTCCTTGAAGTTGGTCTGATTCACAGAGGAGGATGCTGGGAGGGCTCCATGGTTGGGGCTGGACTCCCAGTGGTGACGGATTTAAAAGGGGCCATTCAGTGGTGCTTCTGAGCTGGAGGGCAACGGCTGGAAGCAAGATGGCTCACCCAGTGGGGTATTTGCGGTTGTTTGGGGGCTTCAAGGACCTCCCCTCGGGGGGGGGGGGAGAATTGTTATTTATCATATGTTATGTTTATATGTTAATAAAAGGTGGCTGCTGTGGCTAATTTATTCCAACCCTGGTGTCCGTGTGTCATTTTGGGGCATGTTAGAGATGAGGTATGGGTGAGGGTTGGTTACGGGGTTTAGAGGAGAAGAGTGGGGTATGGTTAGGGGTCGGACGGCTGATAACCAATACCACCGTCAAGTCATGGCCGGACTGGGGGCGCAGCCTTAGGGGAGGGCATCATGACGGGGGTTTGGTTTAGGGAGACCCCAGTTAGTAGGTTAGGTGGAGTTTAGAGGGGATGGGAGGAGGAATCTGTGGAAGTGGGGGATTGGGTGGTTTAAGTGTAGGGGTGTGGTTAAGGGGTTAAATAAGGAGGCTGAGGGGAGACCGGGGGCCATTTTGTCAGATCCTGTAAAGAGCTCCCGCCCACCCTCCCTTTAGTTAAGGGGTTGGGGTGGAGGTTTAAGGGGTAATGGGGCAGGTGGGGGTAGTTTAGGTGTCACGGTGGCTGTGGCGGGGGGAGGTCCTTGAAGTTGGTCTGATTTACAGAGGTGGATGCTGGGAGGGCTCCATGGTTGGGGCTGGACTCCCAGTGGTGACGGATTTAAAAGGGGCCATTCAGTGGTGCTTCTGAGCTGGAGGGCAACGGCTGGAAGCAAGATGGCTCACCCAGTGGGGTATTTGCGGTTGTTTGGGGGCTTCAAGGACCTCCCCTCGGGGGGGGGGGGGGAGAATTGTTATTTATCATATGTTATGTTTATATGTTAATAAAAGGCGGCTGCTGTGGCCGATTTATTCCAACCCTGGTGTCCGTGTGTCATTTTGGGGCATGTTAGAGATGAGGTATGGGTGAGGGTTGGTTACGGGGTTTAGAGGAGAAGAGTGGGGTATGGTTAGGGGTCGGACGGCTGATAACCAATACCACCGTCATGATAACCACCAGCTCTGCTCCGCTTTTCAGTGAGGATGAGCTTTGTGAGGACAGTCAGCAGTTACAGGCTAGCAAAGACTTGGTAAAGAGGCCGGCTGTGGACTCCTCTAGATGTGCAACTACCGATGATAAAAGTCGTGTGGTAGCACATGTTGCAAGAGGTCAGCGACGTGCACAAGAGACAGATGAGGGTGACACAAATGACAACCAAACAGATGTAGATGGTGATGTAGCCGATCGCACGTCGGGTGAAGAGGGGGCATTATCATCATCAGGGGCCCAGTGTGGCAGCGTACCCGTGAGACAGCAGGGTGGAAGCATGCCCATGAGACAGCAGGGTGGAAGTAGTGGGAGATCTGCAGACAAATGCAGGAGGGGTACACTGTCTGCTACTCACTACCTGTGAGAAACACACTAGCAGTGCACGGGTTCTAAAATGCAGCAGCAGGCAGGCATCACAGATGATGAAGGGAAAATACCTTATTTGGTAGTGTAGGAATTTTTCAGCAAGTCGCTGGACCTGTGTGAAGTTGACACCCCATGTTTTTAAATTTCAAAAAGAAATACACCATTCGTTTGTGCTGCGCTTGTGCTGGTTTGTGCCGCAAAAATGAACGTTTGTGCCGGTTTGGTTCCTGAGATATTGCGCGTTAGATTTTTATGAAGCCCCGCCCACTTTCCACCCCATGTTTTTAAATTTCAAAAAGAAATACACCATTCGTTTGTGCTGCGTTTGTGCTGGTTTGTTCTGCAAAAATAAACGTTTGCGCCGCTTTGGTTTCCGAGATATTGCGCGTGTGATTTGCTGAAACCCCGCCCACTTTCCACCCCATGTTTTTAAATTTCAAAAAGAAATGCACTATTCGTTTGTGCTGCGTTTGTGCTGCAAAAATAACCGTTTGCGCCGCTTTGGTTTCCGAGATATTGCGCGCTTGATTTGCTGAAACCCGGCCCACTTTCCACCCCTTGTTTTTAAATTTCAAAAAGAAATACACCATTCGTCTGTGCTGCGTTTGTGCTAGTTTGTGCTGCAAAAATGAACTTTTGCGCCGCTTTGGTTTCCGAGATATTGCGCACTTGATTTGCTGAAACCCTCCCCACTTTCCACCCCATGTTTTTAAATTTCAAAAAGAAATACACCATTCGTTTGTGCTGCGTTTGTGCTGGTTTGTGCTGCAAAAAAAACGTTTGCGCCGCATTGGTTTCCAAGATATTGCGCGCGTGATTTGCTGAAACCCCGCCCACTTTCCACCCCATGTTTTTAAATTTCAAAAATAAATACACCATTCGTTTGTGCTGCGTTTGTGCTGGTTTGTGCTGCAAAAATTAACGTTTGCGCCTCTTTGGTTTCCGAGATATTGCGCGCTTGATTTGCTGAAACCCCGCCCACTTTCCACCCCATGTTCTTAAATTTTAAAAGGCAATACACCATTCGTTTGTGCTGCGTTTGTGCTGGTTTGTGCTGCAAAAATTAACGTTTGCGCCGCTTTGGTTTCCGAGATATTGCACGCTTGATTTTCTGAAACCCCGCCCACTTTCCACCCCATATTCTTAATTTAAATTTCAAAAATAAATACACCATTCGTTTGTGCTGCATTTGTGCCGCAAAAATTAACGTCTGCGCCGCTTTGGTTTCCGAGATATTGCACGCTTGATTTGCTGAAACCCCGCACACTTTCCACCCCATGTTTTTAACCCTGACCCTAGAACCCCCAGGTGTGCTGCAGCTTGCCCCCCTCCCGCCCCCCCCCACAACTTTTTTTGGGGCACAAGCATATTATTTTATTTTTTTCTGCGTACGCTGACTGTGGCCGGAACTCTTAGCGTCCGGCCACTGTTAGCGCATCGCACACCCTACCGCTGATCAACTTCGGACGGTTGATCAGTGAGTTTGAATTTTTTCGAAAAAAAATTCTAATTTTTTGGCTTTTTTTTTTTTGTCTGTTAGGTTTAGGATAGGTTTGCGAACACCCATCCCCCCACACACACGCACACCAAATAAAGTTTATCACGCACACACTCCCCTATGGCCCGCCGGATGTTCTCAGCTCAGGAGGCATACGCCCAGCTTGCCTCCGAGTCCGAGAGCCCCAGTGAGGACGTGGATGACCCCACTTTCCTTTTGTCATCCGCATCCTCCTCATCATCTAACGATGATGATGAGACCCCAAGGCGGCGGAGACACCGCCAGGCGGAACAAGGGGACCGCCATGCTAGGGACCCTGTGGCCCACACTAGTACGAGAAGCTCTGGGGCTCGTACTAGTTTTCCGGCCCACCAGTTAAGTCCACCGGAGCCCCCTACCGGTGAACTTGTCTGGTGTACCCCAGAGCGTTTTGAGCCCATGATTCCTGATTTTGTAGGCCAACCAGGAATCCAGATTTCCACAGTGGGCTTCACTGAATACGACTACTTTAGTCTTTTTTTCAGTGACCACTTTGTGAATCTGATGTTGGAGCAGACGAACCTGTACGCCCAACAGTTCATTGCTCAACACCCGGGCTCCTTTTTGGCTAGGCCCGGTGGCTGGACTCCGGTCTGTGCAGCCAAGATGAGGACGTTTTCAGACATCCCAACCTGCAAAAACTCATTTCAGGGAGGTGCACTTGTCATTTCAGGGAGGTTTTCTTTTTTTTTTTCTTTCACAAACTTTTTATTACATTTTCCAGACATATGCAGTATCTGCACACTTTGCTCTATGGTGTGGAGGACTGGGATCATTACCCTTCCCCAAATTATCATATTTATGTATATGATTAAAGGGATTCTGTTACCACCTATAATCCCTGTGAGCTAAACATATGCTCATGTCCAGGGTAGCATTCTGATTTCTAAGGTGGCCTTATAAAAGCTATTTGTGGCTTTATTTTGCAGAAAAACTGGTTTTACTAACCTGTCAATCATTGAATTAAGGTGCCCAAGCAGGGGAGGTACCTGGAAGGGAGGTCGCGGTTGATGAGTCTCTCATTGCTTTCAAGGGGAGACTCATTTTCCGCCAGTATGTTCCCTCTAAGCGGGCGAGGTATGGCGTGAAGCTGTACAAACTTTGCGAGAGTACCTCAGGGTACACTTACAAGTTTTGTGTGTACGAGGGGCGAGATTCCCGTATTCAACCCCCAGAATGTCCCCCCACTCTGGGTGTTAGCGGGAAACTTGTATGGGACCTTATGCACCCACTGCTAGATAAGGGTTACCACTTGTACGTGGATAACTTTTATACTAGTATCCCCTTGTTCCTGTCCCTCGCCGCCAGATCCTGGCAACACAGGGACATTCCTTCAGTTCTATGAGGCAGTCCTCAAGGACCTGATCTTTTCTGACCGGGAAAGAGCAGGCCGGAGTATCTCGGGAACTGGAGACGCCCGGATCGTCTCTGGCCAACACTTTCCAGGTGTGGTCCCCCATACTGGAAAGAAGGGACGGACTCAAAAAAGGTGCAGAGTGTGTCATAGGAAGGGGATACGGAAGGACACCCCTACTCAGTGTGACATGTGCCCTCTTCATCCGGGCCTCTGCATTATTGGTTGCTTCAGGGAGTACCACACTTCCATGGAGTACTAAATTTATGTTCCCCTTCCCCAATTTAGCCACTGACAATCAGATAAAAAACTATGGTTCTCTGACTTGAGACACTAAAACGAAAAAAAATAAAATAAAAAATATTTAGTAAAACTAAAATAAATTAAAAAAGTTGACATCTAGGGTATCGCCGCGTCTGTAAGAATCTGCTCTATAAAAATACCCCATGACCTAACCCCTCAGATGAACATGGTCAAAAAAGAAAATAAAAACGGTGCAACGGTGATGTAAGGTGACAAAAAAACTTTTTTTTGTACAATTTTTATTTTATTTTTTGACCGTGTTCATCTGAGGGGTTAGGTAATGGGGTATTTTTATAGAGCAGATTCTTACGGACGCGGCGATACCTAATATGTCTACTTTTTTTTATTTATTTTAGTTTTACAAAATATTTTTGAAAAAATATTTTTTTAGTTTTAGTGTCTCAAGGCTGAGAACCATAGTTTTTTATCCGATTGTCAGTGGCTAAATTGGGGAAGGGGAACATAAATTTAGTACCCCATGGAAGTGTGGTACTCCCTGAAGCAACCGTCAATGCAGAGGCCCGGATGATCGGGGCACGTGTCACATTGAGTAGTGGTGTCCTTCCGTATCCCCTTCCTGTGACACACTCTGCACCTTTTTTGGGACCGTCCCTTCTTTCCAGTATGGGGGACCACACCTGGAAAGTGTTGGCCAGGGACGATCCGGGCACCTCCAGTTCCCGAGGTACTCCGGCCTGCTCTTTCCCGGTCAGAAAAGATCAGGTCCTTGAGGACTGCCTCATAGAATTGGAGGAATGTCCCTGTGCTGCCAGCGCTCCGGGACAGCACAAAAGAGTTGTACAAGGCAACCTGCACCAAGCAGACCGCAACTTTTTTGCACTATGCCCGGGTTTTGCGCATGGCGTTATATGGCTTGAGGACTTGATCAGATAGATAAACTCCTCCCATATACCGATTGTAGTCGACGATGCAATCGGGCTTGAGGACCGTTGCCGCGGTACCTCGCACAGGGACAGGGGTGATGCCGTTACCGTGAATTGTGGACAGTACAAGGACATCCCTCTTGTCCTTATATCTGACCAGCAACAGGTTTCCACTGGTAAGGGCACGGGTCTCACCCCTGGTCATAGGTACCTGGAGGGGGTAGGCAGGGAGGCTCCGTTGATTTTTCTGCACGGTCCCACAAGCGGACGTGGATCTGGCGGCGAGGGACTGGAACAAGGGGATACTAGTATAAAAGTTATCCACGTAAAGGTGGTAACCCTTATCTAGCAGTGGGTGCATAAGGTCCCACACAAGTTTCCCACTAACACCCAGAGTGGGGGGACATTCTGGGGGCTGAATACGGGAATCTCGCCCCTCGTACACACAAACTTGTAAGTGTACCCTGAGGTACTCTCGCAAAGTTTGTACAGCTTCACACCGTACCTCGCCCGCTTAGAGGGAACATACTGGCGGAAAATGAGTCTCCCCTTGAAAGCAATGAGAGACTCATCAACCGCGACCTCCCTTCCAGGTACATAGGCCTGTACAAATTTGGCCCCAAAGTGATCGATGACCGGCCTGATTTTGTACAGGCGGTCATAGGCAGGATCACCTTGGGGGGGACATGCTGCATTATCTGCATAATGCAGGCATTTCCGGATGGCCTCAAACTGGGAGCGTGTCATGGCCGTACTGTAAAGTGGAGCCTGGTAGAGGACGTCCCCACTCCAGTAATGCCTGACACTGGGTTTCTTGACCAGGCCCATATGCAGCACGAGGCCCCAAAATGTTCTCATCTCGGCTGCACAGACCGGAGTCCAGCCACCGGGCCAAGCCAAAAAGGAGCCCGGGTGTTGAGCAATGAACTGTTGGGCGTACAGGTTCGTCTGCTCCAACATCAGATTCACAAAGTGGTCACTGAAAAAAAGACTAAAGTAGTCGTATTCAGTGAAACCCACTGTGGAAATCTGGATTCCTGGTTGGACTACAAAATCAGGAATCACGGGCTCAAAACGCTCTGGGGTACACCAGACAAGTTCACCGGTAGGGGGCTCCGGTGGACCTAACTGGTGGGCCGGAAAACTAGTACGAGCCCCAGAGCTTCTCGTACTAGTGTGGGCCACAGGGTCCCTAGCATGGCGGTCCCCTTGTTCCGCCTGGCGGTGTCTCCGCCGCCTTGGGGTCTCATCATCATCGTTAGATGATGAGGAGGATGCGGATGACAAAAGGAAAGTGGGGTTATCCTCGTCCTCACTGGGGCTCTCCGACTCGGAGGCAAGCTGGGCGTATGCCTCCTGAGCCGAGAACATCCGGCGGGCCATAGGGGAGTGTGTGCGTGATAAACTTTATTTGGTGTGGTGTGTGTGGGCGGACGGGTGTTCGCAAACCTATCCTAAACCTAAAAGACAAAAAAAAAAAAAGCCCAAAAATTTGAATTTTTTTTCCGAAAAAATTCGAACTCACTGATCAACCGTCCGAAGTTGATCAGCGGTAGGGTGTGCGATGCGCTAACAGTGGCCGGACGCTAAGAGTCCCGGCCACAGTCAGCGTACGCAGAAAAAAATAAAATAATATGCTTGTGCCCCAAAAAAAGTTGTGGGGGGGGGGGCGGGAGGGGGGCAAGCTGCAGCACACCTGGGGGTCTAGGGTCAGGGTTAAAAACATGGGGTGGAAAGTGGGCGGGGTTTCAGCAAATCAAGCGTGCAATATCTCGAAAACCAAAGCGGCGCAAACGTTAATTTTTGTGGTACAAACCAGCACAAACGCAGCACAAATGGTGTATTTCTTTTTGAAATGTAAAAACATGGGGTGGAAAGTGGGCGGGGTTTCAGCAAATCAAGCGTGCAATATCTCGGAAACAAAAGTGGCGCAAGCGTTCATTTTTGCGGCACAAACTAGCACAAATGCAGCACAAACGAATGGTGTATTTCTTTTTGAAATTTAAGAACATGGTGTGGAAAGTGGGCGGGGTTTCAGCAAATCAAGGGCGCAATATCTCGGAAACCAAAGCAGCGCAAACGTTTATTTTTGCAGCACAAACCAGCACAAACGCAGCACAAACGAATGGTGTATTTCTTTTTGAAATTTAAAAACATGGGGTGGAAAGTGGGCGGGACTTCATAAAAATCTAACGCGCAATATCTCAGGAACCGAACCGGCACAAACGTTAGTTTTTGCGGCACAAACCAGCACAAACGCAGCACAAACGAATGGTGTATTTCTTTTTGAAATTTAAGAACATGGGGTGGAAAGTGGGTGGGTTTTCAGCAAATCAAGCACGCAATATCTCGGAAACCAAAGCGGCGCAAACGTTAATTTTTGCGGCACAAACCAGCACAAACGCAGCACAAACGAATGGTGTATTTCTTTTTGAAATTTAAAAACATGGGGTGGAAAGTGGGCGGGGTTTCAGCAAATCAAGCACGCAAAATCTCGGAAACAAAAACGGCGCAAACGTTAATTTTTGCGGCACAAACCAGCACAAATGCAGCACAAACGAATGGTGTATTTCTTTTTGAAATTTAAAAACATGGGGTGGAAAGTGGGCGGGGCTTCATAAAATCTAACGCGCAATATCTCAGGAACCGAACCGGCACAAACGTTCATTTTTGCGGCACAAACCAGCACAAACGCAGCACAAACGAATGGTGTATTTCTTTTTGAAATTTAAGAACATGGGGTGCCAACTTCACACAGGTAGTCGCTGGGGAGCGTTAGCGTGGCAGTATGCAAAATATATGAGCAGAAAGTGAGGCGTGGCCAGGATGCTAATGTTGGCACAACGACCCTATGTGAAAACCTGGAATGTTACCATAAAGTGGCATGGTAAAGCAGTTCCACTAATTTAGTCTTAAAGCCTGATGCAGCAATGGTTGCATCTCCCACGGGCCCATATCCCTTCTCCAGCAGTTAGGACTCGACAACATCAACAGAAGGAAGCTGTCATTCCTTCCTATCGACTTCAATGTCGCCCATTGCTCCTGATGCTCCTCCACCTCATCATCACTGAGACAATTGCAAAAAGACAACAGTATGTGTGCACTCATCTAACGACGCAGAACTTGAACGTACACCTGGCCAAGTTGATGGTACTACAGTCCATCACTTTCCATGTAGTTGACTCTACACATTTCAGAGCAGACATTACTTTAAAAAAAATAGCTGTACGAGCCCTCCACATGTATGTTGAGCAGAAGGGGCGCAGTTCTTGGGCCTCTCAGTGTCCGGTAGAGTTTACACCAATGCTGATGTATGATGTTATAACTACAGTTAAGGACAATATATGTTGTTTACAGTTTCCTGGGTAAATGTGATTCCGGACCAGGCACACCAGCATCTTGGAAAAACAATCAGAGATGAATGGGTCACTCAATGAACAAAAACACATATACAGTTGCAAGAAAAAGTATGTGAATCCTTTAGAATGATATGGATTTCTGCACAAATTGGTTATAAAATGTGATCTGATGTTCATCTAAGTCACAACAATAGACAATCACAGTCTGCTTAAACTAATAACACCAAAGAATTAAATGTTACAATGTTTTTATTGAACACACCATGTAAACATTCACAGTGCAGGTGGAAAAAGTATGTGAACCCCTAGACTTATGACATCTCCAAGAGCTAATTGGAGTGAGATGTCAGCCAACTGGAGTCCAATCAATGAGATGAGATTGGAGGTGTTGGTTACAGCTGCCCTGCCCTATAAAAAACACACACCAGTTCTGGGTTTGCTTTTCACAAGAAGCATTGCCTGATGTGAATGATGCCTCGCATGAAAGAGCTCTCAGAAGACCTACAATTAAGAATTGTTGACTTGCATAAAGCTGGAAAGGGTTATAAAAGTATCTCCAAAAGCCTTGCTGTTCATCAGTCCACGGTAAGACAAATTGTCTATAAATGGAGAAAGTTCAGCACTGCTGCTACTCTCCCTAGGAGTGGCCATCCTGTAAAAATGACTGCAAGAGCACAGCGCAGACTGCTCAATGAGGTGAAGAAGAATCCTAGAGTGTCAGCTAAAGACTTACAAAAGTCTCTGGCATATGCTAACATCCCTGTTAGCGAATCTACGATTTGTAAAACACTAAACAAGAATGGATTTCATGGGAGGATACCACAGAGGAAGCCACTTAAAAAAAACATTGCTGCACGTTTAAAGTTTGCACAAGAGCACCTGGATGTTCCACAGCAGTACTAGCAAAATATTCTGTGGACAGATGAAACCAAAGTTGAGTTGTTTGGAAGAAACACAAACACTAGGTGTGGAGAAAAAGAGGCGCAGCACACCAACATCAAAACCTCATCCCAACTGTGTGGGTGGGGGCATCATGGTTTGGGGCTGCTTTGCTGTATCAGGTCCTGGACGGATTGCTATCATCGAAGGAAAAATGAATTCCCAAGTTTATCAAGACATTTTGCAGGAGAACTTAAAACCATCTGTCCACCAGCTGAAGCTCAACAGAAGATAGGTGTTGCAACAGGACAATGACCCAAAGCATAGAAGTAAATCAACAACAGAAAGGCTTAAACAGAAGAAAATACACCTTCTGGAGTGGCCCAATCAGAGTCCTGACCTCAACCCGATTGAGATGCTGTGGCATAAACTCAAGAAAGCGATTCACACCAGACATCCCAAGAATATTGCTGAACTGAAACAGTTCTATAAAGAGGAATGGTCAAGAATTACTCCTGACAGTTGTGCACGTCTGATCTTCAACTACAGGAAACGTTTGGTCAGGGCCGGTGCAAGGATTTTTGCCGCCCTAGGCAAGATAAAAATTGCCGCTCCCCCCCCCCCCTTATCAGATGATCTGTGGATGACACACTGTTATGGGGGGGATCTGTGGATGACGCACTGTTATGGGGGGGATCTGTGGATGACGCACTGTTATGGGGGGGATCTGTGGATGACGCACTGTTATGGGTGGATCTGTGGATGACGCACTGTTATGGGGGGATCTGTGGATGACGCACTGTTATGGGGGGGATCTGTGGATGACGCACTGTTATGGGGGGGATCTGTGGATGATGCACTGTTATGGGGGGATCTGTGGATGACGCACTGTTATGGGGGGGATCTGTGGATGACGCACTGTTATGGGGGGATCTGTGGATGACGCACTGTTATGGGAGGGATCTGTGGATGACTCACTGTTATGGGGGGGGGATCTGTGGATGACACTTATGTCATCCACAGATCCCCATAAGTGTCATCCACAGATCCCCCATCAGATGCATCAGTGTGGAGGGAGGAGGCGGAGACACTCATGGTTGGGCCCGGTGCAGTGATTCTACTCTAATACACCGGGCCCCTCCGCAGCTGTTAAGTCCATTCAATCCGAATGGGTCCGCAATTACTGTACTGTACTTACTGTAGTACCTTATGTATAGCATTAAGATGGCGCAGACCAGCAGCTCCCTCGGTCATGCGCCGCCTGCCGCAGATCCCTCCTCATGCGCCGCCTGCCTGCTTATCTCACTTTATGAATGAACAGGCAGATGGGCAGGCGGCACATGAGGAGGGAGCTGCGGCAGGTGGCGCATGACCGAGGGAGCTGCTGGTCTGTGCCATCTTAATGCTATACATAAGGTACTAGTACAGTAAGTACAGTACAGTAATTGCTGACCCATTCGGATTGAATGTACTTAACAGCTGCGGGGCCCGGTGTATTAGAGTAGAGTCACTGCACCGGGCCCCGCCATGAGTTTCCCCGCCTCCTCCCTCCACACTGATACTTCGCTGGCCGCGCTATGCAGCATAGCGGCCAGCGAAGTATCCCCAATCCGCTTTATAAGACGCACGGCCATTTCCCCCCCACTTTTGAGGGGAAAAGTGCGTCTTATAAGGCAAAAAATACAGTAAATAATAAACATATTGCATTGTCTACTGACTACTTACCAGTCCAGGACAATAAGATGAGCTGGTCTCGGCTGCACTCCAATCCAGGCAGGTAGGAGGCTAGGAGCCCACTTCTAGTTCTGTCTCAGAAGGAGAAGGCACAGGCACTGCACTGCCGCACTGGGGGTCGGGGGAGGCAAATTGCTGGTGGTGGGCCACTGTGGCCGTGGCTGGCTGCTGGGCTGCTCAGTGTGCAGCCTTGCCGCCTTCTCTTCTTCCTCCTTCGCTCCACCCCTCTCACTGACTCTGCGTCACGTGCTCAAGGGTGGGAGGGGTCAGGGAGTTCAAATCAAGAAGATCATTACTCATTAGCTCCAAAGTCAGCAGAGCTCCGCCTCCGCTCGACCCTCTGCACTGCAGCCTGAAGCCAGGTAAGCCGGCATAAGCTAGCAGCAGTTAGAATAGTCACTCAGAGTCAGGACGTCAGACCCCCCCCCGCCCCCACGGCTTTACTGAGGCAGCGGAGCTCAGTCAGGAGTCAGCACTGCAGGCGCCGGCTCAGCTCAGTGCTGCGCAGCCTGCTGCCTGTGTCTGCGTGTGCGCTGCCTGTCTGACATGTGCCGCCCGCAGGCCGCCGCCGCGGCCCGCCAGGATTCTTTAGAGCGCTCAGCCGCTGCAGCATGAGGGGCGCCGCCGGCCGCCACTGTTATGTTAAGTTATAACCAACTTTTTTTTTTTTTTTTAAACCGCGGCGGGCGCCCCCTGCTAAGTGGCGCCCTAGGCGACTGTCTAGTTTGCCTTACTGGTGGCGCCGGCCCTGCGTTTGGTTGAAGTTATTGCCAAAGGAGGTTCAACCAGTTATTAACCGCCTCCGGACTGCCTAACGCAGGATCGCGTTCCGGAGGCGGCTCACGCATATACGCGTCATCTCGTGAGACGCGAGATTTCCTGTGAACGCGCGCACACAGGCGCGCGCGTTCACAGGAACTGCAGGTAAGCGAGTGGATCTACAGCCTGCCAGCGGCGATCGTTCGCTGGCAGGCTGTAGATGCGATTTTTTTAACCCCTAACAGGTATAATATAACAGCGTCTAATATACCTGCTACCTGGTACTCTGGTGGTCTCCTGATCGCTGTACTCAGGAGAAGTTGGGCAATGTGTTTTGGGGTGTCTTTTTACATATACCCATGCTGGGTGAGAGAAATATCTCTCTAAAAGACAACTTTTCCCATTTTTTTATACAAAGTTGTCATTTGACAGAGATATTTATCTCACCCAGCATGGGCATGTGTAAAAAGACACCCCAAAACACATTGCCCCACTTCTCCTGAGTACGGCGATACCACATGTGTGACACTTTTTTGCAGCCTAGGTGGGCAAAGGGGCCCACATTCCAAGGAGCACCTTTGGGATTTCACAGGGCATTTTTACACATTTTGATTTCAAACTACTTCTCACGCATTAGGGCCCCTAAAAGGGCCAGGGCAGTATAACTACCCCACAAGTGACCCCATTTTGGAAAGAAGACACCCCAAGGTATTTCGTGATGGGCATAGTGAGTTCATGGAAGTTTTTATTTTTTGTCACAAGTTAGTGGAATATGAGACTTTGTAAGAAAAGAAAAAAAAAAATCATCATTTTCCGCTAACTTATGACAAAAAATAAAAAGTTCTATGAACTCACTATGCCTATCAGCGAATACCTAAGGCCTCTTTCACACTTGCGTTGTCCGGATCAGTCGTGCACTCTGCCGGAGGTGCCCGCCGGATCCGTAACAACGCAAGTGAACTGAAAGCATTTGAAGACGGATCCGTCTTCAAAATGCGTTCAGT
This sequence comes from Bufo bufo, assembly GCF_905171765.1. Classification (NCBI taxonomy): domain Eukaryota; kingdom Metazoa; phylum Chordata; class Amphibia; order Anura; family Bufonidae; genus Bufo; species Bufo bufo. The sequence goes on along the minus strand of NC_053395.1, from coordinate 60,345,112 downwards.
GTTACTATGGCAGCCAGGACTCTATTAAAGTCCTGGCTGCCATAGTAGTAGTGGGGAGCAGTATACTTACAGTCCGTGCGGCTCCCGGGGCGCACCAGAATGACTTCAGAACGCCCTATGCGCATGGATGACGTGATCCATGCGATCACGTCATCCATGCGCGTGGGGCGCCCTGACGTCACTCTGAAGCGCCCCTGGAGCCGCACGGACGGTAAGTATACTGCTCCCCCGCTCCCCACTACACTTTACCATGGCAAACAGGACTTTAGCGTCCTGGAAGCCATGGTAACCATTCAGAAAAAGCTAAACGTCGGATCCGGTAATGCGCCGAAACAACGTTTAGCTTAAGGCCGGATCCGGATTAATGCCTTTCAATGGGCATTAATTCCGGATCCGGCCTTGCGGCAAGTGTTCAGGATTTTTGGCCGGAGCAAAAAGCGCAGCATGCTGCGGTATTTTCTCTGGCCAAAAAACGTTCCGTTCCGGAACTGAAGGCATCCTGATGCATCCTGAACGGATTTATCTCCATTCAGAATGCATGGGGATAATCCTGATCAGGATTCTTCCGGCATAGAGCCCCGACGACGGAACTCTATGCCGAAACACAACAACGCAAGTGTGAAAGAGCCCTTAGGGTGTCTACTTTCCGAAATGGGGTCATTTGTGGGGTGTTTTTACTGTCTGGGCATTGTAGAACCTCAGGAAACATGACAGGTGCTCAGAAAGTCAGAGCTGCTTCAAAAAGCGGCAATTCACATTTTTGTTTTACCCAAACATTTTTTTTTATCAAAGACTTGTAGAACAATAAATTTAGAGAAAAATTTATATAGAAATGTAGGTTTTAAAAAAAAAAATTACAACTGATAGTGAAAAATGTGATTTTTTTGCAAAAATTTCGGTAAATTTCGATTAATAACAAAAAAAGTAAAAATGTCAGCAGCAATGAAATACCACCAAATGAAAGCTCTATTAGTGAGAAGAAAAGGAGGTAAAATTCATTTGGGTGGTAAGTTGCATGACCGAGCAATAAACCGTGAAAGTTGTGTAGTGCAGAATTGTAAGAAGTGTTCTGGTCATTAAGGGTGTTTAAGCTAGGGGAGCTGAGGTGGTTAAATCCAAGGGTTCACATACTTTTTCCACCTGCACTGTGAATGTTTACATGGTGTGTTCAATAAAAACATGGTAACATTTAAATATTTGTGGGTTATTAGTTTAAGCAGACTGTGATTGTCTATTGTTGTGACTTAGATGAAGATCAGATCACATTTTATGACCAATTTGTGCAGAAATCTATATGATTCCAAAGGGTTCACATACTTTTTCTTGCAACTGTAGAAACAAAGTAATCGCAAAATTACATGATTTTTAGAGAAAATTTCACAAAGACATGATTAACACAAGCCACAAGACATTTTAAAAACATTAAAAACCAAAAAGGACCGATGGTGGGTGGTCGGTGTACAATAATAAAGTGCAAGTGCAACATTAATGGTCAGCCTATGATAGTAAAAGTTGGTTTGACTAGGGTTGAGCGAACCTGAACTGTAAAGTTCGGGTTCGTATCGAACTTTAGGATTTTTGGACCCCGGACCTGAACCCGAACATTTCAGTAAAAGTTCGGGTTCGGTGTTGGCGCTTTCTTGCCGCTTTTTGAAAGGCTGCAGAGCAGCCAATCACCAAGTGTTTAACTGTGTGCCCTTAGAAGCCATCACAGCCATGCCTACTAATGGCATGGCTGTGATTGGCCAGTGCAGCATGTGACCCAGCCTCTATATAAGCTTGAGTCACGTAGCGCTGCACGTCACTCTGCTGTTACTAGTGTAGGGAGAGGATGCTGCTGGTGATTTCAGGGAGAGAATAGGAGAGAATCTAACTCAGCGATCTACATACATTTTATTGTGTGGGTGCATGGCACAATTTTTTTATCATGCCCTGAGCCCAGTGACCGAAAAAAAATAACTTTTATAAGTCAGTTAGTTAGGTGGGCGGCGGCCATTTTATGCAAGCTCAGTGCACCAGCACTGCATCTGAGCTTTTGTGACATTGAAATCCAAGCTTGAGAAACAGCACTAATAATCTGGTTGTAAGCACCTAAAACTACGGATACTGGAAGCCTGTGCTAGCATTTCTCCTGCGGTGTTGCTATCAGTGTGTGAAGAGTGGGAGAAGAGGGTTGCATTGACAATCCAACACAATGGGCAGCACATTGAACACATTTTATAAGTGGTCAGAAACTTGTAAATAACTCATGAAAGAATAAATTTACGTTAAAACCAAGCACACCATTGTTTTTCTTGTGAAATTCCCAATAAGTTTGATGTGTCACATGACCCTCTTCCTATTGAAAAAACAAAAGTTGGATTCAAAATGGCCGACTTCAAAATGGCCGCCATGGTCACCACCCATCTTGAAAAGTTTCCCCCCTCACATATACTAATGTGCCACAAACAGGAAGTTAATATCACCAACCATTCCCATTTTATTAAGGTGTATCCATATAAATGGCCCACCCTGTACAACATCTGGTGCATTTGCAGGATTAGTCAGTGTGCAATTTAAGCTAGAAATACAGCCATCATTTTCTGGGTTTTTAAAAACACCCTTTTTTTGCCAAAATCCACTATTTTACAGCCCTTGCAGCATTAGCACGTGTGAAATTTGAGGGTTATATACTCCTGTCATATTCAGTTATTAAACAAACACCTGTTTGGGCAGAAAAAGTTGATTTAGCAGCCTTTGCTGCAGATGTCATTGTGAGATACAGCTTTTACATACTGTGTTTCTAATCAGTTATTTGAAAAACAGCCATTTTGTGCACAAATCTTTAATTGCGACCTAGTGTGGTTCAGGGCGTGTGAGATACACCCTGTTTATACAGGGCTTATCTATTAATAAAACACAATTTTTTGGGCAAAATACACAATTATTGCACCCTTGCAGCATCAGCACATGTGAAATTCCAGGATCATATACTGCTGTCATATTCAGTTTTTAAACAAACACCAAAAAAAGTTTATTTGGCAGCCTTTGCTGCAGATGTCATTGTGAGATACACCCTTTACGGTATATATTTGGGTTATATTCAGAGATTTGAAATACCGCCATTTAGTGCACAAATCTTTAATTGCGGCCTAGCGTGGGTCAGGGCGTGTGAGATACACCCTGTTTATATACAGTGGTTATATTCTTCTATTATTAAAAAACCCTTTTTTTGGGCAAAATCCACTATTTTACAGCCCTTGCAGCATCAGCACGTGTGAAATTCAAGCCTTATATACTGCTGTCATATTCAGTTATTAACCCCTTAAGGACACATGACGTATCGGTACGGCATGTTTCCAGAGTCCTTAAGGACACATGACGTACCGGTACGTCATGTGTTGTTCCGATCACCGCCGCCCAGCGGGCGGTGATCGGAACAAGGTGCCTGCTCAAATCAAGTAAAAAAAAAATATGTAAAAAAAAAGTGAAAAAAGTAAAGATAAAAAAAAAAAAAAAAACATTTATGACTGAATAAAAATTAAAAATATAAAATACACTACACATATTAGGTATCGCCGCGTCCGTAACGACCTGATCTATAAAACGGTCATGTTACTTTCCCCGCACGGTGAACGCCATAAAAATAAAAACTATGAGGAAATTGACATTTTGGCCACCTTGCTTCCCAAAAAAGGTAATAAAAATGATCAAAAAAGTTGCATGTACGCCAAAATAGTACCAATCAAACCATCATCTCATCCAGCAATAATCATACCCTACCCAAGATAATCTCCCAAAAACTGAACAAAACTATGGCTCTTAGACTATGGAAACACTAAAACATGATTTTTTTTGTTTCAAAAATGAAATCATTGTGTAAAACTTACATAAATAAAAAAAATTGTATACATATTAGGTATCGCCGCGTCCGTGACAACCTGCTCTATAAAAATACCACATGATCTAACCTGTCAGATGAATGTTGTAAATAACAACAAAAAAAACTGTGCCAAAAAAGCTATTTCTTGTTACCTTGCCTCACAAATAGTGTAATATAGAGCAACCAAAAATCATATGTACCCTAAACTAGTACCAACAAAACTGCCACCCTATCCCGTAGTTTCTAAAATGGGGTCACTTTTTTGGAGTTTCTACTCTAGGGGTGCATCAGGGGGGCTTCAAATGGGACATGGTGTCAAAAAAAACAGTCCAGCAAAATCTGCCTTCCAAAAACCGTATGGCATTCCTTTCCTTCTGTGCCCTGCCGTGTGCCCGTACAGCAGTTTACAACCACATATGGGGTGTTTCTGTAAACTACAGAATCAGGGCCATAAATAATGAGTTTTGTTTGGCTGTTAACCGTTGCTTTGTAACTGGAAAAAAAATATTAAAATGGAAAATCTGCCAAAAAAGTGAAATTTTTAAATTGTATCTCTATTTTCCATTAAATCTTGTGCAACACCTAAAGGGTTAACAAAGTTTGTAAAATCAGTTTTGAATACCTTGAGGGGTGTAGTTTCTTAGATGGGGTCACTTTTGTTGGAGTTTCTACTCTAGGGGTGCATCAGGGGGGCTTCAAATGGGACATGGTGTAAATAAACCAGTCCAGCAAAATCTGCCTTCCAAAAACCATACGGCGCACCTTTCCCTCTACGCCCTACTGTGTGCCAGTACAGTAGTTTACGGCCACATATGGGGTGTTTCTGCAAACTACAGAATCGAGGCAATAAATATAGCATTTTGTTTGGCTGTTAACCCATGCTTTGTTACTGGAAAAAATTGATTAAAATTGAAAATTTGCCAAAAAATCAAGATTCTGAAATTTTATCACCATTTGCCATTAACTCTTGTGGAACACCTAAAGGGTTAACGACGTTTGTAAAATCAGTTTTGAATACCTGGAGGGGTGTAGTTTCTAGAATGGGGTCATTTTTGGGTGGTCTGAAAAATTTCAAGATTTGCCCTCTAAACTTCTAGTAACATCCCCCAAAAATAAAATATCATTCCCAAATTGATCCAAACATGAAGTAGACATATGGGGAATTTGCAATTTTTTACAAATTTTTGGTACTTTTTTTTTTTTATAAATAAAAATATTTTTTTTTACTTCATTTTACCAGTGTCATGAAGTACAATATGTGACGAAAAAACTATCTCAGAATGGCATGGATAAGTAAAAGTGTTTTAAAGTTATCACCACTTAAAGTGACACTGGTCAGATTTGCAAAAAATGGCCTGGTCCTTAAGGTGAAATAAGGCTGTGTCCTTAAGGGGTTAAACAAACACCCGTTTTGGGCAAAAATGTTGATTTGGCAGCCTTTGCTGCAGATGTCATTGTGAGATACACCCTTTATATATTTGGGTTATTTTCAGATATTTGAAATACCGCCATTTAGTGCACAAATCTTTCATTGCGGCCTAGTTTGGTTCAGGGCGTGTGAGATACACCCTGTTTATACAGGGCTTATATTCTTCTATTAATAAAACACCCTTTTTTGCGCCCTTGCAGCATCAGCACGTTTGATATTCCAGGGTTATATACTGCTGTCATATTCAGTTATTAAACAAACACTCTTTTGGGCAAAAAAGAGTTTATTTGGCAGCCTTTGCTGCAGATGTCATTGTGAGATACACCCTTTATATATTTGGGTTATATTCAGAGATTTGAAATACCTTCATTTTGTGCACAAATCTTTCATTGCGGCCTAGTCTGGTTCAGGGTGTGTGAGATACACCCTTTATATACAGGGGTTCTATTCAGGTATTTGAAATACAGCCATTTTGGGAAAACAAATGTAATTGAGGCCTAGTCTGGATCAGGGCGTGTGAGATACACCCTTTATATACAGGGGTTCTATTCAGGTATTTGAAATACAGCCATTTTGGGCAAACTAATTTAATTGAGGCCCAGTCTGGATCAGGGCGTGTGAGATACACCCTGTACATACTGTCGTTCTCTTCTACTATTAATTAAACACCCATTTAGGGCAAGATCCTAAATTCAAGGAATATGAGGAGAGTGTCAAATAAGGGACGTGGCCCAGGTCGTGGTGCTGCTGGTGGAGCTCCTGTTGCAGGGAGAGGACGTGGTCGATCTGTGCCAGCTACACGCACAAGTGAAACCTCTTCCTCAGGTGCGAGTAGGTGACAGAACCTGCAGCAGTATTTGGTCGGGCCTAATGCGGCTCTACGAATGGTGAGGCCTGAACAAGTACAGGCGATAGTAGATTGGGTTGCTAACAATGGATCCAGTTCCTTCACATTGTCTCCCACCCAGTCTCCTGCTGAAAGACCACAGTTGACACCTGCAGATGATGTCCATCAGTCTTTCACCTCACCCACTTGCAAATCAGCCAAGCAGTCTGAGCCCCAAGTCATGCAGCAGTCTCTTCTGCTTTTTGATGACTCTGTTAGCAGGGTTTCCCACCTAGCCCTGCCCCAGAAGTGGAAGTAATTGAGTGCACCGATGCCCAACCACTTATGTTTCAAGATGATTACATGGGAGGACCATCGCAGCACACCTCAGATGATGACGAAATACAGGTGCCAACTGTAAGGAAATATTCTTATCTTTCCCTTATATTGTACCTGAGGTACAAGACTTCGGTATTCAGCTTGATTTGATTCTTATATCTGACGTCAGAGAGAGTGATAATGAAGCAAGACAGACTGCTGTGTAGTTTCAAAATGACTCTAAGAATTTTATTAACCTCTTAGACATATATATAGTACTCAATGACATGATGTTTAAGTTAAACAGTAACACATGTTTTTAGCCAGCTAGTTATCTTATCTTCTACCAGAGTCCAAGGCTATTCATAACATGCGAGAAAAACCTCTTAGTAATAGCTATCATATGGACTTTCCCCTGCTACCTGTCCATGCTTGCGTAATGTATTAATGTATGGAACATGATGTAATATAAGCTTATATAAAAGAAAGGCTTTGGACTGTAATAGAATCCTTCAACCCCCTCTTAAAACCTATTTACATATATCTATATAATGTGGGTTTTTTATTTTGTTCCTTTCTAGTTTTTCCTTAGTTTGCTTGTAAGCCTTTAGGTATTTCATATACCCTTTAGGAGTATAATCCTCAGGCTTTTTTTGGGTTGTGTTTATCTCTTGTACCTCTACCGGAGTATAGAGGAATGTTGAGTGTACCCCTCTTTCGGCCACATTTTTACATATGGTAAGAAGGGAGGGCACACACTGTAGACAACAGCAGAGACACACTATTGCAGCGATCACGGCGAGTACCACTCCTACAACATACCTTATTTGACCAAAGTCAGGTATCCAACCAAAAAGCCAGTCCCACCAACCTTGGTCAACATCTTGTTTTATATGTTTTATCATCTCTTCTAGTTGGCCTATTTTATCTTTTATTCCACGGGAGTGATCTGATAAATTGAAACACATCCCTGGAACGCTGAGCATCCTATACCTTGTTGAAGCAATAAATAGTCAGTAGTTGCCCTATTCTGTAAGATAGCCTTTTTATATGATTGTATATCGAGCAGCATATCTACTAGTGACATCTATCTGTTTTACCATACAACAGGCAAGTTTTGATATTGTCCTGTGGTTATATATGGCCAACCCTGGTACTCCTATCAAAGATACCCCTTAACTCATGTATTCTGCTCTAGAGAGGAGATTCACATTATAATCACAATTTTCTGGTAGCTGTAGGGAAGTGTCTCTCGTGTGTCGTGTCTGCATTGCTGGAAATAGTGGTATCATTGCTAATGTCAACCTAGCTATTGTACAGGGTCCCTCTGTAATATTGGCCGGTATATATGTGTGACTAGTATTTCCACAGGCCAATACCCATCCTGCTGGTAGAGGTACATGTTTGTCTAGGGATGGTACTGTTTTTGTAATATTACATTGCATATATATATATTTTTTTTTTCTGATACTATCTTTTTACAACTTTCTAGATTTCTATCATATTACTTTGCAGAGTCTCATATGTAGGACAGTTATAACGAGCATGATAAGGATTTACATATCCATATTTAACATCATGATCCTGCAAATCTGTGTAATTTGATTGGGAACGTAGGAGCCCTGTCCATACATTACATCTACTGGGGTGGGGACTGCAATTATCAAAGCACTACATTTCAGTCATCTCGAGGAATTTCCCGACTGCGTCATCTCGTTTGGGGTCAAGGCTGTCTGCCTCCGTTAGTACCCCTTCTGTATCTTCTTCGAGGTCAAGGCTGTCTGCCTCCGTTAGTACCTCTGGGCCTCGTTGGAGGTCAGGGCTGTCTGCCCCCGTTCCTGCCTCCTCTCTTTCTCTAACAAGCTTCACTCGGGTGGCGTGGATCCAAATTGGAGATTGTTCAATCAGCACAGCTGTTCTGGTTACTGCAACCACGGTAGTAGGTGGGCCATCTACGAAATCACCTTGAGCTCTTCCTTTCTTCAGTGTTTCGACCACCACCTCATCCCCCACCCTGTATGGGTGGGTGGGTTCCTGTGGAAAAGAGGGAGACTTACAAGCAACTTTGTTCTCAGTTTTGTTAAGAACCTGTATCAATTTGGTGACATAGTCTTCCCTAATCTGGTCTATGTCGCCTTCCTATACCACTAGGGGGTGACTTGCCCAAGGAGTTGGAAAGGGCCTACTCATAAGGATTTCAATGCTGTTATGTCCTACTCCATGGAAATGTGCTATTAAGATGGAAGCACTGTTTTGGGGGAATGCATAACTTCCCCTCTTTGCAGACTAATTCTAATCCTGTCTTAGGATTTTTCTGCAATACTGGATAACACCAGTCTTGCTGTTCCTGTTCAGTGGCATACCACTGAAGATCAGTAAGTATCTGCAACATCTCAGGGGTTGGAGGTGCCAGACATGGCATCTCCCAATGGTTACACAAACCTGTGAGGTTGCATTTGGCCACTCATTTTGCCACCTTATCTGCCAGCGCATTGCCCTGTGAGACATGATCCTTACCATCTGCTGCCGTGAATCCTCTCCTCTGCCAAATCATACCATGGTCCCACACTACCCCATGTGCGTACCTACTATCAGTATAGATGGTGACAGGTCTATCAGTATGTAGAATACATGCCCTAGTGAGTGCAATGAGCTCAGCTGCCTGCTGTGTTGAGTGTGGATGCCCTTGAGTAGGCCTACAACATCATGAGTGGTGTGCAAAATGGTGTACTGTCACATTGTGAAAGGAGTTGCCAACTCTACCATCATAGCACAGGCTGCAAGAGAACACAGACATGCCGGCATCCCTTGAACAGGGGTGGGCATTACCTTCGAAAAAAATACACAAGGACGCAACTTGCCTCCGTTTTCTTGTGTCAGTACACCCGCCATGGTTTTACAATTTTGGCGTGCAAACATGCGGAAGGGCATATTATAGTCAGGGAGGCCCAGCCCTGGACTCAACATGAGTGAACATTTCAGATAATCAAATGCATTGTACATTTCAGAAGACCATTTAATCAAATCTGGATTTCCGTCCAGAGTGGCTTGCCTCAAAACATTGTCATAATAAGAGCAATCAGGAATCCATTGTCTACCGTACTTTATCATACCAAGGAAAGATAACATTTCTTTCTTGGTGTGCGGGGTGACCAAACCCGCAATAGACTGGACTCTTTCTATGCCAATTCTCCTTTCACCTTTTGTGAGGACAAAGCCCAAGTATTCAACCTGCATTTTACACCATTGCATTTTCTTAAGTATCACTTTGTGACCACATCCTGACAACCATTGTAAACCATCCTGAATGCTGGCCTCCGCTGACATGCTACACAGTAATAAATCATCGACATATTGCAGCAGCACAGAACCTTGGGGGGGGTACCATGATTTTAACATCGCTTGGAGGACTATGCTGTACACTACAGGTGAATCAGCATACCCCTGGGGTCTGCACCAGGTCAGTTAGCGTCTGTCAAAGGAAAAAGCAAAAAGTAGTCTGGTTATCTTATCAACTGGGATAGAAAAGAATGCATTTTTCAGATCTATCACACTGAACCAAACAGCGTCTGCTGGAATGGCAGATAATAATTAAGTGACATCAGGTACAACAGGGGCTATAGGCACAATGATGTTGTTGATGGCCCCTAAATCCTGTACAAAGCGGGTAGTACCATCTGCCTTTGTCACTGGATTCACGGGCGTGCTGTAGGGTGAAATCACCTCTGCCAGGATTCCCTTTTGTAGGAATTCTTCTATCACTGGCCTAAGTCCATCAAGTTTCTCTTTTAACAGCTGGTATTGTTTCTGGAACACTGAGATGACAGCTGGTTTCGCAGTAGCTTTGTAAGGTGTGCAATCTATGAATCCTGTGTCATATTCATTTGAAGACCATAATGCAGGGTTAATGTTGTTAAGTTCTGTGTGGTTCTATATGTTTGCAAGAATCAGTGGCACTGGTGTAGAGACTGGAATGAGATCTGAGTGTACTCTAATGTCCTGATTCTTTGCTGATACTTGCAAGTCAAGCTTAATGAACAAATCTCTCCCTAATAGGCTGACTGGGCAATCTGGTATAATGCTAAATACTTGATCTGTGATGTATTCCCTGTCCATGGTCTCGAGTAGTAGTGAGTCAGTTTTGAAAGGTTTTGTCAAAACCCCATTAATTCACATAGAAGGCTCACACTTCCTTCCTCCCACTCTTAGTCATCTAAGTCCACCCCTTTTAGTCGGACGCTTTGGTCCGTCCTCTGTCTGCCATTAGTATCCTAGCTGTCCAGAAGAACAGAGCTCTGATGTTAAGCACAACACTTAACATGTAACATGTAACTTCAAACATTGAAACAAACAGATCTGACAATACAGACATGAACACACAAAGGGCCCATAAAAATTTTTCATTGACTTCAATAAAAAAATGTACAGCTTGATCAATGCTGTTGGCACCAATAAAAACCAAAAACTTCCAAAAAATAAATAAAAATAAAATTCTCAATGCGCATATTATATAAAAACAAAATACCGTATTCCATACACATTCACATACATTTTCATGTACTTAAAAACTAATTTGCACACACAGCTCTGCTAAAAAAACATCTCTCAGGCTTCTTATATTTTTTAACTCCACTACAACTCAAAGCCATACCCATTCACATTCCACTGAATCATGTATCTTCCAACACAGTCAAAAAATGTCTTTGTTTCATTCCAAAACTTGCAGCACAGACAAACACAGCTTTCCTGGAAACAGATATCCACACCACACACAGTTTGTTGCTGCGTTTTCCAATCTCTTCTGGTTTTCACTCTGTGATTAATCAACTCTTATAAGAAGACAATATACATGTTATAATTAGGGATGAGCGAACCCAAACTGTATAGTTCGGGTTCGTACCGAATTTTGGGGTGTCCGTGACACGGACCCGAACATTTTCGTAAAAGTCCGGGTTCGGGTTCGGTGTTCGGCGCTTTCTTGGCGCTTTTTGAAAGGCTGCAAAGCAGCCAATCAACAAGCATCATACTACTTGCCCCAAGAGGCCATCACAGCCATGTCTACTATTGGCATGGCTGTGATTGGCCAGTGCAGCATGTGACCCAGCCTCTATATAAGCTTGGGTCACGTAGCGCTGCACGTCACTCTGCTGATACAAGCGTAGGGAGAGGTTGCTGCTGCGACGTTAGGGCGAGATTAGGCAGATTAACTCCTCCAAAAGACTTCATTCAGTGATCGATCTACAGCTGTGGATCATTGAACTGCTGATATTCAATTGCTCACTGTTTTTAGGCTGCCCAGAGCGTTTTTCAGTCACTTTTTTCTGGGGTGATCGGCGGCCATTTTGTGGCTTGTGGTGCGCCAGCACAAGCTACCACCAAGTACATTTAACCATCAATAGTGTGGTTATTTTTTGCTATATCCTACATCAGGGTCAAGCTTTCATCAAGTGCATTTAACCATCAATAGTGTGGTTATTTTTTGGCCATATACTACATCAGGGGCAAGCTGAGCTTGAGTCACCCAAGTGCATTTAACCATCAATAGTGTGGTTATTTTTTGCTATATCCTACATCAGGGTCAAGCTTTCATCAAGTGCATTTAACCATCAATAGTGTGGTTATTTTTTGGCCATATACGACATCAGGGTCAAGCTTTCATCAAGTACATTTAACCATCAATAGTGTGGTTATTTTTTGCAATTCTCAAAATTAGTGGTTTCTGCTGTATCAGGCCTACTTTAAATCTATCCCTAAAAGGGTATATTAGATTCAAGGTGCTGATAGGGTCATTCTCAAAAACTTAACACACACGTTACAGTGCAGATCCAAGTCTAATTCTGTGATTAAACGTATACCTGTCACCCAGCGCCCAAAAAATAGGCCTCACATTTATATTCATTTAAATCTGTACTGTTTTAGCTGGTCAAGTTATTTTTTGTGACCGTCAAAGCACAGTTTTTGTTCTGGGTTGAAAAACAATTCCCAAATTTGCAATTCTCAAAATTAGTGGTTTCTGCTGTATCAGGCCTACTTTAAATCTATCCCTAAAAGGGTATATTAGATTCGAGGTGCTGATAGGGTCATTCTCAAAAACTTAACACACACGCTACAGTGGAGATCCAAGTCTAATTCTGTGATTAAACGTATACCTGTCACCCAGCGCCTAAAAAATAGGCCTCACATTTATATTCATCCAAATCTGTACTGTTTTAGCTGGTCAAGTTATTTTTAGTGACAGTCAAAGCACAGTTGTTGTTCTGGGTTGAAAAACAATTCCCAAATTTGCAATTCTCAAAATTAGTGGTTTCTGCTGTATCAGGCCTACTTTAAATCTATCCCTAAAATGGTATATTAGATTCAAGGTGCTGATAGGGTCATTCTCAAAAACTTAACACACACGCTACAGTGCAGATCCAAGTCTAATTCTGTGATTAAACGTATACCTGTCACCCAGCGCCTAAAAAATAGGCCTCACATTTATATTCATCCAAATCTGTACTGTTTTAGCTGGTCAAGTTATTTTTTGTGACCGTCAAAGCACAGTTGTTGTTCTGGGTTGAAAAACAATTCCCAAATTTGCAATTCTCAAAATTAGATGTTTCTGCTGTATCAGGCCTACTTTAAATCTATCCCTAAAAGGGTATATTAGATTCAAGGTGCTGATAGGGTCATTCTCAAAAACTTAACACACACGCTACAGTGCAGATCCAAGTCTAATTCTGTGATTAAACGTATACCTGTCACCCAGCGCCTAAAAAATAGGCCTCACATTTATATTCATCCAAATCTGTACTGTTTTAGCTGGTCAAGTTATTTTTTGTGACCGTCAAAGCACAGTTTTTGTTCTGGGTTGAAAAACAATTCCCAAATTTGCAATTCTCAAAATTAGTGGTTTCTGCTGTATTAGGCCTACTTTAAATCTATCCCTAAAAGGGTATATTAGATTCAAGGTGCTGATAGGGTCATTCTCAAAAACTTAACACACACGCTACAGTGCAGATCCAAGTCTAATTCTGTGATTAAACGTATACCTGTCACCCAGCGCCTATAAAATAGGCCTCACATTTATATTCATCCAAATCTGTACTGTTTTAGCTGGTCAAGTTATTTTTTGTGACCGTCAAAGCACAGTTTTTGTTCTGGGTTGAAAAACAATTCCCAAATTTGCAATTCTCAAAATTAGTGGTTTCTGCTGTATTAGGCCTACTTTAAATCTATCCCTAAAAGGGTATATTAGATTCAAGGTGCTGATAGGGTCATTCTCAAAAACTTAACACACACGCTACAGTGCAGATCCAAGTCTAATTCTGTGATTAAACGTATACCTGTCACCCAGCGCCTATAAAATAGGCCTCACATTTATATTCATCCAAATCTGTACTGTTTTAGCTGGTCAAGTTATTTTTTGTCACCGTCAAAGCACAGTTTTTGTTCTGGGTTGAAAAACAATTCCCAAATTTGCAATTCTCAAAATTAGTGGTTTCTGCTGTATCAGGCCTACTTTAAATCTATCCCTAAAAGGGTATATTAGATTCAAGGTGCTGATAGGGTCATTCTCAAAAACTTAACACACATGCTACAGTGCAGATCCAAGTCTAATTCTGTGATTAAACGTATACCTGTCACCCAGCGCCTATAAAATAGACCTCACATTTATATTCATCCAAATCTGTACTGTTTTAGCTGGTCAAGTTATTTTTAGTGATCGTCAAAGCACAGTTGTTGTTCTGGGTTGAAAAACAATTCCCAAATTTGCAATTCTCAAAATTAGTGGTTTCTGCTGTATCAGGCCTACTTTAAATCTATCCCTAAAAGGGTATATTAGATTCAAGGTGCTGATAGGGTCATTCTCAAAAACTTAACACACACGTTACAGTGCAGATCCAAGTCTAATTCTGTGATTAAACGTATACCTGTCACCCAGCGCCTAAAAAATAGGCCTCACATTTATATTCATCCAAATCTGTACTGTTTTAGCTGGTCAAGTTATTTTTAGTGATCGTCAAAGCACAGTTGTTGTTCTGGGTTGAAAAACAATTCCCAAATTTGCAATTCTCAAAATTAGTGGTTTCTGCTGTATCAGGCCTACTTTAAATCTATCCCTAAAAGGGTATATTAGATTCAAGGTGCTGATAGGGTCATTCTCAAAAACTTAACACACACGCTACAGTGGAGATCCAAGTCTAATTCTGTGATTAAACGTATACCTGTCACCCAGCGCCTAAAAAATAGGCCTCACATTTATATTCATCCAAATCTGTACTGTTTTAGCTGGTCAAGTTATTTTTAGTGACAGTCAAAGCACAGTTGTTGTTCTGGGTTGAAAAACAATTCCCAAATTTGCAATTCTCAAAATTAGTGGTTTCTGCTGTATCAGGCCTACTTTAAATCTATCCCTAAAAGGGTATATTAGATTCAAGGTGCTGATAGGGTCATTCTCAAAAACTTAACACACACGCTACAGTGCAGATCCAAGTCTAATTCTGTGATTAAACGTATACCTGTCACCCAGCGCCTAAAAAATAGGCCTCACATTTATATTCATCCAAATCTGTACTGTTTTAGCTGGTCAAGTTATTTTTTGTGACCGTCAAAGAACAGTTTTTGTTCTGGGTTGAAAAACAATTCCCAAATTTGCAATTCTCAAAATTAGTGGTTTCTGCTGTATTAGGCCTACTTTAAATCTATCCCTAAAAGGGTATATTAGATTCAAGGTGCTGATAGGGTCATTCTCAAAAACTTAACACACACGCTACAGTGCAGATCCAAGTCTAATTCTGTGATTAAACGTATACCTGTCACCCAGCGCCTATAAAATAGGCCTCACATTTATATTCATCCAAATCTGTACTGTTTTAGCTGGTCAAGTTATTTTTTGTCACCGTCAAAGCACAGTTTTTGTTCTGGGTTGAAAAACAATTCCCAAATTTGCAATTCTCAAAATTAGTGGTTTCTGCTGTATCAGGCCTACTTTAAATCTATCCCTAAAAGGGTATATTAGATTCAAGGTGCTGATAGGGTCATTCTCAAAAACTTAACACACACGCTACAGTGCAGATCCAAGTCTAATTCTGTGATTAAACGTATACCTGTCACGCAGCGCCTATAAAATAGGCCTCACATTTATATTCATCCAAATCTGTACTGTTTTAGCTGGTCAAGTTATTTTTAGTGATCGTCAAAGCACAGTTGTTGTTCTGGGTTGAAAAACAATTCCCAAATTTGCAATTCTCAAAATTAGTGGTTTCTGCTGTATCAGGCCTACTTTAAATCTATCCCTAAAAGGGTATATTAGATTCAAGGTGCTGATAGGGTCATTCTCAAAAACTTAACACACACGTTACAGTGCAGATCCAAGTCTAATTCTGTGATTAAACGTATACCTGTCACCCAGCGCCTAAAAAATAGGCCTCACATTTATATTCATCCAAATCTGTACTGTTTTAGCTGGTCAAGTTATTTTTAGTGACCGTCAAAGCACAGTTTTTGTTCTGGGTTGAAAAACAATTCCCAGATTTGCAATTCTCAAAATTAGTGGTTTCTGCTGTATCAGGCCTACTTTAAATCTATCCCTAAAAGGGTATATTAGATTCAAGGTGCTGATAGGGTCATTCTCAAAAACTTAACACACATGCTACAGTGCAGATCCAAGTCTAATTCTGTGATTAAACGTATACCTGTCACCCAGCGCCTATAAAATAGGCCTCACATTTATATTCATCCAAATCTGTACTGTTGTAGCTGGTCAAGTTATTTTTAGTGACCGTCAAAGCACAGTTTTTGTTCTGGGTTGAAAAACAATTCCCAAATTTGCAATTCTCAAAATTAGTGGTTTCTGCTGTATCAGGCCTACTTTAAATCTATCCCTAAAAGGGTATATTAGATTCAAGGTGCTGATAGGGTCATTCTCAAAAACTTAACACACACGTTACAGTGCAGATCCAAGTCTAATTCTGTGATTAAACGTATACCTGTCACCCAGCGCCTAAAAAATAGGCCTCACATTTATATTCATCCAAATCTGTACTGTTTTAGCTGGTCAAGTTATTTTTAGTGACCGTGAAAGCACAGTTTTTGTTCTGGGTTGAAAAACAATTCCCAGATTTGCAATTCTCAAAATTAGTGGTTTCTGCTATATCAGGCCTACTTTAAATCTATCCCTAAAAGGGTATATTAGATTCAAGGTGCTGATTGGGTCATTCTCAAAAACTTAACACACACGCTACAGTGCAGATCCAAGTCTAATTCTGTGATTAAACGTATACCTGTCACCCAGCGCCTAAAAAATAGGCCTCACATTTATATTCAGCTAAATCTGTCATTACTGGTGTGCCTGTATTAGTTTAATACAGTATCTAAATAGATAGCCAGATAGTGTTAGGTGTCTGTAAAAAAAGGCCTGAATTTAAATTCAATACATTGGCCCGAATAATATTTTTCTTATTGTGGTGAACGGTAGCAATGAGGAAAACATCTAGTAAGGGACGCGGACGTGGACATGGTCGTGGTGGTGTTAGTGGACCCTCTTGTGCTGGGAGAGGACGTGGCCGTTCTGCCACAGCCACACGTCCTAGTGTACCAACTACCTCAGGTCCCAGTAGCCGCCAGAATTTACAGGGATATTTGGTGGGGCCCAATGCCGTTCTAAGGATGGTAAGGCCTGAGCAGGTACAGGCATTAGTCAATTGGGTGGCCGACAGTGCATCCAGCACGTTCACATTATCTCCCACCCAGTCTTCTGCAGAAAGCGCACAGATGGCGCATGAAAACCAAGCCCATCAGTCTGTCACATCACCCCCATTCATATCAGGGAAACTGTCTGAGCCTCAAGTTATGCAGCAGTCTCTTATGCTGTTTGAAGACTCTGCTGGCAGGGTTTCCCAAGGGCATCCACCTAGCCCTTCCCCAGGGGTGGAAGAGATAGAATGCACTAACGCACAACCACTTATGTTTCCTGATGATGAGGACATGGGAATACCACCTCAGCACATCTCTGATGATGACGAAACACAGGTGCCAACTGCTGCGTCTTTCTGCAGTGTGCAAACTGAACAGGAGGTCAGGGATCAAGACTGGGTGGAAGACGATTCAGGGGACGATGAGGTCCTAGACCCCACATGGAATGAAGGTCGTGCCACTGACTTTCACAGTTCGGAGGAAGAGGCAGTGGTGAGACCGAGCCAACAGCGTAGCAAAAGACAAAGAGGGAGCAGTGGGCAAAAGCAGAACACCCGCCGCCAAGAGACTCCGCCTGCTACTGACCGCCGCCATCTGGGACCGAGCACCCCAAAGCAGCTTCAAGGAGTTCCCTGGCATGGCACTTCTTCAAACAATGTGCTGACGACAAGATCCGAGTGGTTTGCACGCTGTGCCATCAGAGCCTGAAGCGAGGCATTAAAGTTCTGAACCTTAGCACAACCTGCATGACCAGGCACCTGCATGCAAAGCATGAACTGCAGTGGAGTAAACACCTTAAAAACAAGGAAGTCACTCAGGCTCCCCCTGCTACCTCTTCTGCTGCTGCCGCCTCGGCCTCTTCTGCTGCTGCCGCCGCCTCGGCCTCTTCCTCCGCCTCTGGAGGAACGTTGGCACCTGCCGCCCAGCAAACATGGGATGTACCACCAACACCACCACCTGCGTCACCAAGCATCTCAACCATGTCACACGGCAGCGTTCAGCTCTCCATCTCACAAACATTTGAGAGAAAGTGTAAATTCCCACCTAGCCACCCTCGATCCCTGGCCCTGAATGCCAGCATTTCTAAACTACTGGCCTATGAAATGCTGTCATTTAGGCTGGTGGACACAGACAGCTTCAAACAGCTCATGTCGCTTGCTGTCCCACAGTATGTTGTTCCCAGCCGCCACTACTTCTCCAAGAGAGCCGTGCCTTCCCTGCACAACCAAGTATCCGATAAAATCAAGTGTGCACTGCGCAACGCCATCTGTGGCAAGGTCCACCTAACCACAGATACGTGGACCAGTAAGCACGGCCAGGGACGCTATATCTCCCTAACTGCACACTGGGTAAATGTAGTGGCGGCTGGGCCCCAGGCGGAGAGCTGTTTGGCGCACGTCCTTCCGCCGCCAAGGATCGCAGGGCAACATTCTTTGCCTCCTGTCTCCTCCTCCTCCTACTCAGCCTTCTCCTCCTCTTCTTCCACCTGCTCATCCAGTCAGCCACACACCTTCACCACCAACTTCAGCACAGCCCGGGGTAAACGTCAGCAGGCCGTTCTGAAACTCATATGTTTGGGGGACAGGCCCCACACCGCACAGGAGTTGTGGCGGGGTATAGAACAACAGACCGACGAATGGTTGCTGCCGGTGAGCCTCAAGCCCGGCCTGGTGGTGTGCGATAATGGGCGAAATCTCGTTGCAGCTCTGGGACTAGCCGGTTTGACGCACATCCATTGACTGGCGCATGTACTGAATTTGGTGGTGCAGAAGTTCATTCGCAACTACCCCGACATGTCAGAGCTGCTGCATAAAGTGCTGGCCGTCTGTTCGCGCTTCCGGCGTTCACATCCTGCCGCTGCTCGCCTGTCTGCGCTATAGCGTAACTTCGGCCTTCGGAGGTTTTTTGCAACAGCAGAGGCCAGGTACAAATGTGGCCGAACAGGGCCCACTACTGGAGGACGAGGAGGACGAGGATGAGGAGGAGGTGGAGGAGGATGAGGGTGAAGCAGGTTCACAGCGGGGTGGCACCCAACGCAGCTCGGGCCCATCACTGGTGCGTGGCTGGGGGGAAACGCAGGACGATGACGATACGCCTCCCACAGAGGACAGCTTGTCCTTACCTCTGGGCAGCCTGGCACACATGAGCGACTACATGCTGCAGTGCCTGCGCAACGACAGCAGAGTTGCCCACATTTTAACGTGTGCGGACTACTGGGTTGCCACCCTGCTGGATCCACGGTACAAAGACAATGTGCCCACCTTACTTCATGCACTGGAGCGTGATAGTAAGATGCGCGAGTACAAGCGCACGTTGGTAGACGCGCTACTGAGAGCATTCCCAAATGTCACAGGGGAACAAGTGGAAGCCCAAGGCGAAGGCAGAGGAGGAGCAAGAGGTCGCCAACGCAGCTGTGTCACGGCCAGCTCCTCTGAGGGCAGGGTTAGCATGGCAGAGATGTGGAAAAGTTTTGTCACCACTCCACAGCTAACTGCACCACCACCTGATACGGAACGTGTTAGCAGGAGGCAACATTTCAATAACATGGTGGAACAGTACCTGTGCACACCCCTCCACGTACTAACTGATGGTTCGGCCCCATTCAACTTCTGGGTCTCCAAATTGTCCACGTGGCCAGAGCTAGCCTTTTATGCCTTGGAGGTGCTGGCCTGCCCGGCAGCCAGCGTTTTGTCTAAACGTGTATTCAGCACGGCAGGGGGCGTCATTACAGACAAACGCAGCCGCCTGTCTACAGCCAATGTGGACAAGCTGACGTTCATAAAAATGAACCAGGCATGGATCCCACAGGACCTGTCCATCCCTTGTGCAGATTAGACATTAACTACCTCCCCTTAACAATATATTATTGTACTCCAGGGCACTTCCTCATTCAATCCTATTTTTATTTTCATTTTACCATTATATTGCGGGGCAACCCAAAGTTGAATGAACCTCTCCTCTGTCTGGGTGCCGGGACCTAAAAATATCTGACAGTGGCCTGTTCCAGTGGTGGGTGACATGAAGCCTGATTCTCTGCTATGACATGAAGACTGATTCTCTGCTGACATGAAGCCAGATTCTCTGCTATGGGACCTCTCTCCTCTGCCTGGGTGCCTGGGCCTAAATATGTGACAATGGACTGTTCCAGTGGTGGGTGACGTGAAGCATGATTCTCTGCTATGACATGAAGACTGATTCTCTGCTGACATGAAGCCAGATTCTCTGCTATGGGTCCTCTCTCCTCTGTCTGGGTGCCGGTGCCTAAATATATGACAATGGACTGTTCCAGTGGTGGGTGACGTGAAGCATGATTCTCTGCTATGACATGAAGACTGATTCTCTGCTGACATGAACCCAGATTCTCTGCTATGGGACCTCTCTCCTCTGTCTGGGTGCCGGTGCCTAAATATATGACAATGGACTGTTCCAGTGGGGGTGACGTAAAGCATGATTCTCTGCTATGACATGAAGACTGATTCTCTGCTGACATGAAGCCAGATTCTCTGCTATGGGACCTCTCTCCTCTGTCTGGGTGCCGGTGCCTAAATATATGACAATGGACTGTTCCAGTGGTGGGTGACATGAAGCATGATTCTCTGCTATGACATGAAGACTGATTCTCTGCTGACATGAAGCCAGATTCTTTGCTATGGGACCTCTCTCCTCTGTCTGGGTGCCGGTGCCTAAATATATGACAATGGACTGTTCCAGTGGTGGGTGACATGAAGCCTGATTCTCTGCTATGACATGAAGACTGATTCTCTGCTGACATGAAGCCTGAATCTCTGTTATGGGACCTCTCTCCTCTGTCTGGGTGCCGGTGCCTAAATATATGACAATGGACTGTTCCAGTGGTGGGTGACATGAAGCATGATTCTCTGCTATGACATGAAGACTGATTCTCTGCTGACATGAAGCCAGATTCTCTGCTATGGGACCTCTCTCCTCTGCCTGGGTGCCTGGGCCTAAATATGTGACAGTGGCCTGTTCCAGTGGTGGGTGACGTGAAGCCTGATTCTCTGCTATGACATGAAGACTGATTCTCTGCTGACATGAAGCCTGAATCTCTGTTATGGGACCTCACTCCTCTGCCTGGGTGCCTGGGTCTAAATATGTGACAGTGGCCTGTTCCAGTGGTGGGTGACGTAAAGCATGATTCTCTGCTAGGACATGCAGACTGATTCTCTGCTGACATGAAGCCAGATTCTCTGTTACGGGACCTCTCTCCTCTGCCTGGGTGCCTGGGCCTAAATATCTGACAATGGACTGTTCCAGTGTTGGGTCACGTAAAGCATGATTCTCTGCTAGGACATGCAGACTGATTCTCTGCTGACATGAAGCCAGATTCTCTGTTACGGGACCTCTCTCCTCTGCCTGGGTGCCTGGGCCTGAATATCTGACAGTGGCCTGTTCCAGTGGTGGGTGACATGAAGCCTGATTCTCTGCTATGACATGAAGACTGATTCTCTGCTGACATGAAGCCAGATTCTCTGCTATGGGACCTCTCTCCTCTGCCTGGGTGCCTGGGCCTAAATATGTGACAATGGACTGTTCCAGTGGTGGGTGACGTGAAGCATGATTCTCTGCTATGACATGAAGACTGATTCTCTGCTGACATGAAGCCAGATTCTCTGCTATGGGTCCTCACTCCTCTGTCTGGGTGCCGGTGCCTAAATATATGACAATGGACTGTTCCAGTGGTGGGTGTTGTGAAGCATGATTCTCTGCTATGACATGAAGACTGATTCTCTGCTGACATGAAGCCAGATTCTCTGCTATGGGACCTCTCTCCTCTGTCTGGGTGCCGGTGCCTAAATATATGACAATGGACTGTTCCAGTGGTGGGTGACGTGAAGCATGATTATTTGCTACATTCTGTGTAGTTTTGCTCTTGTGGTGCATGTGGACCGCGCCGACATCCTCCATTGTATGCATATTTTGCTGGGGATAGTCGATTACTTCCGTCCACATGCGGTCGGGCTGCTCCCCCAATGAAAGACACGCCACAGTGTCAGGGGTTGAGCAGCCCCTCCAGAATTGCCACTTCATTTCTGTGTTTTGTCTTGTTAGATTTGAGTGTGTTTAAACACTCTTTTGCACCTGGTAACCTCCATCACATGGTCTGATATGGGTGTGGCTCACGGTCTGGCCTCATTCACATTGTACTACTGCAGTATTCATGCTGGGCTTTTGTGTGGAAGCTTGGCTGTGAGCTGAATTACATCACCCCCAGATCTTGTTCACACCATAGTTAGAGCAGCGGCTAGGACCCTCTGCCATGCTGAGTGACCGTGACGTGGTGCATGATGGGCTCCGATATTTTCCTGACTGGAATATATTGGCGAAAGTCTCAGCTTTCAATACCTGCATTTATGACTTCCCAGTATAGTCAGTAGCATTTCTGTTTGGTGCATTTTCTCTCTGTGTTTCATATGATTATTTGCTACATTCTGTGTAGTTTTGCTCTTGTGGTGCATGTGGACCGCGCCGACATCCTCCATTGTATGCATATTTTGCTGGGGATAGTCGATTACTGCGGTCCACATGCGGTCGGGCTTCTCCCCCAATGAAAGACACGCCACAGTGTCAGGGGTTGAGCAGCCCCTCCAGAATTGCCACTTCATTTCTGTGTTTTGTCTGGGACTAGCCGGTTTGACACACATCCCTTGGCCGTCTGTGCGCGCTTTCGGCGTTCTCACCCTGCTGCTGCTCGCCTGTCAGCGCTGCAGCGTAACTTCGGCCTTCCCGCTCACCGCCTCATATGCGACGTGCCCACAAGGTGGAACTCCACCTTGCACATGCTGGCAAGACTGTGCGAGCAGCAGCAGGCGATAGTGGAGTTTCAGCTGCAGCACGCATGGGTGAGTCGCTCGGCGGAACAGCACCACTTCACCACCAATGACTGGGCCTCCATGCGAGACCTGTGTTCCTTGTTGTGCTGTTTCGAGTACTCCACCAACATGGCCAGTGCCGATAACGACGTTCTCAGCTTTACTATCCCACTTCTATGCCTCCTTGAAAAAACGCTGCTGGCGATGATGGAAGAGGATGTGGCACAGGAGGAGGAAGAGGGATCATTTCGTAGGGTTTCCGGCCAGTCATTCACAAGTGGCTCTGAGGGTGGGTTCCTGCACCCACAAACGCCAGGTACACTATTGTCCATCCAGGGCACAGTTCTGGAGGATGATGAGGTGGAGGATGATGAGGAGGAGATGGAGGAGGAGGAACTATGTTCACAGCAGGGTGGCACCCAGACCAGCTCATGGCCATCACTAGTGCGTGGCTGGGGGGATACAGAGGACACAGACGATACACCTCCCACAGAGGACAGCTTTTCGTTGCCTCTGGGCAGCCTGGCACACATAAGCGATTACATGCTGCAGTGTCTCCGCAACGACTGCCGAGTTGCCCACATTCTAACATGTGCTGATTACTGGGTGGCAACGCTGCTGGATCTCCATTACAA
Organism: Bufo bufo; assembly: GCF_905171765.1. Classification (NCBI taxonomy): domain Eukaryota; kingdom Metazoa; phylum Chordata; class Amphibia; order Anura; family Bufonidae; genus Bufo; species Bufo bufo. Next base: position 60,321,534 of record NC_053395.1, on the reverse strand, counting down.
GGACAACGTACCGTCCTAAATTCCCTCACTGGAGAGTGATCATAAGATGTGCGAGTACAAGCGCACGCTGGTAGACGCGCTGCTGGTGGGGCACCGCCAGCACCTCAGAAGGCAGGGTTAGCATGGCCGAAATATGGAAAAGCTTTGTCAGCATGCCACAACAACCAGCACCACCAGCTGATATGGAACGTCTAATAAAAGAAAGTCAGTCACGTAGTTCTTTTGGATACTATTGAATACTTGCGCTGCAGGTCCTTGTAGTGTTGTGGGTCAATTCACAACAGTTTCCAATGCGTTAAAGTGAAGAACCGCGCTGCCTAAACAAGGAATTTTTTCCACCATGCTATAAGCCCACCGAGTTGATACAGGATAACAGTGCCTCCCAGCTCTGGATTCCAAACGCACCTCCTGGATTACTCTGCAGGGCACCAAAAAAAAAATCACACCATAGTGAAGCACTTCAAATGCAGGTAAAAAAAACTTGTGGTTTATTATACTCACAAACGAGCTAAAATATATAGCATACATAAAATCCTGGTAGTAACACTCCGCTGCCCGACCCGGGTTTCGCACTCAAGCTTCGTCAGGGGCGAAATCTGTCGAAGCTTGAGTGCGAAACCCGGGTCGGGCAGCGGAGTGTTACTACCAGGATTTTATATATGCTATATATTTTAGCTCGTTTGTGAGTATAATAAACCACAAGTTTTTTTTTACCTGCATTTGAATTGCTTCACTATGGTGTGATTTTTATGGTGTCATTTCACTACTTTGTCAGTTACATTTTCTGGTGAAATTTACAAATTTTTGGGTGTGATTTACCACTGCTATACCTAGTAGACCGGTAAAATAGAAAAAAATTAAAATTGTCAGTTACATTTTCTGGTGAAATTCATCATTTTTGGGGTGTGATGTACCACTGCTATACCTAGTAAACAGGTTTAAAAAATAAATAAATTGTCAGTTACATTTTCGGGTGAAATTCACCAATTTTTGGGTGTGAAGTACCATTGCTATACCTAGTAGACCGGTAAAATAGAAAAAAAATAAAAATTGTCAGTTACATTTTCTGGTGAAATTCATCATTTTGGGGTGTGATGTACCACTGCTATACAGAGTACAGGGTGGGCCATTTATATGGATACACCTTAATAAAATGGGAATGGTTGGTGATATTAACTTCCTGTTTGTGGCACATTAGTATATGTGAACAATATATAGACAAAAGACCGGCACTCACTGTTAGAAGGTATTGTTGGCTTTATTCAAAGCATGGATACAGCATTACGCAAGAGAGCACCACGATACAAGAGAGGAGTGCCGACTGTTTCCCACTGTTAGTATATGTGAGGGGGAAAACTTTTCAAGATGGATGATGACCATGGCGGCCATTTTGAAGTCAGCCATTTTGAATCCAACTTTTGTTTTTTCAATAGGAAGAGGGTCATTTGACACATCAAACTTATTGGGAATTTCACAAGAAAAACAATGGTGTGCTTGGTTTTAACGTAACGTTATTCTTTCATGAGTTATTTATAAGTTTCTGACCACATAAAATGTGTTCAATGTGCTGCCCATTGTGTTGGATTGTCAATGCAACCCTCTTCTCCCACTCTTCACACACTGATAGCAACACCGCAGGAAAAATGAACCAGTATCCGTAGTTTCAGGTGCTGCACATCTCGTATCTTCACAGCATAGACGATTGCCTTCAGATGATACGAGATGTGCAGCACCTGAAACTACGGATACTGGAAGCCTGTGCTAGCATTTCTCCTGCAGTGTTGCTATCAGTGTGTGAAGAGTGGGAGAAAAGGGTTGCATTGACAATCCAACACAATGGGCAGCACATTGAACACATTTTGTAAGTGGTCAGAAACTTGTAAATAACTCATGAAAGAATAAAGTTATGTTAAAACCAAGCACACCATTGTTTTTCTTGTGAAATTCACAATAAGTTTGATGTGTCAAATGACCCTCTTCCTATTGAAAAAACAAAAGTTGGATTCAAAATGGCTGACTTCAAAATGGCCGCCATGGTCACCACCCATCTTGAAAAGTTTCCCCCCTCACATATACTAATGTGCCACAAACAGGAACTTAATATCACCAACCATTCCCATTTTATTAAGGTGTATCCATATAAATGGCCCACCCTGTAGACAGGTAAAAAAATATAAAAAATTTGTCTGTTACTTTTTGGGGTGAAATTCACAATTTTTTAAGTGTAATATACCCCTCCTATACCTAGTTGACAGCTTAATAAATTTCAAAAGTTTTTATTTTACATTTTAGGCTACTTTCACACTTGCGTTCGGTGCGGATCCGTCTGGTATCTGTACAGACGGATCTGCACCTATTATGCAAACGCTTGCATCCGTTCGGAACGGATCCGTCTGAATAACAGCTTTTTCAGATCTGAGTTTTCACATCGTGGAAACTCAGATCCGACAGTATGTTCTAACACAGAGGCGTTCCCATAGTGATGGGGAAGCTTCAAGATAGAATATACTAAGAACTGTGTACATAACTGCCCCCTGCTGCCTGGCAGCACCCGATCTCTTACAGGGGGCTGTGATCCGCACAATTAACCCCTCAGGTGCCGCACCTGAGGGGTTAATTGTGCGGATCTCAGCCCCCTGATCAGGTGCAGCCAGGCAGCAGGGGCCAGACCCCCCTCCCTCCCCAGCATTAAATTCATTGGTGGCCAGTGCGGCCCCCCTCCCTCCCCAGTATTATATTCATTGGTGGCCAGTGCAGCCCCCCCCTCCCACCCCAGTATTAAATTCATTGGTGGCCAGTGCGGCCCCCCCCTCCCTCCCCAGTATTAAATTCATTGGTGGCCAGTGCGGCCCCCCTCCCTCCCTCCTCAGTATTAAATTCATTGGTGGCCAGTGCGGCCTCCCCTCTCCCCCCCTAATTAAAATCACCCCCCCCATCATTGGTGGCAGCGGAGAGTTCCGATCGGAGTCCAAGTTTAATCGCTGGGGCTCCGATCTGTTACCATGGCATCCAGGACACTATTGCAGTCCTGGCTGCCATGTTTACTTAGCAATTTTAGAAGCATTATACTTACCTACGCTGTCTGTGGCCGGCCGGTCGCTCCTCTTACTGGTAAGTGAAAGGTCTGTGCGGCGCATTACTTATAGCACAGACCTGTCACTTACCAGTAGGAGGAGCAACTGGCCGGCCACAGACAGCGCAGGTAAGTATAATGCTTCTAAAATTGCTAAGTAACCATGGCAGCCAGGACTGCAATAGTGTCCTGGATGCCATGGTAACCGATCGGAGCCCCAGCGATTAAACTGGGACTCCGATCGGAACTCTCCGCTGCCACCAATGATGGGGGGGTGATTTTAATTAGGGGGGGGAGAGGGGAGGCCGCACTGGCCACCAATGAATTTAATACTGGGGAGGGAGGGAGGGGGGCCGCACTGGCCACCAATGAATTTAAAACTGGGGAGGGAGGGGGGTCTGCCCCCTGCTGCCTGGCAGCACCTGATCTCTTACAGGGGGCTATGATACGCACAATTAACCCCTCAGGTGCGGCACCTGAGGGGTTAATTGTGCGCATCACAGCCCCCTGTACTGTAAGAGATCGGGTGCTGCCAGGCAGCAGGGGGCAGTTATGTACACAGTTCTTTGTATATTCTAACTTGAAGCGTCCCCATCACTATGGGAACACCTCTGTGTTAGAATATATTGTCGGATCTGAGTTTTCACGATCTAACTCAAATTCGATGGTATATTCTAACATAGAGGCGTTCCCATGGTGATGGGGACACTTCAAGTTAAAATATACCATCGGATTGGAGAAAACTCTGATCTGATGGTATATTAATAGGGACTCCTGACTTTACATTGAAAGTCAATGGGGGACGGATCCGTTTGCAATTGCACCATATTGTGTCAACGTCAAACGGATTCGTCCCCATTGACTTGCATTGTAAGTCAGGACGGATCCGTTTGGCTCCGCACGGCCAGGCGGACACCAAAACCCTGCAAGCTGCGTTTTCTTGTCAGCCTCCAGAGCGGAATGGAGGCGGAACGGAGCCAAACTGATGCATTCTGAACGGATCCGCATCCATACAGAATGCATTGGGGATGAACGGATCAGTTCGGGGCCGCTTGTGAGAGCCCTCAAACGGATCTCACAAGTGGAACCCCAAACACAAGTGTGAAAGTAGCCTTAGGGTGACAATAAACAATTTTTTTCTGTCATAGACCCCTGCTCTACCAAGTAGATAGGTTAATACATTTCTGTAATTTTCCTGTGACATTCTTGGGTTGACATTATACAATTTTAGACGTGAATAAACTCCTGCTCTGCATTTTTGCGCCTCAATAGCCTTTCCCACATTTCCGCTTGACTCTTTTGGTCCACATTTGGGCTTCTGTAATTTGTCCCACATTTGCGCCTCAATAGCTTTTTCCATATTTCCTCTCGATCCCAATTTTTTTAAAATAAATTTATCTCCCTTAAATTTGGTCTCTTTTTCTCACGCTCCCTCTCCAGCGTGGAACCCTGATTCGCCGATAACCGTGATCAACATGGTAGGCTCAGAAAAGAACATCGAAAGTTGATAGAGAAGATATCCAAATGGATGGTGGATGTCACTGGGGCACCTCTACAAAGGTGACAGGAATATAAATTTCGTCAATTACATTGTCAGGTGACATTTTTAAAATTTTGCCGGATAGAAACCCCTGCTCTGCATAGTTGACAGGGAATAAAATTTAATAAATTCTTCATTAATTGATGCGCGACACATCCTTTCATTCAATTCTTAAACTTTAAAAAGTTGTTCCACTTTTACACTTTAATAATTTCTCCCATATTTCCGCTCTATAATTTAAAAAAATTAATCCTCCCTTGGATGTGGTCTCTCTTTCTCACACTCCCTCTCCGGCCTGGAACCATGATTCCCCGCCACCCGTGATCACCATGGTAGGCGCATAAAAGAACATCGAAAGTTGATAGAGCAGATATCAAATTGGATCGTGAACATCACGGGGACGTGCGACATGGTGGGGCAGTAAGTATGCACATGCCTACACAAACTGACTGACAAGGGTCAGCCCCTGCAACTTCTGGGTCTCCAAATTGGACACATGGCTGATCTTGCCCTTTACCCCTTGGAGGTGCTGGCCTGCCCTGCAGCTGGTGTATTGTCTGAACGTGCGTTTAGCACGACTCGAGGGGGTTATCACAGGTTATATTTCCCAATGTTTTGGGGTGTACCCTAATTTAAAAAAGCAGTGTAGGCTACCTCCTCCTCCTCCACTTCCACCTACACCGCCACATCCACTGCCACCTCAACCTCCTACTCCATATGGACCTCGTCCTCCTAGATCAAGATTATTATTTTTTATTTTTACGTATTTTATGTTATTTAAAGTCATTTCCCTATCCACATTTGTTTGCAGAGCACTTGCCATGCTCTTGACCACATTTTGATGCCATTTGCAGCCCTCTAGCCCTTTCCATGACATTTTTACAGCCATTTTAGTGCTCAAAAGTTCGGGTCCCCATTGACTTCAATGGGGTTCAGGTTCGGGGTCAAGTTCGGGTCCCGAACTCAAACATTTTTCTGAAGTTCGGTCGAACCCGTCGAACCCGAACATCCAGGTGTCCGCTTAACTCTAGGTATGACCAAACAGTTTAAGCTCAATAATAAATAATGTCAAAATTCATATCCAGGCGAGTGGACTGGTGGTGTTCGTGTGCGGTGTCTGAGTTTGGTTGGTCAGTATCTGTTATGTGCTCATGATATTTTGCTGCCCTCATGCCTTATGTATTTTATGTGGTGTGCGTTATGTGACATCACCAATTTGGCAATGTGGTTTTGATGTATTGAGATATGAATTTTGACATTATTTATTATTGAGCTTAAACTGTTTGGTCATACCAACTTTTACTATCAGAGGCTGACCATTAATATTGCACTTGCACTTTATTATTGTACACCGACCACCCACCATCGGTCCTTTTGGTTTTTAATGTTTTTAAAATGTCTTTAAAATGTGGCTTGTGAAATTTTCAATAAAAATCATGTAATTTTGCGATTACTTTGTTTCTATATGTGTTTTTGTTCATTGAGTGACCCATTCATCTCTGATTGGTTTTCTCTGATATGTTCAGGTGTGGGTCCTGGACATTGGTTTTGGGCTTTATATAGGTTTCACACCAGTATCTTGGCCAGGTGATGGCAATGCCGCCAAATGGAGATAGGAACCATAGTTACTGATAAAGTAAAAAACATTTTGTCTGTGCTGCGTCAGGAAGGGCTGAGCCATGCACCCTGTATGGTGCACGTCTTGAATCTCGTTGTCACCCAATCCCTAAGGCCTCTTTCACACAGGCGTCGCGTCTGAGGGCCGGATAGGATGTGGGTGCGTTGCGGGAAAATGCAAGTTTTTTCCGCGCGAGTGCAAGGTGTTTTAATGCGTTTTGCACATGCGTGAGAAAGAGAAAAATCGGCATGTTTGGTACCCAAAAGTACCAAGGTTCACAGAAGTTCGGGTTTGGGATCGGTGTTGTGTAGATTTTATTATTTTCCCTTATAACTCGGTTATAGGGGAAAATAATAGCATTCGTAATACAGTATGCTTAGTAAAATAGTGATGGAGGGGTTAACAAATAAAAATTAAATATTTTTATCTCACCTCATCCACTTGTTCGCGCAGCCCGGCTTGTCTTCTTTCTTCTTCTTTAAGGACCTGGGAGAAAATGACCAATGGTGACATCACTGCGCTCATCACATGGTACGTCACATGGTCCATCACCATGGTGATTGACCATGTGATCAGCGCAGTGATGTCACTAAAGGTCATTTTTTCCCAGGTCCTCAAAGAAGAAGAAAGAAGACGAGCCGGGCGGCGCGAACAAGTGGATGAGGCGAGTTTAAATATATATTTTTTTTAACCCCTCCATCACTATTTTACTAAGCATACTGTATTAAGAATGCTATTATTTTCCCTTATAACCATGTTATAAGGTAAAATAATAAAGATCGGGTCCCCATCCCGATCGTGTCCTAGCAACCATGTGTGAAAATCGTACCGCATCCGCACTTGCTTGCGATTTTCAAGCAGCCCCATTCACTTTTATGGGGCCTGCGTTGTGTGAAAAACGTACAATATAGAGCTTGCTGCGATTTTCACGCAACACACAAGTGATGCGTGAAAATCACCGCTCATGTGCACAGCCCCATTGAAGTGAATGTGTCCGGATTCAGTGCGGGTGCAATGCGTTCACATCACGCATTGCACCCACATGGAAAACTTGCCTGTGTGAAAGGGGCCGAAGTCTTCCACTGAACTGCAAGAGCTGTTAATAATTCCCAGGACACTGTGTGCATGCACTTCAGCCACTCTTACCATGCAAAACACACACTCCTTGAGCTGCAAAGGCAGAGTCCCCTTCCCCAACATCGCCTGATATGCAACTTTTCCACCCATTGGAACGCCACGCTTCCTATGTTAAACCACGTGGGCTGGAGGGTGACGATGAAGACAAGACAGATGACCCTGACAGACCGTGGAAGTATGCAGTGGAGATGGATGCAGGGAGGCCCTCCTAGTCCCTTGCGCAAATGGCCAGATGCATGCTGTCTGAATAGATTATTCAGCCACTAATAATCATACTGTAGAGCGCTGTCACACCGGAATATTATGCAAAATGGACCGTTACTTCTGTCCACATGCTGCTGCCACCATTCTTTTGCTGCCATCCGCCTGCTGCCTCTTCTACCATTCCGAAAATGGGGCTTCTTGGCCTACTGATATGTGTATGTTAATTTTTTGAAAGGGTATGCATGCCACTGGGTCTTGCGATCACACTGTTGTGTATGCCACTGCTGCTGCCCCCCTCCCCACTCTGTCATGGGGCGACTGTTGTCACTGCTGCTGCCCACCCATCTCCTCTCTGTTATGGGGCCACTATTGTCTCTGTTACTGCCACTGCTGTTGGCCCCCATCCCCACTCTGTTATGGGGCCACTATTGTCTCTGTTACTGTGGGGCCACAGTTTATTTTTCTGTTCTTCTTATCTGTCAGAAGAACTGAATAAAAAATTATCCTATATTTTGAGCATCCGTAAGGCCTCTTTTACACTGTCAGTATTTGATCAGTATTTGTAAACCAAAAGCAGGAGTGGGTCCAAAACACAGAAGAGATGCAAATATTTCCAATATGTTATCTCTGTTTCGGACCCACTCCTAATTTTTGGCTTACAAGTACTGAACACATACTGATGCAAAATACTGACCAAATACTGACTGTGTGAGTGAAGCCATTAAGGTCCTGCATGCAGGACTTTTTTCCTTGTTATAAAACAGATTTCAGATGTAAATGGCCAAAATGGATGCAAATTGAGCTTAAGGCCTTTTTCACACGGTCAGTATTTGGTCAGTATTTTTCAACAGTATTTGTTTAGAATTTGTAAGCCAAAAGCAGGAGTGGGTTTAAAACACAGATGAGATGCAAATATTTCCATTACATTTTATCTCTCTTTTGGACCCACTCCTGTTTTTGGCTTACAAATACTAATGCAAAATACTGACCAAATACTGACCATGTGAAAGAGGCCATTGTGCATGCACAATGCACGGATGAACGGAAGTACTGAAACCCACGGAAGCACAACGGAGTGCTTCCACTGGGTTTCTCTCCGTGCCTCTGCACCGCAAAAAAATGTTCTATTTTTTTTGCGGTGCGGATCGGTCATGGACCCATTCAAGTTGAATGGGTCTGCATCCATCTGTGGCAGCTGCACAGATAATGCCCGTGCATTGGGGACCGCAAATTGCGCCCCCAATGCACGTAACACCGGCATGAGCACTTAGGTCTCTTTCACACAGTTAGGGCTCATGCACACGACCGTATGGCTTTCTCAGTGTTTTACGGTCCGTTTTTAACGAATTCGTTGTTCAGTTTTTTGTTTCCGTTGTGTTTCCGTTTCCTTTACGTTTTTCAGTTTTTCCGTATGCCATATACATTATACAGTAATTACATAGAAAAAATTGGGCTGGGCATAACATTTTCAATAGATGGTTCCGCAAAAACGGAACGGATACGGAAGACATACGGATGCATTTCCATATGTGTTCGGTTTTTTTTACGGACCCATTGACTTGAATGGAGCCAAGCACCGTGATTTGCGGACAAGAATAGGACATGTTCTATCTTTTCACGGTACGGAAATACGGAAATACTGAAACGGAATGCACACGGAGACACTTCAGTTTTTTTTGCTGAACCATTGAAATGAATGGTTCAGTATACGGACCGCATACTGAACTCAAAAAACGGCCAGTATACTGAACGCAAAATACTGTCGTGTGCATGAGCCCTTAGTATTTGCATCAGTATTTGATCAGTATTTGTAAGACAAAAGTAGGAGCGAGTCCAAAACACAGCTTACAATTGTAAGTTTGTTGGCTTACAATTACTGATCAAATGCCAGGGGGAGAAAAACAGAACTAGATCGCACATCCACAATGCTATGCTTTGATCTAACTCGCTTCTCAGCGCTATATTAAAGTGTACAGCCCTCCATACTGCATGCTGAGGCATTAGTGTACATTTTGATCAAAAGACATAAGCCCACTCACCACGCCAAAGTCGCCTCTTTGAGCGGGGCCTACTCTGACAAAAAGGCGCAGCGCAGTGCGGTGACAAAGCGGCACTGCCCTAGTAGGCGGCGGGACCTAGGAGTCAAACAGCAACCCTGCTGTCTGACAATGCCACCCATGGCACTGTGTCCCACCAACCCACCAGTACAGCACCACAAAAACAAAGGCCACCACGCAGTACTGCACCATGTGAACAGTTGTCTAACACAACATGTCCATTGCTATCAGGAGCTACAGGTCAATGACCACTTTATGCAGACCAATGTGATTAAAACCACCGTGCCGAATGGGAAAAGTGCTGATACCAGTAGTAAAGAAAAAGATAGACCAATAATATGCCAGGGGGAGAAAAACAGAACTGGATCGCACATCCACAATGCTATGCTTTGATCTAACTTGCTTCTCAGCGCTATATTAAAGTGTACACTAATGCCTCTTGTACAGCATGCAGTATGGGGGGCTGTACACTTTAATATAGCGCTGAGAAGCGAGTTAGATCAAAGCATAGCATTGCGGATGTGCGATCCAGTTCTGTTCTTCTCCCCCAGATAATTACTGATCAAATACTGACAATCTGAAAGAGGCTTTACGTATGCTCAAAATACAGGCTTCATGTTTTTTTTTTTTGTTTTCTGTTCTTGTGACGGATTAGGCTACTTTCATATTAGCGTTTTTTGTGGATCCGTCATGGATTTGCAAAAACGCTTCTGTTGCAATAATACAACCGCATGCATCCGTCATGAACGGATACGGTTGTATTATGTCTTCTATAGCCATGATGGATCCTTCTTGAACACCATTGAAAGTCAGTGGGGGACGGATCCGTTTTATATTGTGCCAGATTGTGTCAGAGAAAACGGATCTGCCCCTATTTACATTGTGTGTCAGGATGGATACATCGCGGAAAGAAAAACACTGCTTGCAGCTCTTTTATGTTCGCGATGGGGACGCAACCAAACGGAACGGAATGCATTTTGGTTCATTCCGCTTCGTTCAGTTCAGTTTTGTTCCCATTGACAATGAATGGGGACAAAAGTGTCTTTAATTCTCGTGAAACATGTAAAGGGTTAATTTCAGGGGTGTAGTTTCTAAAATGTGGTAATTTATTGGTGGCTTCTACCCCCAGAAAGTGACTTTATCGCTGAATTGACATTTTCAAAATGGTATCAACATAAAGTAGACATATGTTGAATGTGAATAACTATTTTAGAAAATTTAGAAAATATTAATTTTTCCAAGTTTTTCATAAATTTGGGATTTTTTTATAAATAAAGATAAAACATATTGACTCAAATTCACCAATAACATGAAGTATGATGTGTCACGAGAAAAAAATCTCAGAATTGCTTGGATAAGTAAAAGTATTCCAAAGTTATTACCACATAAAGTGACATGTCAGATTTGCAAGGATTTGCAGGAATGGCCGTATGGTATGAATTGTGACTTGTGTTTTGGAGATTTGGGTGGTAGACCTTGAACCTGTTAGTGAGGGAGAAACTACTGTGTAGTTAGTGGTCTAGGATTTGTTTTGTATCCTGTGATGGAAATGTACACCAATTGCTGTGGAATGTACACCGTCTTGCTGTGACAAGAAAATGAAAGCTGGTTGTGGCCTGTTTGCACTCAAGGCTACAGTGTTTGAGTGGCTTCTTGAGGTGTGCCACCAACCATCTAAACTTAGAGCGGTGGCCATGCTTGCACATTAAATGAAAAAGAGCCAGCTTCTGCGGTTGTCGGGGCCATGGGAGTCTGCATAAACACTCATGTGCAGCAGCCCCCGTTCCGACCATCTCGTATCTCGTATTGCACTGGTGGCGGTAACACCACCGATGGAATGGATGCAATGGAAAAATTAATCCAGCCAGCAAAAGAGGCAATATGGACAATCACAGTACATTAGTAAGTGCCTTGTAATTGCTTTCTCTACATGATACATGCCATTTGCTGAAGTGAGACAACCCCTTTAATAGTGCCTCTTGGATTTTAATATACTTTTTAAAATACACGGATCACTCAGTGACTGTAGAAAGTTGTCTTCCCTCATTTAATTCAGTATCACGACTTGTGTCAAGTCCTGGGGATGAATGCAGTCCTGTCTCTCATTGCTTGATTATACAATACTAGAAACATGCTCATCCCTGCAAAAAAGTTAAAGGTTGGGCTGATATACAAATCAAAGTAAAACATGTATTTCCAGACAAACTGTGGGATTATATTCCAGAAGACGAAAATAGGAAGAAGTCTTCGGGTTGCTATATTCCAGAAAATGGTCAACACAATTATAGGGAGGGACCTGAAAGATTTAGTAGAAATGTGTTAACATGGAATACACTCCTCAACATTGAAATTGCAACATCAAGATGGATAAGCCATAAAGTTATGCAAATCGAGTAAAGTAGCAGATGTCTCTAAGAACTGCAGATGATCACATTCTCAAGCACCTAGCTCCAATCTGTGGTATGTGGGAGGGGCATAAAAGCTAGATTAAAAATACATTTTTGTAAGCCACATGAAACCTCTAAAATTGCATAAAGTCATGTGGGATGATTGTGCGATGCCTCCTGTTTTGTCGATGTGCCACATATGGCCACTTGTCGCAAACTGAGAGGGACAAAATTCTTGAACTGAGAGAACTTAGTTTATCACTCCAATAATATCACTACGGGCCTAGGCCAAGATGTCAGCACTGTTTAATGCTGCGTGTCCCAGTGTTTGGGAGAACAATTATGAACTGCAATGACAGAAAGAAGTGCATAGATGCGAACCTCTGCACGGACAGAATATCTGATTAGAAGAATGACATGTAGTGTAGTAATCCATTCTGTACTGCAAGTGAAATAGGACATCATATCCCAACTCTAGGACGCAAACAGTGTCTACATAAACCACCAGATGTCCAGCTACAGGTGCTCTACTGACCTCATGTCACCGCTCTCCATCGCTATTCATTGCTATCGTGATGCATAGCAACAAGGCATTGGAGGCTGGCTTGGAGATCTGCTCTCTTCAGTGATGAGTCTCGCTTTTGTCTTGGATGCACTGATAGCTGGAGATTGGTCTGGAAGCCACCGTGGGCAATGCCATAAAAAAGCCTTCACGAGGGAATGTCACACCAGTCTTATTCCTGGTATTATGGTGTGGGGTGGCATAATGTACAGTAGCCAAATTCCCCAGCTCGGTGTTACATTAATTTGTTTGTGGGACCAGCGGTACGGCCATTTCTCTAAATTGTCCCAAGAGCTGTGTTTCAACAGGTCAACACCAGGCTGCATGTTAATGTGAGTAGCATTCGTGAAATAAATGTGCTACCGTGGCCTGCAGCGTCTCCGGACTTGTCCTCCATCGGGATGTAGGAAAAGACTAATTCTTAGTACTACATGATCAAAAATTTAAGTGATTATCATGTTCTTTAAAACTGATGGCCTGTCCTTACAATAAGAGATCGGTGTGGGGTGGGGGGCTGAACTTGGGGCACCGCCGTAGATCAGCTGTTTGAAGGGGCTTTCAGCACTCGGGGGACATCAAACCTCTTCACTATTTACAAGCTCTGTATTTTTAGCGATGGCTATGCCTGGTATTGCAGTTCAGTCCCATTCACCTGGACCTGACTAAGCTTTAGTGAAACCAGGCACAGTTGCCACTAAAAGTACAGAGCTATGCCTGGTACACAGTGAAGGTGAACAGAGTTAGCCCCCCCCCCCCCAACCTAATATTATAGGATAGGCCATCAATTTTAAACAAACAAATAAATCTTTCACAATTGAACACTAGTACGTGGACCGCTTCTATCTGAATGACAGAGATGGTTCTTGGGAAGAACATATAGAAAATCGTATATCCTGCCTGTTTCTGCCGTAACGAATTAGAAATTATAAAATTCTATTCTTCATGAAAATCCACCATCACTTACCATAGTTGGCTGGTTGACCACAGTTTCCAAAATGTAAGTAACTCCAGCACTGAATGCAGCATGGCCTGTACAATTATAAATCGAGAAGTCCAGTAATGTACTTCTAGCCAGTCCCATGCAAACTCAACAAGAAGTTGATATGGAAGAATCAAGTACTTGACAAGAAATTCACGCCACTGTGTCCATGTTGGATCCTGTAAATCCTGAAAACGGCATAAGGTATGGTTAATGTATGCAGGTCTATTTTGCCAAAGTAGCAGCAAACATGTGCTGTCTTAAAACATCCTATGTCTGCTGACTGACTGGCTGAAAGGTATTTGCTTAAGCCTTGGAAGGCAATGTCTCTCTGTAGACAGGTATACAAATTTGCATTGCGATTTCATTGAATTAAAATTTAAAACAGCAATAATGGAAAACTACAAAACTATTATCAAAAATGTGTTGATGCTTGCAGTGTGCATCTGCATTGTATTTGTGTATTTGTGGTCAGCCACACTGCATAAGCCTACACAATTCATGCACTTCAACAGGAACTCAGAACTATTCTAGTAAAAATGTTATACTGATTATTTCGTTAATTAACGCAAACCATTTATTTATATTCAAACACATAAAATGTAATACAAGTCTTATCTTCACGTTAAGATATGCTCACATTGCCTCCTCTTTATAGTTTGCCATACATTCCTTTTCTTAAATGTTCTCTAAGATTGTAAGCTTTTTGTGCATAAAACTCATCTCCTGATATATCACATTTTATCATATTTTGCAGCCATCTGTAGTAATACAACAGAACTTTGTTCATATGAACAGCAGCTTGTGCTCCAGGGCCGTTCTTTCTACCACAACTGGACAATATGTGCCAAGCAGGGGGGTAGCTATAGGGGGTGCAGAGGTAGTAGTCACTACCAGGCCCAGGAGCCTGAGGGGGCCTAAAATCCATAATGCAACATAAGAAGACATTGGTATAATAGAAAGAACGTGATGGTCACGTTAAACCTCTGGCTGGAAGGAAAGCGGTTGGGTCAAGAATTTGGCATGGGGAGGTGCCGTTTCAATTTTTGCCTCAGGCAGCATGAAGGTTATGTACTTCCCGGCCCTTGGCCACAAAACACTGAGGGAAGGGGGGCCCAAGCTGAACTCTTGCACCAGGGCCCATGAGCCTTTAGCTATGCCCCTGGTGCCCAGTATTAATGCTATCACGTACCCACAGCGGTCAGACCCCCACGATCCTGAGAACAAGGTCCAATTCCCTTGTCCTGATGGAGTGGCATGCTGAACATGTGTCCAGCCACTCCATTTATTCTCTAAGGGGCTGTCGCAGATAGCAGAGTACAGCTTTTGGCTATTTATGGCAGACCACAGATAATGAATGGAGAAGCGGGACACATACTTGACCTGCCACTCCATCAGGATAGCGGAATAGGACCCCTGTTCTTGGCACAGGTGGAAGTCCTGGTAGTCAGACTTCCACAGATCAGTTATCTATCCCCTATCCTGTGGGTAGGGGTTCACTTTAATACTTGGGAATCCCCTTTAAGGCAGAACATATAATGATATATAAAAAATTCTCTTTGTTAGATATAACACAACCAGACATTTTACATTAAACAAATTATGATCATTTTGTCCGTGGTTATAAATCACTGGTTCCATGTCAGGTGCATGTCTAATAAAAGCATAAAAGCGGCTCTTTTATGGATGGTGTGTAGAGTTTATTAAAACCCCAAAGGAAAGCTCATAAATACTCATTATAGCTGAATTCTGAATTAGCTTCAGTGAGTATTTCTACGATTTCAGGAGTTCAGAGATAAGGGCCATCAGAGCCATTGAGCCATCAGAACAGTTCTGGTGGATTCAGTGTAAAATGTAAAGCCTGCTAATGCACTTTAACAAAAAAAAAAGGCTTAAAGCAATCTGAAAGCACCATATTCTAGAGCAGGAGGAGCTGAGCAGATTGACATAAATTTGTGGAAAAAGATTCAGCAAAACCTGTAATTTATATATTTACATCTCCTGTGAACAGTATCAGTACAGGAAGGAGGTGCTGTCAGTGATTAATATATATATATGAAAAAGGAGGTATGTATTGTGGGGATTTGCTCAGGTAGACAGGCTTGCTGACGCAGTATAGAGGCAACGACAAGATCTTTAACTTAAACAGTTCGGAGTTTATTCACATATAAGGATAAGCAAAACAAAAAGTCAGTTTCAAGGAAAACAGTCACCTTGAGTCTGGTGTTTGTTCACACCATGCAGCAATGCAGAAGTCCTTGGACATAGCAGAAACCACTTGCTCTCACGCCAACAAGGTAGCAGGCCTTTACCCAGGCCCAAACTCCCAGGTCCCAACACAGAGACTGACAGAGCTTCACTGTCAGAGAGGAGTAAATTCCTCTCACCTGACAGTGCTGCCTGTGTCTTATAACCCAAACCAAGACCCGGCCTGGAACGTGGGGAGCAGCCACCCACCCTACCCTTTGGCTGCTCCCACAAAGAGCTGGCCCGGATCGGCTTTACAGCCATACTAAATAGCAAAACCATGTCAGCCAGCACTAGCTGCCGCTGACACATGAAATTACCGGCTCTTACCTCACCGAGGCCAGGAATCTCGGTGACTCATACCTTCCTTCAATGAAGGACCCTTGCGCCTTCCTACATACCTCCCCCCTTTGTTCAACCCTGAGGGGGTGAACACTTGCCAGACAGTGTACCCAGGACTGGGAATCCGCGTTTCCCTGTAAGTGGCCTGCCCTGTGTTCCACTGAGAACTTGAAGTTCTGTAACGACAAGAACCATCTGGTGACCCGAGCATTCCTCTGTTTGGCTTGGCTCATCCACTTGAGAGGGGAGTGGTCGGTCACCAGATGGAACTTTCTCCCCCGACAGATAATAATGGAGAGACTCAAATGCCCACTTGATGGCCAGGCTGGTGTAAGCTTCCAGTATAGGAAAAAAACAGGATGTTCCTCCACATTGATGTCCTGAAAGAGTACAGCTCCGAGGCCTACTTCAGAGGTATCGGTCTGTACCACAAATTCCCTCTTGAAGTCAGGTGTCACCAATATCGGGGACCCATACAGGGCAGACTTCAAAGCGGAGAAAGCCTTTTCCGCCTGATCATTCCACTAAACCGTCACTGACTTGCGTCCCTTCAAAAGGCCTGTCAATGGTGCGGCGACTGTAGCAAAATTAGGTACAAACCTCATATAGTACCCCACCATACCCAGGAACAACTTTACTTACAGAGTAGAGACAGGTCGGGGCCAATTCCTAATTGCCTCAATTTTGTTCACCTGAGGTTTGATCATTCTGCACCCAATTAAATACTCCAGGTACCTGGTCTCTTCTAACCCTATTGCGCACTTTTTTGGGTTAGCGGTTAAGCCAGCCTTCCTAAGGGAGTCCACTACAGCCTGTACTTTAGATAGGTGACTTTCCTAGTCGGTGCTATGGATAACGATATCGTTCAGGTACGCCGAACCGTACCGACAATGTGGGCGTAGTACAACGTCCATTAGCCTTTGAAACGTGGCGGGAGCGCCATGTAGACCAAAGGGTAATACCTTGTACTGATACATCCCCTCTGGTGTGATGAAAGCCGTTTTTTCCTTGGCAGCCTTCGTCAAGGGTACCTGCCAGTACCCTTTGGTGAGGTCAAACACAGAAAAATATCTGGCTTTGCCTAACTTCTCAATAAGCTCATCTAATCGGGGCATGGGATATGCGTCAAATTTGTTCCAACTAATGAACTCCCTGGCTTCCTGAGCCTGTTTAGAGGAGAGGCTGTCAGCAATTTTCATTGTGGCATCCGCTTCCCTTGCTGCAGACAGAGGGGTCGAAACCGCTTCCCCTAAGAACCCTGGTCATGGGCAATCTTCCGTACAGGTTTCCCTATCTCTCCATGGTTTGAGCAGATTCACATGGTACACCTGCTCTGGCTTTCGCCTCCATGGCCGGTGTACCTTGTAATCTACCTCTCCAATTTGTTCAAGTACCTCGTAGGGCCCCTGCCACCTAGCTAGGAACTTACTGTCTACAGTCGGTACCAGAACCAACACCCGATCACCCGGGTTAAAGGACCCAAGCCTGACAATTATAGACCCTACTCTGGGCTCGCTGCGCTGCCTCCATATGCTTCCTAACCAGAGGTAAAACTGTTTCCATCCGTCCTTGCATCTGGGTAATGTGCTCGACAACACTTTTGTGCAGTGTGGGTTGGTGTTCCCATGCCTCTTTGGCGACGTCTAACAGACCGCGAGGGAATCTGCCGTATAGCAGTTCAAAGGGTGAGAACCCAGTAGAGGCCTGGGGCACTTCTCGCACTGCGAACATGAGATAGGGCAGAAGAAGGTCGCAGTCCCTCCAATCCTTAGATACTGCTCTTTTTAACGTTTGATTAAACCTTTCTACCACGCCATCCGTTTGCGGATGATACACAGACGTTCTTAACTGTTTTATGTGGAACAACTTACAGAGTTCCCTCATGGCCTTGGACATGAACAGGGTCCCTTGGTCAGTCAGAACCTCCTTAGGCAGACCCACTCGAGAAAACATCTCCATTAACTCCTTAGCTATGAGTTTGGCTGATGTATGACACAGTGGCACCGTCTCCGGGTAGCGTAGTCGAGGATGACCAAGATGTGTTGGTGCCCTCTAGCGGACTTCGGTACTGGGCCTATGAGATCCATAGCGATCCGTTCGAATGGAACCTCAATAATAGGGAGAGGGACCAGAGGACTACGGAAATGTGGCTGGGTGCTGGTTATCTAGAAGGTTGGGCAAGACTTGCAATACTCCTCTCTGAACCTCTCTGAACACACTGGGCCAGTAGAACCGCTGTAGAATCCGGTCCTGCGTTTTCTGCTGGCCCAGGTGTCCCCTAAGAACATGTTGGTGGGCTAACTCCAACACGAGCTTGCGATACGCCTTGGGCACCACCAGCTGTTCCATATGCTCACCCCGTAGTTGATTTAACCGATGCAGCATCTCCTGTTGAACCACAAAACAGGGGAACATAGACTCGGCCCTCGGTTATTGCGGCTCACACTCAACTACTACCACATTCTCCCAGGTTTGGGATAGAGTCGGGTCCTGGTGCTGCAACAAAATTATCTCCGGAGACGTTGAGGTCTCGCCAACTTCAGACCCGGCGGCAAATCCTCCATGTCTCCCACCAAACGGAACCTCACAAATAGCTGCTAGCAGACGAATAGGAAACGCATCCAAGTGGCTTACACTCCTAGCAATCAGTCTCTAACAGCATACAGTGAATCCCCCCAAGAATGAGACCAAGCTCCGTGTTGAGGGTAAAGCAGTGGACAGCCAGAACTGTGTGTTTATTGTTCTTATATAACATTTTTACACATTAGTACCACCCACAGGGTTTTGTAAGACAACTAGTAACCACGTACAATACACTCAGACACTCCCACACAAAATCCTCCCCTCTGCCTGCGATACAATTACCCTACACAATGGGTTAATGTAATCATCACAGGCAGTGAAATACACAGTTCTACAGAGTCTTCTGTCCTGGAGATAATTGGGAAGTAATCCAATTTATCTCCAAGGACAGAGGCAGCAATTCAGGATACACAGACACAATACATCCCCACAATGCATCCTGGTTTCCTCCTCTCTGCCCTGGAGACAACCGAGTAATTTAATTATCTCTCAGGACAAAGGGACATCGCCATTGTACACGTGGGGACAACAGGACAGAAATCACTATTCAAATATACAATGTCACAACCATTACAGTAAACACAGACATTTAACATATCCCCAGATGGCTTGGATCTGAGCGCTCAATATATCCGAATAGCGTTCAGATGCCACAAACACAGTCAAATCGCCATGGGGTTTAAGCTTAGCATGGGCTGATGAGAGGGCCCATAATCCTGGGGCAAGAGGCTGGCAACCAGGCTTCTCCAGCACCCAGTGGCGAGGTTGGTTTTGCCACAGACTAACAGGGTATCTGACCTTCTGCCGGTCAGTGCCCTTGTTAGTCCAGCAGGCCACCCACAAAATAGAAACAGCAGTACAGCCCACCCACAATAAATGGTTACTACACCTGAGCAAGGGATAAACTTGTCCATGTCCAGGTGCCTCACCACGGCTGTGTGGGGGACTGGTAGACTGCCTTGGTGGGTTGCTGAGTGGGCAGAGACCAGTGGTACTCTGTCCTGGTGCCAGCGCTACTATGGAAGTAGCCTGGTTGGAGCCTGGTTGTTGGAGGGGGAGACAGACTGTCTCCCCTTTAGATACACAGCTCTGCTGTTGTAGGGAGAGACCGACTGTCTCCCCTTTAGATAGACCACCATGCTGCTGTGGGGGGAGACCGACAGTCTCCTCTTTGGCTAAACAGCCCTGTTGCTGGGGGACAGGACCGTCTGTCCCTACCCCATGTGCTGTGAGTGCAGAGACCACGGTCCCATCTGCACTGTTGTGGGGCTTACTGTCCCCCCCTGGTGTGTTAAACTGCCGTTGGGGAATGGAGACTGGGCTCCCAATTCCCAACAAATCCATCTGTTGCTGTGGGATGGAGACTGGGCTCCCAATTCCCAACAACTCAATCTGCTGCTGGGGGACAGGACTGACTGTCTCTGCCCCCTGTTACTCAGCCTGCCGCTGGGAGATGGAGATTGTGCTCCCAATTCCCTGCAAATCACACTGCCAATGGGGAGAAAGGGTAACAAGCTCCTCTCCCATACATACTTCCAGCCTCTGGGGAGGGAGACCGACTGTCTCCGCTCCCAATACAGTGTCCTGTTGCTGGGGAAAGGAGACTGGGCTCTCTATTCCCTGTAGGACACTCTGCCGCTGAGGAATGGAGACTGGGCTCCCAATTCCCTGTAAATCACACGGCCGCTGGGGAATGGAGACTGGGCTCCCAATTCCCTGCAGGACTGGTGGAGAGAACTCAGTCCCATCTCCACTGGCCACCTGGGGTTCTTCCCAGTAACACTCCACAATATCTGCCCAGCTGAATGGGTCTGGATCCGTGTCTGTCATCTTGCTGTCCTGCTGAGCCTTCCCAATGGAGTGGAAGAGATCTCGGTAGTCCTGCTCCAGTTCCCACTCCAGGGTTGCTAGGTGAGCCAGGTCTTTCTCTACCTCATGGGGGTCATCCCAATCCTGCCTAGCCTCCCTCTCGTAGAAAATGTCCTGAAGTCTGGACTGTGCAGGGCTCCCGAAATCAGGCTCTGCAAAGGACTCCCATAACAAGCCAGGATCATCAAACTCCTCTCCCTCTGGCTTGTCATGCTCAGCTGTCCAGGGTATATACTGTGCCATATACCACCAGAGCACGTGGTAGGCATCCTCCAGCCATAGCTCCTGCCATACCCGGTGCTCTAGTTCCTTCACCCATTCTTCCAGGGGCTGCTCTCCCAGGAAGGGCATCCGCAGGGCCACTTGCTTCTGCAATCGCTGCTCTTCACTGGGGAGACTTTCGCCTCGCTGGTATTGTTCATTATCCAGGACCTGGTACCAGATGCCTTTCCTTAATGAATCCCGGCCATCCAGGTCTTCCTTATCGTATGCCACTGCTGGTTCCATCCTGCTGCTGTCAGGGTCGCTGTACTGGGACATGCATTGCCCTCAAATTGTAATTCCAGGGAATGATGTCTCCTGTAGCTGTCCTTCTGGCTGTGGAAACGATCCCGCCGCTTGCCACCAATTGTAACGGCATACAAGGAAATGCTCCAAACTCCCAAACGGAACCTCACAAATAGCTGCTAGCAGACGAATAGGAAACGCACCCAAGTGGCTTACACTCCTAGCAATCAGTCTCTAACAGCATACAGTGAATCCCCCCAAGAACGAGACCAAGCTCCGTGTTGAGGGTAAAGCAGTGGACAGCCAGAACTGTGTGTTTATTGTTCTTATATAACATTTTTACACATTAGTACCACCCACAGGGTTTTGTAAGACAACCAGTAACCACGTACAATACACTCAGACACTCCCACACAAAATCCTCCCCTCTGCCTGCGATACAATTACCTGACACAATGGGTTAATGTAATCATCACAGGCAGGAAAATACACAGTTCTACAGAGTCTTCTGTCCTGGAGATAATTGGGATGTAATCCAATTTATCTCCAAGGACAGAGGCAGCAATACAGGACACACAGGCACAATACATCCCCACAATGCATCCTGGTTTCCTCCTCTCTGCCCTGGAGACAACCGAGGAGTAATTTAATTATCTCTCAGGACAAAGGGACATCGCCATTGTACATATGGGGACAACAGGACAGAAATCACTATTCAAATATACAATGTCACAACCATTACAGTAAACACAGACATTTAACATATCCCCAGATGGCTTGGATCTGAGCGCTCAATATATCCGAATAGCGCTCAGATGCCACAAACACAGTCAAATTGCCATGGGGTTTAAGTTTAGCATGGGCTGATGAGAGGGCCCATAATCCTGGGACAAGAGGCTGGCAACCAGGCTTCTCCAGCACCCAGTGGCGAGGTTGGTTTTGCCACAGCGGGGTTGTCTCCCCCTCTTCCACCGAAGTGACAGTCACCCCTACTACTGGCCCTTCTGACTCAGGTTCCCAGGGTTCTGGTCTCGCCCCTAAGCTGGGCCACTCTGCCAGGGTTAAGTCTGTCTCCCGGGTATCGGTAACTTTCGTATCCTGCGATAGTGCCAGGAAACCGGGGAAGTCTCTCCCAATTATGAGTTCATACTGCCGGCCACCGTTGATAGAGACACCAGGGCGGTGGGATTGTCCTTTATGTCTCCATGAATACACACTACGCCTTTCAGCCAGTATACTAAGGGGGCCGTACCAGGGCAGCTCTTACCAGGGACACCAGGCTCCCTGAATCCAGCAGAGCCACCGCCAGAGTATCACCCACTTCCACCTGGCACAGGTGGCTATTGTCTATAGTCTCGGAGGTTCCTGTGGCTCACAACTTCCTGGAATATAATGAGTGGCGGCAGCCATAGTTGGTGTCCATGGGTTCACCTCGATGGGGACAGTCGGCCCTTATGTGTTCAGGCTCATGACACCGCCAGCAAACCACCGGGGCTGAGTCTGCAGGGGATATGTCCCGGGCGGGTCTGCCTGGCACCGGCCGCCAGGTCTGGGGTGGAGATTTCCGGGGTTTGACTGGCCCCCTCCCAAAAGAACCACCCTGTAGATTTCTGGTGGCCTCATAGCGCTCCACCAGGTCGACCATCTCCAATCATTACCCGGAGACACCTGGCTGATTCAGTGCTGGAGGGGGAACAGTAAAGCCCTCCAGAACACATCCGCCAAGAGACGGTCCAGCATTGCAGTGGGGGGTCAGTACATCAGGCTGAAGCCATTTTTTCAAACGGTGTAACAGGTCATAATACTGCAGTCTGGTGGTTTCAGCCAGGTTAAATTCCCACTGATGCACTTGCTGGGCCCGGACTAACACATTCACCCCCAGTCTTGCCAGGATCTCACCTTATACAGTCAGGTAGTCGGCCGCTTGAGCATCAGAGAGATCGAAAAAAAACTTACTGGGGTCCAGACGCCAGGAACGGAGCGAAGACCTCAGCCCACTGGTCTCGGGGTAACTTTTCCCTCACGGCCACCTTTTCGAACACCGCCAGATAGGTCTCGACGTCATCCGAGGGGGTCATCTTAGAGATCGCTGCACAGACAGCTTTCCAGGCATCGTGGACGTTCAGGGATGCTCCTGCCGCTTGCAATTCCATCACATGTTGCAATAGCAGCTGGTTAGTTTCCTGCTGCTGCTTGTTAGCCTCCCGCTGCTGCAATTTAGCCTCCACGAGGGCCTTCACGACCGTCTCCATTTTGTCAGGGGACATGGGTCGTAACCTTGCTGGCTTAATGTAGGACATGCACTTGTGCCAGGGAAATCCTCACCGAGGCCAAGAATCTCGGTGACACATACCTTCCGTCAATGACGGACCCTTGCGCCTTCCTACAGTATGTACAGGGAGTGCAGAATTATTAGGCAAGTTGTATTTTTGAGGATTAATTTTATTATTGAACAACAACCATGTTCTCAATGAACCCAAAAAACTCATTAATATCAAAGCTGAATATTTTTGGAAGTAGTTTTTAGTTTTAGCTATTTTAGGGGGATATCTGTGTGTGCAGGTGACTATTACTGTGCATAATTATTAGGCAACTTAACAAAAAACAAATATATATCCATTTCAATTATTTATTTTTACCAGTGAAACCAATATAACATCTCAACATTCACAAATATACATTTCTGACATTCAAAAACAAAACAAAAACAAATCAGTGACCAATATAGCCACCTTTCTTTGCAAGGACACTCAAAAGCCTGCCATCCATGGATTCTGTCAGTGTTTTGATCTGTTCACCATCAACATTGCAAGCAGCAGCAACCACAGCCTCCCAGACACTGTTCAGAGAGGTGTACTGTTTTCCCTCCTTGTAAATCTCACATTTGATGATGGACCACAGGTTCTCAATGGGGTTCAGATCAGGTGAACAAGGAGGCCATGTCATTAGATTTTCTTCTTTTATACCCTTTCTTGCCAGCCACGCTGTGGAGTACTTGGACGCGTGTGATGGAGCATTGTCCTGCATGAAAATCATGTTTTTCTTGAAGGATGCAGACTTCTTCCTGTACCACTGCTTGAAGAAGGTGTCTTCCAGAAACTGGCAGTAGGACTGGGAGTTGAGCTTGACTCCATCCTCAACCCGAAAAGGCCTTGGTTTTTCCACATGCTTCTTGTGACCCTGTTGACTATTTTGAATGAAAAGCTTGATTGTTCGATGATCACGCTTCAGAAGCTTTGCAATTTTAAGAGTGCTGCATCCCTCTGCAAGATATCTCACTATTTTTGACTTTTCTGAGCCTGTCAAGTCCTTCTTTTGACCCATTTTGCCAAAGGAAAGGAAGTTGCCTAATAATTATGCACACCTAATATAGGGTGTTGATGTCATTAGACCACACCCCTTCTCATTACAGAGATGTACATCCCCTAATATGCTTAATTGGTAGTAGGCTTTCGAGCCTATACAGCTTGGAGTAAGACAACATGCATAAAGAGGATGATGTGGTCAAAATACTCATTTGCCTAATAATTCTGCACGCAGTGTATGTATGTTCCACAAAAACTCAAAAATGCAACCATCCATTTCAATGAAACTTGGTATACACATTCCTTGCTACCTGGAAAGAAATCTTGCGGGGGTCTCAGCTCTCTAGGACGTACCGTTCCTAATATATTCCCCAAAAATAACCTGCATTATCCAATTCAATCCTACCCGCCTTTCACTTAAATCCTAACTGCCATTCACACGGTCACATGTCCCTTATCAGCCAATAGAAGCTCACAGGTCCTACTTCAGGTTGCCATAACAACTGATCACATGTTTTAGCAGTTCGCAGGTTCCGAAATATTCAGTCATATGACATATGACGGCACAACTACACTGTTACATGCATGGGGGCAGGGGCCACTATTAAACAGACGGGCGCTGTGGAGTTCACTGTTAAAGGGGCGGGCGCTGTGGAGTTTACTGTTATAGGGGCGGGCACCGTGAAAGTCACTGTTAAAGGGGCGGCCACTGTGAAAGTCACTGTTAAAGGGACGGTCACTGTGAAAGTCACTGTTAAAGGGGCGGTCACTGTGAAACTCACTGTTAAAGGGGCAGCAACTGTGAAAGTTACTGTTAAAGGGGCAGTCACTGTGAAAGTCACTGTTAACCACCTCAGCCCCCCTTTTACAATTCTGCACTACACTACTTTCACTGTTTATTGCTCGGTCATGCAACTTACCACCCAAATGAATTTTACCTCCTTTTCTTTTCACTAATAGAGCTTCTATTTGGTGGTATTTCACTGCTGCTGACATTTTTACTTTTTTTGTTATTAATCAAAATTTACCGAATTTTTTTTTAAAAATGACATTTTTCACTTTCAGTTGTAAATTTTTTTTAAAAAAAATACATTTTTATAAAAAAAATTCTCTAAATTTATTGTTCTACATGTCTTTGATAAAACAAAATAGTTTGGGTAAAAGTTATAGCATTTGCAAACTATTGTACAAAAATGTGAATTTCCGCTTTTTGAAGCAGCTCTGACTTTCTGAGCACCTGTCATGTTTCCTGAGGTTCTACAATGCCCAGACAGTAGAAAAACCCCACAAATGACCCCATTTCGGAAAGTAGACACCCTAAGGTATTTGCTGATGGGCATAGTGAGGTTCATAGAACTTTTTATTTTTTGTCACAAGTTAGCAGAAAATGATGTTTTGTTTTTTTTTTCCTTACAAAGTCTCATATTCCACTAACTTGTGACAAAAAATAAAAACTTCCATGAACTCACTATGCCCATCACGAAATACCTTGGGGTGTCTTCTTTCCAAAATGGGGTCACTTGTGGGGTAGTTATAATGCCCTGGCATTTTAGGGGCCCTAATGCGTGAGAAGTAGTTTGAAATCAAAATGTGTAAAAAATGCCCTGTGAAATCCTAAAGGTGCTCTTTGGAATGTGGGCCCCTTTGCCCACCTAGGCTGCAAAAAAGTGTCACACATGTGGTATCACCGTACTCAGGAGAAGTTGGGCAATGTGTTTTGGGGTGTCTTTCTACATATACCCATGCTGGGTGAGAGAAATATCTCTCTAAAAGACAACTTTTCCCATTTTTTTATACAAAGTTGGCATTTGACCGATATATATATATGACTTTTTTGCAGCCTAGGTGCGCAAAGGGGCCCAAATTCCTTTTAGGAGGGCATTTTTAGACATTTGGATTCCATACTTCTTCTCACGCTTTAGGGCCCCTAAAATGCCAGGGCAGTATAAATACCCCACATGTGACCCCATTTTGGAAAGAAGACACCCCAAGGTATTCCGTGAGGGGCATGGCGAGTTCATAGAAGTTGTTTTTTTTTTGGCACAAGTTAGCGGAAATAGATTTTTTTTAGTTTTTTCTCACAAAGTCTCTCTTTCCGCTAACTTGTGACAAAAAGTTCAATCTTTCATGGACTCAATATGCCCCTCAGCGAATACCTTGGGGTGTCTACTTTCCGAAATGGGGTCATTTGTGGGGTGTGTTTACTGTTCTGGCATTTTGGGCGGGGCTAAATTGTGAGCAACCCTGTAAAGCCTAAAGGTACTCGTTGGACTTTCAGCCTCTTTACGCACCTAGGCTGCAAAAAAGTGTCAAACATGTGGTATCACCGTACTCAGGAGAAGTTGGGCAATGTGTTTTGGGGTGTCTTTCTACATATACCCATGCTGGGTGAGAGAAATATCTCTCTAAAAGACAACTTTTCCCATTTTTTTTATACAAAGTTGGCATTTGACCGATATATTTCTTTCACCCAGCATGGGTATATGTAAAATGACACCCCAAAACACATTGCCCAACTTCTCCTGAGTACGGAGATACCACATGTGTGACACTTTTTTGCAGCCTAGGTGCGCAAAGAGGCCCAAATTCCTTTTAGGAGGGCATTTTTAGACATTTGGATTCCAGACTTCTTCTCACGCTTTAGGGCCCCTAAAAAATGTCAGGGCAGTATAAATACCCCACAAGTGACCCCATTTTGGAAAGAAGACACCCCAAGGTATTCCGTGAGGGGCATGGCGAGTTCATAGAAGTTGTTTTTTTTTTGCACAAGTTAGCGGAAATCAATATGCCCCTCAGCGAATACCTTGGGGTGTCTACTTTCCGAAATGGGGTCATTTGTGGGGTGTGTTTACTGTTCTGGCATTTTGGGCGGGGCTAAATTGTGAGCAACCCTGTAAAGCCTAAAGGTACTCGTTGGACTTTCGGCCCCTTTACGCACCTAGGCTGCAAAAAAGTGTCACACATGTGGTATCGCCGTACTCAGGAGAAGTAGGGCAATGTGTTTTGGGGTGTATTTTTACATATACCCATGCTGGGTGAGAGAAATATCTCTGTAAATGACAACTTTTAAAAAATTTCTATACAAAGTTGTCAATTTACAGAGATATTCCTCTCACCCAGCATGGGTATATGTAAAAATTCACCCCAAAACACATTGCCCTACTTCTCCTGAGTACAGCGATACCACATGTGTGATACTTTTTTGCAGCCTAGGTGCGCAAAGGGGCCCAAATTCCAATGAGAATCTTTACGATTCACAGGGCATTTTTTACGCATTTGGATTCCAAACTACTTCTCACGCTTTAGGTCCCCTAAAATGCCAGGGCAGTATAACTACCCCACAAGTGACCCCATTTTGGAAAGAAGACACCCCAAGGTATTCCGTGAGGGGCATGGCGATTTCCTAGAATATTTTTTTTTTGGCACAAGTTAGCGGAAAATGTTTTTTTTTTTTCCTTCTTACAAAGTCTCATTCCACTAATTTGTGACAAAAAATAATTTTTTACATGAACTCGCCATGCCCCTCACGAAATGCCTTGGGGTGTCTTCTTTCCGAAATGGGGTCACTTGTGGGGTATTTATACTGCCCTGGCATTTTAGGGGCCCTATAGTTTGAGAAGAAGTCTGGAATATAAATGTCTAAAAAATTTTACGCGTTTGGATTCCGTGAGGGGTATGGTGAGTTCATGTGAGATTTTATTTTTTGTCACAAGTTAGTGAAATATGAGACTTTGTAAGAAAAAACAAAAAAACAAAAACAAAAAAAATTAATTTCCGCTAATTTGTGACAAAAAAAATAAAAATTTTATGAACTCGCCATGCCCCTCAAAAGTGATCTTTTTATAGCGCCGCAGTGATTTTACGATGTTTTTGCAGTGATCAGAAAAAAAAAATTTCTGTCACTGCGGTGGGGCGGACTGAACGCAAGTGTGCGCACAAGATCAGGCCTGATCGGGCGAACACTGCGTTTTTTGTAGAGCCTATAGAACATGTCCTATTCTTGTCCGCAATTGCAGACAAGAAAAGGCATTTTCTATATAGTTCTGGCAATGTGCAGATCCGCAAAATGCGGAAAGCACATTGCCGGTGTCCGTGTTTTGCGGATCCGCGGTGTCCGTGTTTTGCGGATTCGTGGATCCGCAAAACACATACGGACGACTGAATGGAGCTTTACAGGGGGGTGATCAATGACAGGGGGGTGATCAGGGAGTCTATATGGGGTGATCACCCCCCTGTAAGGGTCCATTCAGACGTCCGTATGTGTCCGTATGTGTTTGTATGTGTGGATCCGCGGATCTGTGGGTCCGCGGATCCGCAAAACACATACGGACGTCTGAATGGAGCCTTACAGGGGGGTGATCAATGACAGGGGGGTGATCAGTGAGAGGGGGGTGATCAGTGAGTCTATATGGGGTGATCAGGGGTTAATAAGGGGTTAATAAGTGACAGGGGGGGTATAGTGTAGTGGTGTTTGGTGCTACTTTACAGAGCTGCCTGTGTCCTCTGGTGGTCGATCCAAGCAAAAGGGACCACCAGAGGACCAGGTAGCAGGTATATTTGACGCTGTTATCAAAACAGCGTCTAATATACCCTTCAGGGGTTAAAAAAATCGCATCTACAGCCTGCCAGCGAACGATCGCCGCTGGCAGGCTGCAGATCCACTTGTTTACCTTAGGTTCCTGTGAACGCGTGCGCCTGTGTGCGCGCGTTCACAGGAAATCTCGCCTCTCGCGAGAGGACGTGCGGAGCGTCCAGGAGGAATAACAGGGCTGCCGCCAGGACGCAATCCTGCGTACGGCGGTCCTGTAGTGGTTAAAGGGGAGGTCACTGTTAAAGTCACTGTTAAAGGGGTGGTCACTTTGAAAGTCACTGTTAAAGGGGCGGTCACTGTAAAAGTCATTGTTAAAGGGACGGTCATTGTGAAAGTCACTGTTAAAGGGGCGGTCACTGTGAAAGTCACTGTTAAAGGGACGGTCACTGTGAAAGTCACTGTTAAAGGGAAAGTCACTGTGAAAGTCACTGTTAAAGGAGAGGTCACTGTGAAAGTCACTGTTAAAGGGGCGGTCACTGTGAAAGTCACTGTTAAAGGGGCGGTCACTGTGAAAGTCACTGTTAAAGGGACGGTCACTGTGAAAGTCACTGTTAAAGGGACGGTCACTGTGAAAGTCACTGTTAAAGGGACGGTCACTGTGAAAGTCACTGTTAAAGGAGAGGTCACTGTGAAAGTCACTGTTAAAGGGACGGTCACTGTGAAAGTCTCTGTTAAAGGGGCAGTAACTGTGAAAGTTACTGTTAAAGGGTTAGTCACTTTGAAAGTCACTGTTAAAGGGGCTGTCACTGTGAAAGTCATTGTTAAAGGGACGGTCATTGTGAAAGTCACTGTTAAAGGGGTGGTCACTGTGAAAGTCACTGTTAAAGGGACAGTCACTGTGAAAGTCACTGTTAAAAGGGTGGTCACTGTGAAAGTTACTGTTAAAGGGGCGGTCACTGTGAAAGTCACTGTTAAAGAAGTGGTCACTGTGAAAGTCACTGTTAAAAGGGCGGTCACTGTGAAAGTTACTGTTAAAGGGGCGGTCATTGTGAAAGTCACTGTTAAAGAAGCGGTCACTCTTAAAGGGAAAGTCACTGTGAAAGTCACTGTTAAAGGGGCGGTCATTGTGAAAGTCACTGTTAAAGGGGTGGTCACTGTGAAAGTCACGGTTAAAGAAGCAGTCACTGTTAAAGGGGTGGTCACTGTGAAAGTCACTGTTAAAGGGGGCGGTCACTGTGAAAGTCACTGTTAAAGGGGTGATCACTGTAAAATTCACTGTTAAAGGGGCGGTCACTGTGAAAGTCACTGTTAAAGGGGCGGTCACTGGTAAAGTCACTGTTAAAAGCGTGGTCACTGTGAAAGGCACTGTTAAATAGGCGGTCACCATTAAAGGGGCGGCCACTATGAAAATCACTGTTAAACGGGCGATCACCGTTAAAGGGGTGGCCACTGTGAAAGTCGCTGTTAAAGGGGCGGTGACCGTTAAAGGAGCGGCCACTGTGAAAATCACTGCTAAAGGGGCGGTCACCGTTAAAGGGGGGGCCACTATAAAAGTCACTGTTAAAAGGACAGCCACCATGAAAGTCACTGTTAAAGGGGCAGTCACCGTTAAAGGTGCAACCACTATGAAAGTCACTGTTAAACGGGCAGTCACCATTAAAGGGGCGGCCACTGTGAAAATCACTGCTAAAGAGGCGGTCACCGTTAAAGGGGCTACCACTCTAAAAGTCACTGTTAAAAGGAAAGCCACTGTGAAAGTCACTGTTAAAGGGGCGGTCACCATTAAAGGGGCGGCCATTGTGAAAGTCACTGTTAAAAGGGCGGTCACCATTAAAGGGGCGGCCATTGTGAAAGTCACTGTTATTTAATATAAAATTGTAATAAATAAATAAAAAAATAAAAAATTTGCAGATATTTTGGAAAAATTCACTATTCAAAATTAGAATTTCTTTGCTATTAAGGTTACTTTCACATTAGCGGCAGGGGAGTCCGGCAGGCTGTCCCGGCGGGTAAACAGCTTGGCGGATCAGTCCTGCCGCTAGTTCACGTGTGCCCCCAGACTGCCGCTCTGTCCCTATTGACTATAATGGGGCGGGGTGGAGTTCCGGCGGCAGCATGGCAGTGCACTGCGAGAGGCAGCTGTACAAAAAGTACGACATGCAGTACTTTTAGTCCGGCTGCCTCTCGCCGTGCGCTGCCGTGCTGCCGATGGAACTCCGTCCCCATTATAGTCAAAGGGGATGAAGCGACAGTCTGGGGGCACACATGAAACTAGCCTTAGACGGATAGTGATACTTCATAAAGTAGTTATTACTTTACATTCCTCATATGTCTACTTTATGTTGGCATCATTTTGCAAATGTCATTTTATTTTTTTAGGAAGTTAGAAGACAGAATTTTAGAAGCACATTTTTACATTTTTAAGAAAATTTCAAAAACCCACTTTTTAAAATTAAGTCTTTTACCTAATCTGAGCGTTTTAGACCATTTTAGACCCTCATTGCAATGGTACCTTTGTTTTCTGTGTCCCTCGTCCAGATCATGAAAAAAACACTTTTTAAACGTATGCAAATGAGCTTCTGAAGGTGCCCAGGGGCGGCGTTACAGGGCGATGTGCATAGAAAAACACACCTCTTTCAGCCCTCTGGTCCGCCCTTCTGTCCTATTATTACCTTCTCCTCTGCCTCCAGCCGGCGGACGTCATGAGCAGCAAGAGAAAAAGTCAGGCTGGGAACTGGCCCGCACCTGCGCACTGCTCTGGCCATTATGGGCAGAAGAACATCTTTTCATATTGCGCATGCACCGGCCAACTAAAGACAGCCGGCCCTCCATCCTCTGGTGCTGCTCGTGACTTTCGACGGCTGTAGGCGGAGGAGGTAATAGGACAGAAGGGCGTGCCAGAGGGCTGAAAGAGGTGTGTTTTTCTGGGCACCTTCAGAAGCTCATTTGCATACGTAAAAAAATCTGGATCTGGACGAGGGACACAGAAAACAAAGGTACCATTGTAATGAGGGTCAAAGAGTCTATAACCTGATCTGAGCGGTCTAAAACGCTCAGATTAGGTGAAAGATTCCTTTTAAAGACCATTTCAGTTATGAAGTCCTTTTGTGGGGCTAACACAGTAGAAACCACCAATAAATAACCTCATTTTAGAAATTACACCCCTCAAGTTATTCAAAACTGGTTTTTACAAACTTTATTACCCTTTAGGTGTTCCACAAGAATTAAAGCAAAATCGAGGGGAAATTTTTAAATTTCACAGTAACACAGCAAGGGTTAACAGCCAAAGAAACCTCAATATTTAATACACTGATTCTGCAGTTTACAGAAACTTCCCATATGTGGTCATAAACTGCTATATGGGCACACAGCGGGGTGTAGAGGCAAAGGAACGCCATATTGTTAACGGAGGGCAGATTTTGCTGGAATGGTTTTCAGGTGCCATGTCATATTTGAAGAGCCCCTGAGGTACCCTAGAAAGAAAACCCCATAAAGTAACCCCATTTTGGAAATACCTCCCTCAAGGAATAAATCTAGTGATGAAGTGAATGCTTTGACCCAACAAGCATTTTATAGAATTTTGAAACACATGGCTGTGAAAATGAAAAATTAACTTTAATTTCCAATATAAAGTTGCTTTAGACCCACATTTTTCATTTACACAAGGGGTAACAGGAGAAAATGCACCCCAAAAATTTTTATGCAACACCTTATACGTGGTCATTAGAGATGAGCAAATTTCCGCTTATGAAATTCGTTCACACTTCGTTTGGTGGTAAAAGATGAATTGCGTTATGGATTCCGTTACCATGGACCATAACGCAATTCTATGATGGAATGCATAATGGAATGCTACTATCTTCTAAGAGCTTTTATACTGTCATCTGATGTGATTTTGCTTTATGTCCTCCACAAATGTGCATAAACCTATGTTAAATGCAATTGTTCAAGTCATTTTCCTGGTATACCAGCAGGTGGCAGCATCATTAATAAAGATAGTTTTAATGTTATGGCCGTTCAGAGTGGAACGATTCTGTTCTATTCTGCCCCCCTGCTGAAGAGAAGTGGAGGATTCCATCTTCCTGCAGCAAGAGAGGGAAAAACTAGTTAGATCCAGATTTAATTACCCCTTGTTAGTGAAGACAGCAAGGACCAAGTCTCGGTCTGAGACTTAGTCATAGTCCCAGTGTGAGCTCCTTCAGCCTCAGCTGGATGAAGAAGCAGAAAGCTACAGACAACTTCCAGGGTTCCAGGAAGAAAGCATCACCTGAGAAACCATCTGTGAGTCAAGTCCAGAGACCTAGGAGAAGCCATTCCTCCTCAGCTAGTCTGTCCCAATACAGCAGAAGTTACAGAAAAGTCCAGAAGATTAGTTCCTGCCACAATTACAGAGCTACCAAGCAGATGACTTATTCTGCAAGTTCACATTTAAAGCAGAAGCATTCATTTCTTGCCAATTCTTGCTAAAACCTGCTGGGACGAAGAGACAAAGGCTGTATATTGCTTGCATACAAGTTATCTTCAGTAAAGAAACGTTTGAACTCCATCTAAATGTCTGGACATCATTTCTACTGCAATATTCCTCTATTACTCCTACTATCACTACACTCAAATTTATTGCAAGTGAGCCGGGAGCCAGAAGTCCGGCCAGGTAGAAGACACTGTTGACACAATTACCACTACCCTATGGAGACATTATAGGCCATTACACCACTCTGGCATTCCTAATCTGGGACGTGCGTTATAACACCTTAGAAGGGCCCTGGGGTAGTACCCTGTGCACGCTGCAATTGGCGTCACAACAACTTTAAATACCTGTATCCTGGCCCATTGCAATTGCAGTCTGTTACAAACAGTTTTGGGGTGTATTTATTTTTTAGATAAGTACTTCCATTCCTCCTTGATTCTGGGGTAAAACTGCAGTCTGATACAAACAGTTTTGGGGTGTTCTTATTTTCTATATAAGTACATCCATTCCTCCATGATTCTGGGCTGAAATTGCATTCTGAGTCAAATAGCTCTGGGGTGTTTTTATTTTCTACTAGCAGAAGGACCTGGCTTTGCACGGGTATATTTCATCTATTTCATTTACTGTTTGTGTGTGTCCTTAAAAGATATCCACAGTATCCCCCATAACAGTGACCTCTACAGCACCCCGCCCTTTAACAGTGAACTCCACAGTCCCCAACTTCTTAACACTGAACCCCCACAGTGCCCCACCACTTTAAAATTGGACCTCCACAGCAGCCCATCCCCTTAACTTTGACCTTCACAGCAGCCCGCCCCTTTAACAGTGAGTTTCATAGCACGGTGCACCCCACTCCCTTGACAGTGACTGCCTCAGGGGCCCGCCCCCTTAACAGGGACCTCCAAAGTACCCCACTACCTTCACAGTGACCTCACAGTACCTTGCTTCCTTAACAGTGACCTTCACAGCAGTTGCTCCTTTAATAGTGGCCCCTGCTTCCTTAACAGTGACCTCCACAGTGTCCGCTCCTTTAACAGTGACCTCCACAGCGGCCTGCCCCTTAACAGTAACATCCATAGTGAATGCCTCTTTAACAGTGACCTCCACAGTGCACGCCCCTTTAACAGTGACTTCCACAGCGCCCTGCCCCTTTAATGCTAGAACTACACGACAACATGTCTCGCCCGACATTTTGTCTCAACAATTTTTATAATGATAGGCTATGGTGTCGCACTGCGACATGTGATATGCTGCGACTGCAACATGAAGTTGCAAAAAATCCATCCAAGATGGATTTTTCTGCAACTGTCACGTCGCAGTCGTAGCATGTCATATGTTGCAGTGCAACACTATAGACTATCACTATAAAAATTGGCGCACGACACTGGTGCGACATCAATGTCGCGCGACACATGTAGCAGTGTAGTTGTGCCCTATGTGTCGTGCAGCCCTAGCATAAAGCTGACCTACAGCAGTGAAGAAAAATGGCTTTGTTCTTATGGAAATCTGGAGTAAAACTGTGTGTATGTGGAGACTAAGGGCCTGCGGGCTTCTATTGGCTGATAAGGGACATGTGACCATGTGTATGGCAGTTGGGATATGAAGAGAAAGACTTTGCAGGCTTGTATTGGCTAATGCCTGTCATTGTTTGGGAATATCTCAGGACATCCTAAAGAGCTGTGACCCCCACAAGATTTCTTTCCCGGTAGCAAGAGATGTGTATACCAGGTTTCTTTGAAATCGATGGTTGCGTTTTTGAGTGATAGCGGAACGTACATATGTACACACATATATACGTCCTTCTTTATATATATATATATATAGATATAAGTACGTCCATTCCTCCTTGATTCTGGGGTGAAATAGCAGTCTAATACAACCAGTTTTGGGGTGTATTTAGTTTATATACAGTGCTGCCCATAATTATTCATGCCCCTAGCAGACCAAGGAGGACGCCACTTCTCCAGATAAGGCACACAAAAGCTCTCTTGGCCTTTGCAAAAGCTCATCTGGACAAAGAAGAAAACTTCTGGTCTTCTGTGTTATGGTCAGATGAAACAAAAATGTTATTGTTTGGTCACAATGATGTTTCCTTCATTTGGCGTAAAAAAGGAGAAGCCTTCAACCCAAAGAACACCATCCCCACTGTCAAACATGGTGGTGGGAACCTAATGCTTTGGGGGTGTTTTTCAGCAAATGGACCAGGGAACCTAATCACAGTAAACGGCATCATTAAAAAAGAGCAATACATGAGGATTCTGAACGACAACATCAGGCAGTCTGCAGAGAAACTTGGCCTTGGGCACCAGTGGACATTTCAGCATGACAATGACCCAAAACACACAGCAAAAGTGATGAAGAAACGGTTAGCAGGCAACAACATTAACGTTTTGGAGTGGCCCAGCCAGAGTCCAGACTTGAATCCAATTGAGAATCTGTGGAGGGAGCTAAAGATCAGGGTGATGGCAAGAAGACCCTCCAACCTGAAAGATTTGGAGCTCATTGCTAAAGATTAATGGGCAAAAATACCTGTGGAGACATGCAAAAAGCTGGTCTGCAATTATAGGATGCGTTTGATTGCTGTAATAGCCAATAAAGGCTTTTCTATTGATTATTGAGAAGGGTATGAATAATTTTGGACTGGACACTTTTTGCTCAAATGTAAATAAAAGCTGAGAATTTATTTTTTTCCACAATAATGCCTCTTGCACATCGTCCTATTATATTTTGGGAGACACCTATGTCATTTCCTGTCAAAAAATTACTTGCTGGTTGAATAAAAGTAACTTTAAGTCAAAATTTGCCAGGGGTATGAATAATTATGGGCAGCACTGTATTTACGTCCTTCCATCCATCCTCGCTTCTGGGATGAAAGTGCGGTCTCGCATGCTGCATGGGTTAAGAAAGCATGCTCCTCTGGCTTAAAAAAAAGGATACTAGAGGTGATCACACCATAAAGGCAGAGAAGAGATAACCTAAAAAGGGTTATCCGCCAAGGCCACTGTTCGCCGCAGCAGAAAGCTTCTCTACACACTTTTAGGGTGGTCAAATACTTTTACACTTAATTTGATGTGTCAATCAGTAGTTGCGGAGCTGGTGTGAAATAGCGTCCTGATTAAAGATGAGCGAATCGAAGTTGACGAAATGGAATTCGATACGAATTTCAGGAAAAATTCGATTTGCTCCGAATTTCCTCACGCTTTGTGGTAACGAATCACATGTTTTCCTAAAATGGCTGCTACACGTGTTAGAACATGGAGCAAGGAACTCTGGGAACGAGGGATCACTCACAATGCCTTGCATGCCGCCAATCAGCAGCCAGCCAGCCAGCCAGCCCTGTGATGTCACAGCCCTATAAATAGCCTCAGCCATCTTGGATTCAGCCATTTTGCAGTGTACTTAGTGCAGGGAGAGATGTCAGCAGGTGCTAGGGACAGTGGTAGAAAAGACTTTAAAACTTTTATTTTGCTGTATAGAAGTTCAGGAAAAGGATAGGGAGGAATCATTCCACAGTATTGAAGCAGAACAGGGTTCAGTAGAGGAGTTTACAGCCTGGGTAATAGTTCCTATCATATTACACCTTGCTGCACTGATTGCGGATCCAAATTGCCATTATACAGCTCTGTAATTCCAGCAAACTGTTCTTGTTATTGGGGTGCAAGTGCTGTTTGATACAGCCATTAACAGGGTTTATTACAAGGAAATATTTATACGTCTTATTTGCCTTTGTGCGGTACAGTTATATGTTCTAAAGCATTTTTTGGCTTGTATTAGTGGGGGGGAAAAAGGGCTTATTAGTAGTGTTGATCGAGCACCAAAGTGATAGGGTGCTCGGCCGAAGACCTCGGGATGCTCGGGTGCTCTACCAAGCACCTGAACACAATGGAAGTCAATGGGAAAACCTGAGCATTAAACCAGGCACCCCCTGCTCTGAAGAGGGGAGGGTGTCTGGTTCATAGCAAAAGGTCAGAAATTGATGGAAACACCACTGAAATGGTTCAGGAACAGTATGGGGAGGATGTCTGGATGCATCTTGTACTACCAAATGGCTACTGGGAACGATGTTGTCCGAGTAGTACGCCACTTTTACAGACTGACAATAATACACACCAAACCGAAGATAAGATCGATTTTAGAGGAAAAATTGTTAGGAAACATTCTTTCCTGTATATAAAGTGCAAGTGCTGCCAAAAATTACAAGGAAGAGGCACTCCGATACAACCTGTATATCACATAAAGGAGGGCCTCATTCACATCGTGGTACAATTGTTCAGGTAGTGGGACTCCTACACTCATAAAGCTTATGCACTAAGTGAAAGGGCTGCCAAAAATTACAAGGAACCAGCACTCCAATACACCCTTTATTACACATAAAAGAGGGCATCATACACCCTTGAAAAATTATGATTGATTGCCTGCTGGTGAGCTGACCCTGTAAAACATTATATGCGAGGGCCTGCAGGTGAGCTGACCCTGTAAAAGAATGTAGGTGAGGGCCTGCAGGTGAGCTGACCCTGCAAAAGATTGTAGGTGAGGGCCTGCTGGTGAGCCAACCCTCTAAAAAATTATATGCGAGGGCCTGCAAGTGAGCTGACACTGTAAAAGATTGTAGGTGAGTAGTGATGGCCTTGTGGTTTGCCCGGCGGTCAGTTCGCAGCGAACTTTGCGTGTTCGCGATCTGCCGAACATGCGAACATATGGCGATGTCCGCGCACACCATATTCTTTTGCATTGGACAGCCAATGACAGATGTTTCAGCACATGGACACAACCCCAACCCTATAACAGAACCCGATCTGGCAGCCATTTTACATTATGTGTTTTGCCAGTGCAGGGCGAGGTTGCATTTTGGAGCAGGGAAAGGCTGTTAGGAACTTAGGGACACCAAACGCTAGCTAATAGGGCCACACAAATCCTTTTAAGGACTGGTAACGTTATGCTATTGATAGGTGTGATACACAGAGGGGTGTGAGATACTTATAATATACTTTCTAACATAGAAAGTATATTATAGTGCATTGTATGCTTCCATAAAATAGTGATTGAGGTTTTCCATATACCTGAGACCACAAAAATACTACTTGCCCCAAGCTCCCCAGAACCTATTCGGCGTGCCAGTTGAGACGTTGCCATACTGTGCTGTGGCTGTTGTGCCTGGAAGCCAAGAGCCACACCGGTCCTGCACTGCTTTCAGCTCTGCGGTCACAGGCCGATACGTGGCTAACCCCGCTCAATTTTACAGTTGGTAAAGTGGTGTGTGACAAAATGAATGAGGCATGGATCTCAGAGGAATTCAACACCTGTGATGACCACATGTAATTGAATTTCCTCATGCCAGCCCACACATATCCGCCACCACCCAGAACAAAGAATGGTCCTTGCCTTATCTACAGTCGTGGCCAAATGTTTTGAGAATGACACAAATATTAGTTTTCACAAAGTTTGCTGCTAAACTGCTTTTAGATCTTTGTTTCAGTTGTTTCTGTGATGTAGTGAAATATAATTACACGCACTTCATACGTTTCAAAGGCTTTTATCGACAATTACATGACATTTATGCAAAGAGTCAGTATTTGCAGTGTTGGCCCTTCTTTTTCAGGACCTCTGCAATTCGACTGGGCATGCTCTCAATCAACTTCTGGGCCAATTCCTGACTGATAGCAACCCATTCTTTCATAATCACTTCTTGGAGTTTGTCAGAATTAGTGGGTTTTTGTTTGTCCACCCGCCTCTTGAGGATTGACCACAAGTTCGCAATGGGATTAAGATCTGGGGAGTTTCCAGGCCATGGACCCAAAATGTAAACGTTTTGGTCCCGAGCCACTTCGTTATCACTTTTGCCTTATGGCACGGTGCTCCATCGTGCTGGAAAATGCATTGTTCTTCACCAAACTGTTGTTGGATTGTTGGAAGAAGTTGCTGTTGGAGGGTGTTTTGGTACCATTCTTTATTCATGGCTGTGTTTTTGGGCAAAATTGTGAGTGAGCCCACTCCCTTGGATGAGAAGCAACCCCACACATGAATGGTCTCAGGATGCTTTACTGTTAGCATGACACAGGACTGATGGTAGCGCTCACATTTTCTTCTCCGGACAAGCCTTTTTCCAGATGCCCCAAACAATCGGAAAGAGGCTTCATCGGAGAATATGACTTTGCCCCAGTCCTCAGCAGTCCATTCACCATACTTTCTGCAGAAGATCAATCTGTCCCTGATGTTTTTTTTGGAGAGAAGTGGCTTCTTTACTGCCCTTCTTGACACCAGGCCATCTTCCAAAAGTCTTCGCCTCACTGTGCGTGCAGATGCGCTCACACCTGCCTGCTGCCATTCCTGAGCAAGCTCTGCACTGGTGGCACTCCGATCCCGCAGCTGAATCCTCTTTAGGAGACGATCCTGGCGCTTGCTAGACTTTCTTGGACGCCCTGAAGCCTTCTTAACAAGAATTGAACCTCTTTCCTTGAAGTTCTTGATGATCCTATAAATTGTTGATTGAGGTGCAATCTTAGTAGCCACAATATCCTTGCCTGTGAAGCCATTTTTATGCAACGCAATGATGGCTGCACGCGTTTCTTTGCAGGTCACCATGGTTAATAATGGAAGAACAATGATTTCAAGCATCACCCTCCTTTTAACATGTCAAGTCTGCCATTTGAACCCAATCAGCCTGACATAATGATCTCCAGCCTTGTGCTCGTCAACATTCTCACCTGAGTTAGCAAGACAATTACTGAAATGATCTCAGCAGGTCCTTTAATGACAGCAATGAAATGCAGTGGAAAGGTTTTTTTGGGATTAAGTTAATTTTCATGGCAAAGAAGGACTATGCAATTCATCTGATCACTCTGCATAACATTCTGGAGTATATGCAAATTGCTATTATAAAAACTTAAGCAGCAACTTTTCCAATTTCCAATATTTATGTCATTCTCAAAACTTTTGGCCACGACTGTACAGGTGAAACCCGAAAAATTCAAATATCGTGCAAAGTTTATTTATTTCAGCAATGCAACTTAAAAGGTGAACTTAACATATGAGATAGACTCATTACATGCAAAGCGAGATATTTCAAGCCTTTATTTGTCATAATTTGGATTATTATGATTTATAGCTTATGAAACCCCAAAGTCTCTATTTTGATGTACCCTTTGCTCAGGGGGTATGGATAAATTAGCTGACTAGAGTGTGACACTTTGAGCCTAGAATATTGAACCTTTTCACAAAATTCTAATTTTAAGCTGCATTAATGCAATTTCTTTTAATTTGCATTACTGAAATAAATGGACTTTTGCACGGTATTCTAATTTTTCGAGTTTTACCTGTATATACAGCGGCATAAAAGGCCTTTTATGTCAGGTGAATGCCTAATATTTGGGGCCTGTACTGGCCAACAGTTACATATTTATCCTGTGACCGCCTAATGTACCTCCAGCCACAGAATCCAAAGTTCTTTGCTGTCAGATGAATGCCTATTGCCTAATTTTTGGGGCCTGTACCGGCCGACAGTTACATGTTTATCCTGTGACCGCCTAATGTACCTCCAGCCACAGA
Organism: Bufo bufo; assembly: GCF_905171765.1. NCBI lineage: Eukaryota > Metazoa > Chordata > Amphibia > Anura > Bufonidae > Bufo > Bufo bufo. The sequence goes on along the minus strand of NC_053395.1, from coordinate 60,280,580 downwards.
ATCCAAAATTCTTTACTATGAGGTGAATGCCTATTGCCTAATTTTTGGGGCCTGTACTGGCCGACAGTTAAATTTTTTATCCTGTGACCGCCTAATGTACCTCCAGCCACAGAATCCAAAGTTCTTTGCTGTCAGGTGAATGCCTATTGCCTAATTTTAGGGGCCTGTACTGGCCAACAGTTAAATTTTTTATCTCTAGCCGCATAATCACACTCCTGTCTTACTCCTCTGCCTCTCATTATTGTGGCGTATGAACCGCATTCACCATAAGGACCTTCTAATGTCACAGGGTCATGTGACTGTGCCCCCACCCCGTACTGTGCCCCCTTATACCCTGCATTGTGCCCTCTTACCACACACTGTGCAGTGCCCCTAGTCATTCCCTGTACTGTGCCCTCTTATACCCTTTTATTCGGTCACGGTATGGCGGTGTTATCCGGTCAATGTATGGCGGTGGTATCCAATAACTGGATGGTCATAACTGTATCCCTTTCCCTGCCCACACCATCCTTTTTTAGACCTGGCATGAGCGGGAAAAAATATGCAAATTGCGGTGCTAAGGACCTTTGCGCCACAATCTGTGTCAGAAATACGCCTAACATAGATGTATTTCTATATAATAAATGACCACCTAGTTGTATTATTATTCGAGGGTAGGGCTAATATCTTTACATTGTATAGATTCTAGTGTATTATACAGTTCCCTGTATTTCTCAGTAGAAAATGATCCTTGGGAAACACAGTCCTCATCCCTGACCACCAGGACCAGGTAGCGCTCTGTCAGTACATGGCGGTCTCCCCTCACCACCACGCTGCTCCGCTGTGTACTGGTGCTTATTCTGACACTAGGGCTGGGTTCACATCCTATTTTTGCCATCCATTTAATGCATACAAATGTACAAATGTATGCGTTAACAGATGCCTCAGACTGATACTGTACAGTGGCGTCCGTTCACCATACAGTTCCATGGTAGAAAAAAAATTACGTTAACGTATGCATTTTTTTATGGACTCTGCAGGATACAATAATGTGGAGTGCTGCACATTTGTATACATCAAACCGATAGGAAATAAAAAAAATTCTAGGCTCTAGCAGGGCACATTTTTGAGAGTTTCTCTTTAAGTCGCATATAAATGGCCCCTGATTAAAATACATATTTTTTGTGGGAATTTTTGCTAACGATCCCCCTCTGGTATATCACTGTTCATCTTGTGGGACTATTTGTGTACTTCTAGTAAGTGTTTTCTGGCTGCAAATATGACCTGAAGGTTTTTCAGGTTCGCCTGCAATTAAAGTTAATGGGGCCTGCCGCGAACGTGCGGTTTGCGAACATTGCGATTTGCGTTCGCAAATCGTCCCAGCCGATGTTCATCTATCACTATAGGTGAGGGCCTGCATGTGAGCTGACCCTCTAAAAAATTATATGTGAGGGCCTGCAGGTGAGCTGACCCTGTAAAAGATTGTAGGTGAGGACCTGCAGGTGAGCTGACCCTGTAAAACATTATATGCGAGGGCCTGCAGAGGAGCTGACCATGTAAAAGATTGTAGGTAAGGGCCTGCTGGTGAGCTGACCCTCTAAAAAATTATATGTGGGGGGCGTGGCCTGAGCGTCTGCAGGAATGGCCGCCTGAACGCTGAGCTCCGCCGCTTGATCTATGAGAAGGAGACTTTTAGGCTTTTTCATCGCAGCACATGGGGAGAAAACTGCAGCTTAAACATCCTAGCAACTCCCAGACCCCTGCTAAACCGAAGAATACATTGGATTCTTACCTTTGTCGAGCCTCGAGGAAGACGTCTACGGAGTGCGGCCTACCTGTGTCATCCGCCTCTGGTGAGTGTGAGTCCGCGGCACTGCAAAAAGATCTTACGCTTCTGAGAGAAGAAGGCGATCTTTCCCAGGGGCTAAACCCTACAGCTTTATCGCCGTCAGCGAAGGCATTTACCCCCAGATCGTCGGGGTGTTTTACCGTTCCCGCCATAAGGCCTGAGCACGAGGCTGAGTGCGCCGCCATTATGCCGCCTAAACAAGCGCTTAAAAACACTAGGCAGTCGGCCACATCGCAACGACGGCGTGATTGGAGTGAACCCCCTGGGGACCCTCATGAATCAAGTCACCATGCAGTAGGGGATGGAGGAGCAGCTACATGGGACCGTTTATCTGATTCGATGGATGAGGGAGATGAAGGGTCTGTGCCTTCCACGCAATCTTCGGCACTTTTGCACCAGTCATTGCAGCACTTACCCACCAAAGCTGACTTTAAAGTATTGATTGCTGAGGTCAGGAGTGCCTGTAAATCAGAAATATCAGCACTTAGGCAAGATTTTAAGCAGTTGTCTGGCCGCATGGATTCTATGGAGATTGATCATGACGATACACGCAGAAGTGTTGCTAACCTGCACTCAATTATAACCTCCCAGTCCCAAGTCATCAGAGAAAATACTCGTCATTTGGAAGACTTAGATAATAGGGGACGCAGAAATAATATCCGTATTAGAGGTCTGCCTGAACCAGACGCAGATGAAAACATACCAGTCATGCTGTCTGAACTTTTCAACAATATCTTGGGGTCTCAGCCACCACAAGACATCAAGCTTGACCGCGCTCATAGGGCGCTTCGTCCTAAATCCTCAGCAGCACAGCCAAGAGACATCATTTGCTGTGTGCATGATTTTCAGCTGAAAGAAAACATAATGGCCAAGGCCAGAGCTATGAAAACCATCGATTTTAAGGGCCAGACCGTCCAACTGTATCAGGATCTTTCCTGGTGGACACTTCAAAAACGAAGAGTTCTGCAGCCTTTATTGAATCTCTTGAGAGAAAAGAAGATTCCGTATAGATGGGGTTTCCCGTTTGCCTTAATAGCATCCAAAAATGGCAGGACATCTATTCTACGTCAGCACGCTGATCTCCTAGCCTTCTGCTCAGCTCTAGATATTGAGGTGCCTTCTATTGCAGACTGGGAAATTCAAGATCCGAATCCTGCTCTAGAACCAGTCTGGCAGACTGTGCGACAGAAAAGAAGAAGATCACCTCCACAAGATTCCTTGTCCCATATGGAGTCCCGTGATGCACCTCCTTGAGTAATGTACTGTGTAGTGCTATATATTGCACGTCTCCTGTTTTTTCTTCCGCTATTATGCGGCGTTCTTGCTTTCTTGTTCTAGAAACCATGTTTAGTGTTTCAAGAATCTATGTGGTTTCCATATTGATAACACTGTTTTACCTATTAATCAGTTGTCCTTTATGGACGGCTTTTTTGGGGGCGCTCAGTCATGCCTTCTCATATGGGATGAATACTTTGACCCTCTCTTTATCCCTTTTGTTTTTAGGGATTATGAGATGGTTACAAATTGAACCAAACCGATTTCAATGTGGTTCACTGATCCCTATCTGGACATTTTGGTCCAATGTTACCATCACCTTAAGGTTTTGTTCTTTAATTGTATATTGTCTTGTGTCTTCCCCGTCTTCCCTTTTGTGTTCCCCTTTTATGTTTTTTACAGCTAGATGTCCATGGTATACTCGTTCCCTACTACATGAAGTGGTGAATATGCACATGTTGTGGTCTCGGCAGATCGACATGAATATGCAAGTACTCCTTTTCAAGTCTACTTATGATGGTTAAATGTATGTCGTTGAATGTGAAGGGCCTCAATTCCAACACTAAAAGAAGGTTAGCAATTAATGAGTGTAGATCGCAAAAAGCAGATATAGTCTTTCTGCAGGAGACTCATTTTGATCAGCAGGGCACCTTTAAATTTGCACAAAGATCATTTCCCAGAGTTTATTCTGCAACGTCAGGGAAAAAAGTGGCGGGTGTAGCTATCCTCTTAGCTACTCATTGTCCAATAAATGTAGAAACTTGCATCTCTGATGTGGAAGGAAGGTATATTATACTCAAGGCTACACTTAGGGGCCAACCGATTGTACTATGTAACTTATACTCCCCTAACACGGCCCAAATTCCTTTTTTGAACAAGGTATTTTTTAAACTATCCCAGTACCTACCTTCCCCTATGATTGTAGGAGGAGATTTCAACATCTCTTTCTCTGAGCATATGGATAGGCTGCCCTTAAATAGCTCCGCCCCTTCGCGTAAACAATGCAGATTGTCACGTCTTTTTAGGCGTCTCATTCGGCGCTATGCTTTTTATGACCTCTGGAGAGTTAATTATCCTTCAGCAAAATCATACACTTTTTTCTCTCACCCGCATAGCACCCACTCTAGGATAGATTATTTTTTTGGAAATGTTCCAATCCTCCGAATGCTAAAGGAGGCTGACCTTGGCCATATCACATGGTCAGACCATGCCCCGATCACCATCACCCTAAAAACTTCGGGTTATCATGTAAAAAAGTGCCATTGGCGCCTAAATGAGACTTTTTTAAATAGTCTACCACTTAGACAGGAACTTAGAGATAGCTTAACAGAATACTTTGCCCTAAATCAGTCTTCCGTCTCCTTGGTTTCTACGTTGTGGGAAGCGCATAAAGCGGTTTTTAGAGGCAATTGTATTGCTATGGGTTCTAAACTAAAGAAGGACCGGATTCAACAACAGGTCATTCTCACTGCTCAACTTAAGGATTTGGAAGGTAAGTTGGGCTCGCGCCGTTCACGACACTTGCTTCGCCGTATAGTGGTTCTTAGGGACAGATTAAGGGATATTATATGCCACAAGACTGAAAAACTTTTATTGTACTCCAGGCAAAGGTTCTATGCATGGGGCAATAAATCACACACCCTTTTGGCACGTCAGCTGCGCGAGTCCAACTTAGTGGGAAATCCGACAGTTATGAGGTCATCTGATGGTACATTAGTATATGATCCTGTTGTTATCTCGGAACTTTTTCAAAAGTTTTACACATCACTTTACTCTATACCACAACAGACGCCAATGGATCATGAAAAGCGTCAACAACTTTTTGATAACTTCTTGACGCAATGCAAATTACCTAAACTATCAGAGGAAGCTATTTCATCATTGAATGCCCCTATAACGTCAGAGGAATTGCAAGAGGTACTGAAGCAGCTTCCCAATAACAAGTCCCCGGGACCTGATGGCCTGCCGTATGTATACTACAAAACCTTTTCGGATATCCTGATGCCCCAAATGATACTATTATTTAATTCTTTCTTGCAGGGATCCCCAATACCTCCATCGCTTTCACATTCGTACATTACAGTAATCCCAAAACCCGGAAAGGACCCACTAGAATGTGCCAATTATAGACCTATAGCCCTTTTTAATTCGGACCTCAAAATATTTACCAAAACTTTAGCTAATCGCCTTTCCATTTGGCTCCCCCACTTAGTGCACAAGGACCAGGTGGGTTTTGTCAGGGACCGTCAGGGAGGAGACAACACTAGGCGTACTATCGATTTAGTGGAAATCGTTAATAAGCGTAACGACATAGCACTTTTGCTAAGCCTCGACGCTGAAAAGGCGTTTGATCGATTAAATTGGCCGTTTATGTTCTCCGCCCTGGGGGCCTTTGGCATTGCCGGACCATTTCTTAATGCCCTGAAAGTCCTATATGCCCAGCCTACAGCTACAGTAAAAATGCCTCATGCACAATCTCCGATCTTCCCCATATATAATGGTACACGTCAGGGCTGTCCATTGTCCCCATTAATTTTTGTCCTTTGCATTGAACCCCTCGCAGCAGCCATTAGAGCTCACCCTGATATCCGTGGAGTTTTGGTGAATAAAGTAGAGTTCAAATTGTCCTTGTTCGCTGATGATATTTTGCTTACATTGACAAATCCACACATCTCACTTCCTAACCTCTTTCGCCTTCTGGAAACCTACGGCAGGCTATCAGGTTACAAGGTTAATACTGCTAAGACTGAAGCCTTACCCCTTAACTTCTCCCTAGATGATTTAACTATACTAAAAACTAACTTTCGCTTTAGATGGCAAGACACAAAGCTGCGTTATCTTGGAATTAGCCTAACTCCGAAATATGGTTCACTATATGGTCAAAATTTTCCAAATACTTTCCGTGAACTAAAGATGCTCATGACCAGGTGGATGTCTCTTCCCATTTCCTTATTAGGTCGCATAGCAGCGGTCAAAATGACAATTTTGCCCAAACTTTTATATTTATTTGAAACACTACCGATCCCTGTTCCTCTAAAGGATCTAAGGACCTTTCAGACAAGTATGCTAAATTTTATATGGAATGGGAAGAGGCATCGGATTGGATGTGCAACTCTCACGGCACTCAAAACTCAAGGTGGTCTGGCAACTCCAGATGTTACGAGGTATTATTGGGCCACACATCTCAGAAGGCTCCCGGCTTGGTCTAATTTATATGCTTATTCCAGATGGCTAGAAATAGAAAAATTATGGTTAGCCCCTATACATCCCAATTCACTTTTATGGACACCACTTCCGAACACGTTGGTTCCGGAAATGTTAGGTCCAATCACTCATACATATAATATTTGGCGCAGTTGTAATCGTAAATTCTCTCTAGCACCTGAAAAGTCTTCAATGACTTCCTTCTTATTTAATCCCCTGTTCCCGATGGGTATGCACGCCTCTTTTCTTAAGCCTTGGTTCTCCAATAAATTATTTCGCTTTGTGGATATAACTGATCATAAAACACTCCGTTTATTGCCACTGGATAGGTTAAGAATGTCCTTTAAGTTACCTGAATCCTCTAGATATCAATATCTACAACTTCAGCATCTGCTTTCTGGCCTCTTTAAATCCTCGAGTGTCTCCACCCCTTCTACATTTGAGAAATTATGCAAGTTGTCAAGCACCACTAGGGGTCTCATTTCAGAGATTTATGGTATATTGTCGTCTTCAACTGTGAAACATCCTTATATGATTAAATGGGAATCTATCCTTGGTCGTTCTGTGTCGCCTGCTGAATGGAAGCTGATTTGGGAAAGGACTGCAAGGACCTCCTCCTGCGTTACACATAAGGAAAACTCTTACAAGATACTTATGTTTTGGTATCACACCCCAAAACTATTGAGGCACCTTAACCGTAACATCTCAGATAGATGTTGGAGATGTGCTACAGGAGAAGGTTCTCATATACATATTTTCTGGGAGTGCCCCCTGATTCAGTCTTTCTGGCATATGGTACAGGAGGTTCTTTTCAGTCTGCTCAATATCAGAATCCCACTAGACCCTTTCTTTTATTTGTTAAATATGTTGTCGATATCACTGAGGAGACATGTTTTATTTCTTACTTTACACATTCTGACCGCAGCCAGACGTCTTATAGCTAGATTCTGGAAGAAAACAACTTCCCCCACCCAGCTAGACCTTCTTACCAATATCACCGAGGTTAGAAGGATGGAATATCTATCAGCTAGCCTAACTAATAGTTTGGAAAGGTTCAACAAAATATGGCAGTTATGGGACAACGTTCATGAGCTTAACCAGTGAGCGAATGTCATCTACGTTTTACTTCCTTTCCTCTTGTGTCGTGTCTTCGTCAATTCCCCCATTGTTTGTGTCATTTACTTATTTGTTTTTCTTTACTTACCTAAGTTAGGATTACTTTTACTGCTGATCTTTTTTTTCTTTTTTATTCTATGCATAATCCTATACAATTGGATACGGTATTATATAATTGTACCAACATTTGCTTATGTTCTCTATACTCTAAGATTATTGATAACAAATAGTCTTTTGTAAATGTTAAGCATTTTGTAAAAAATGATAAGTGATGTCAACTTGTCTACCTGTCTATGCTTTTAAAATGAAAATAAAAAGATAATTAAAAAAAAATAATAATAATTATATGTGAGGGCCTGCAGTTGAGCTGACCGTGTAATAGATTGTAGGTGAAGGCCTGCAGGTAAGCTGACCCTGTAAAACATTACATGCGAGGGCCTGCAGGTGAGCTGACCCTGTGAAACAATATATTCGAGGGCCTGCTGGTGAGCTGACCATATAAAACATTATATGAGAGGGCCTGTAGGTGAGCTGACCCTGTAAAAGATTGTAGGTGAGGGCCTGCATGTGAGCTGACCCTCTAAAAAATTAAATGTGAGGGCCTGCAGGTGAGCTGACCCTGTAAAAGATTGTAGGTGAGTGTCATACCCTGCTCCGGTTATGTGCGGAGGTCTGCCAGGTTAGCAGCACGTGTGTAGTTTGTTTTGTTTGGGTTTGGATTTGTCAGGAGGTGACCTTTATCCACAGCTTCTGGCCTAGACACTTGTTTTATGGTTTTCTGTGTTTCTATTGTATCTTGTATCCTACCCAGCGTGACATTATAACCCACCTAAGACTGCCATTTGTCAGCTGTTTTGAGATGGAGTCAATTGATGCGCTAGTTGATCACATGCAGGGATTATTCCTAGAGGTTACTGATCTGCGTGTTTTGGTCACACGGTGTCAGAATGCTCTGGCATCAGGAAGTCAAATTTATGAGGAGCCTAAAGTCGCTCTCCCTGATAGATTTGCATGGAGTGTGGATGACTTTATCCGCTTTAGAGAGTCATGCAAGCTGTATTTTCGGCTGTGTCCATCTTCGTCTGGTGATGAGAGTCAGAGGGTAGGGATAATCATATCCCTGCTTAAAGGGGACCCGCCATCCTGGGCCTTTTCTCTGCCGTCCGGTTCTCTGGCCCTCCGGTCGGTGGATGAATTTTTTAAAGCCTTGGGATTAATTTATGATGACCCAGATCGGGTCTCGATGGCGGAATCTAAATTGCGTAATTTATTACAAGGTGAACATACTGCAGAGACTTACTGCGTTGAGTTTAGGAGATGGGCTACTGAGTCAGAGTGGAATGACCCCGCGTTACGTAGTCAGTTTTGTCAGGGGTTATCTGAGAGATTGAAAGATGCCCTTGCTTTTTATGAGTACCCGGATACATTGGAGAATGCTATGTCTTTGGCACTACGGTTAGATAGACGTATTAGAGAGAGGTGTAAGGTTCCCTCCACGCAAGGGATCCCTTCTGTGAGTGGTTTCGTCTCACCTGCTCCCCAGGGTGATATGACATGTAACTCTGGGGTAGGGGAGGAACCCATGCAGCTGGGTCAGGTGTCTATCCGTTCTGGTAGTAGGAACTTTAGGAGGTTGCATAAACTATGTTATTACTGTGGAGAAAGTGGTCATTTTATTTTTGCTAGTCCTTTTGTTAAACCGCATGTTGATGAGAAAGAATCACAAATAGGTTTACTTAAAGGAAAAAAATAAACATCCCTGACTCTTGGTAATGTGAATGGGGTGGTAGAGCAAACTCCCTGTAATACTCGTTTTACTCCTTCCAGCTATGGTGGCGCTACACTCAAGAAAATTTATTGTTGAAGTATTCATGGACTGTGGTGCTGGGGTAAACCTTATTGATTTTCTTTTTCTTCAAAATCTGGGTCTAAGTACTTGCACTTTAGAAAGAGAGATTCCGGTTTTCGCAATTGATTCTTCCCCTCTTTCTCAAAAGAGTCTCACTCATATTGCTCATTGTATTCAGTTAAGGGTGGGTGATTCACATGTTGAGATCATGTCTTGTTTTGTCATGAAGGACTTGCCCGCTCCTATAGTCTTAGGTTTACCGTGGTTGACAAAACATACCCCATTAATGATTGGCAAGCAAGACAGATCATTGGTTGGAGTGAATTTTGTTCGGACAATTGTCTTTGGCACATCTATCTCTGGTGTGTCTACTACGGCTTTACCTCAGTATCTCTCAGATTTTGCGGATGTCTTTTTGGAGGGTGGGGCTCAGGAATTGCCCTCTCTCATCGTGACTATGATTGTCCAGTTAATCTCATCCCAGGGGCTAAGTTGCCAAAGTCTCGGCTTTACAATCTTTCTCAACCTGAAAGAGAGGTCATGCGGAAGTATATTGCAAAAGGTCATATTAGGCCATCTAAGTCTCCGGTTGCAGTTGGTTTATTCTTTGTAAAGAAAAAGGATGGATCGCTGAGACCTTGTTTGGATTTCCGGGAATTGAACCGTATTACGGTCTGTGATCCGTATCCCCTTCCTTTGATCTCTTGATCTTTTTGATCAAAATGTTGGAGCCAAGGTGTTCTCCAAGTTAGATTTAAGAGGGGCCTACAATCTGATCAGAATCAAGGAAGGGGATGAGTGGAAAACGGCCTTCAACGCGCACGAGGGTCATTTCGAGAATCTGGTTATGCCTTTTGGGTTAACTAACGCGCCAGCGGTATTTCAGCGATTTGTCAATGACATTTTCCATCAGTTTGTGGTTTTGTCGATCCTTCGGGAGAATAAATGATATGCCAAATTGGAGAAATGTGTGTTTTCTGTGAGGGAGCTTCCGTTTCTGGGATATCTGCTTTCCGACTCTGGTTTTCGTATGGACCCCGAAAAGGTCCGGGCGGTTCTGGAATGGGACCGACCAGAGAATCAGAAAGCTTTGATGCGGTTTTTGGGGTTTACTAATTATTATATAAAATTTATCTTGAACTATTCTACCATTGTAAAACCTCTGAACGATATGACTAAGAAGGGCGTCAACGTCTCTGTCTGGTCGGATGAGGCATTGCAGGCCTTTTCGGCTATTAAGGAATGTTTTGCGTCTGCTCCCATTCTGGTGCAGCCCGATGTGTCTCAGCCATTCGTGGTGGAGTTTGATGCATCAGAAGTGGGGGTTGGAGCAGTGCTGTCGCAGGGTTCATCTCCTGGCAAATGGGTTCCGTGTGCTTTTTTTTCCAAGAAGCTCTCCGTCGCCGAGAGGAATTATGATGTAGGAGATAGGGAATTGCTGGCCATCCAATTGACCTTTGAGGAATGGCGTCACTGGTTGGAGGGGGCGTCTCATCCCGTTACGGTATATACTGATCATAAGAATTTGGCTTACCTGCAATCTGCCAAGCGTCTGAATCCTAGACAGGCTAGATGGTCACTGTTCTTTACCAGGTTCAATTTTGTGGTTACTTTTCGCCCGGGGGTTAAAAACGACAAGGCAGATGCGTTGTCTCGCAGTTTTCCTGGGGGATGTGATTCAGAGGATCCCGCTCCGATTTTGACTGATGGGGTGGTGGTCTCCGCTCTGTACCCCGAATTGGAGATGGAGGTGTTGGGAGCCCAGGAGGAGGCTCTTGATTCTTGTCCCCCAGGGAGGTTGTTTGTTCCTGATGGACTGCGATACAAGGTATTCAAGGAACATCATGATACTGTCCTTGCTGGACATCCTGGTGGTAAGTCCACCTTTGATCTTGTTTCCCTTAGGTTCTAGTGGCCTGGGTTACGTAAGAGTGTTGAGGATTACGTAGCAGCTTGTGAAACCTGTGCACGGTCAAAGGTTGCTCACACTCGACCTTCTGGTTCACTTCTTCCTTTGTCTATTCCGTCTCGTCCTTGGACGCACTTGTCTATGGACTTTATTACGGATCTGCCGAGTTCCTCCGTGAAAACAGTAATTTTGGTGGTTGTTGACCGTTTTAGTAAAATGGCTCACTTTGTATCGTTAGCTAGTCTGCCAATGCCAAGACTCTTGCTCAGATTTTTGTTGATAATATCGTTAAATTACATGGCATTCCCTCGGATGTGGTTTCTGATAGGGGCACGCAGTTTGTCTCCAGGTTTTGGAGGGCGTTCTGCTCTCAGCTTGGCATTCAACTTTCGTTGTCTTTGGCTTTTCATCTGCAGTCGAATGGGCAGACAGAGGGTACTAATAAAAACCTGGAGACCTACTTGAGGTGCTTTGCGGCTGAGAATCAGGAGGACTGGTCCTCATTCTTATCCCTAGCAGTTTTCTTTGAATAACCGTAGGCAGGAGTCCACGGGTAAGTCGCCATTTTTTGGCGCATGCGGTTTTCATCCTCAGTTTGGTACCTTTTCTGGGACTAGTTCCTCTGGGATGCCAGAGGAGGAGAGATTTTCTTATGCCTTGTCTTCTATCTGGCGGAGGATCCAAATGAATTTGGAGAAGATGGGTGAGAGGTATAAGCGAATGGCTGACAAGAGACGTATGACTGGTCCGGACCTGTGTGTGGGTGATCTGGTGTGGTTATTTACTAAAAATATTAAACTAAGAGTACCATCTTGGAAACTGGGTCCAAGATTTATTGGACATCACAAAATATCTGCAGTTGTCAATCCAGTGGCGTTTCGTCTGGATCTTCCGCAGACCTGGCGGATCCATGATGTGTTCCACAAGTCTTTACTGAAGAAATATGTGAAACCGGTGGAACCATCGCCATTGCCTCCTCCCCCTGTTTTGGTTCATGGAAATTTAGAGTTCGAGATTTCTAGGGTTCTCGACTCACGTGTCCTTCGGGGTTCCCTTCAGTACCTGGTGCACTGGAGGTGATACGGCCCCGAGGAGAGGATGTGGGTTACGGCTGTGGATGTTAGTGCCAGCCGACTGGTGAGGGCCTTTCACAGGGCCCACCCAGATAAAGTTGGGCCGGGGTGTCCAGAGGTCACCCGTAGAAGGGGGGGTACTGTCATGCCCTGCTCAGGTTATGTGCAGAGGTCTGCCAGGTTAGCATCACGTGTGTAGTTTGTTTTGTTTGGGTTTGGATTTGGGCTGTATCCGCCTCCTTTCAGGTGCACTGGGTGGGGTCGTTTGAGTTTAAATTACGCCCCATCCCAGTGTCCTTTGCGGGTTATAGCTTCTATCTTGCTCTGAGGAAGGAAGAAAGGAATTGTTGTTTCTGCTCAGATAAGTTGGTTTTGCTTCTATCTTGTTTTCTGTCTAGGCTGTTAGGGAGACACCTGCTCCCTCCTTGCTTGAGGAAGCAGGCTGCCTCTCTTCCCCTTTTCCACCATCTTAGGGATTTCAGTTTTTTTTTCAGTCTTAGGCACGGGGGCACGTTTATTCCCACCTTCAGGGTCTGAACGTGGGCACAGAAGTCCAGGGAGAGTTGGTAGGGATTTGTCAGGAGGTGACCTTTATCCACAGCTTCTGGCTGTGTTTCTATTGTATCTTGTATCCTACCCAGCGTGACAGTGAGGGCCTGCAGGTGAGCTGACCCTGTAAAACCTTATATGCGAGAGCTTGCAGGTGAGCTGACCCTGTTAAACATTATATGCGAGGGCCTGCAAGTGAGCTGACCCTATAAAAGATTGTAGGTGAGGGCCTGCATGTGAGCTGACCCTCTAAAAAATTATATATGAGGGGCTGCAGGTGAGCTGACCCTGTAAAACATTATATGCGAGGGCCTGCAGATGAGCTTACCATGTAAAAGATTGTAGGTGAGGGCCTGCTGGTGAGCTGACCCTCTAAAAAATTATATGTGAGGGCCTGCAGTTGAACTGACCCTGTAAATGATTGTAGGTGAGGTCCTGTTGATGAGCTGACCCTGTAAAACATTATATGCGAGGGCCTGCCGGTGAGCTGACCCTGTAAAACATTATATGCGAGGGCCTGCAGGTGAGCTGACCCTGTAAAAGATTGTAGGTAAGGGTCTGCTGGTGAGCTGAGCCTCTAAAAAATTATATGCGAGGGCCTGCAGGTGAGCTGACCCTGTAAAACATTATATGCGAGGACCTGCAGGTGAGCTGACCCTGTAAAAGATTGTAGGTAAGGGTCTGCTGGTGAGCTGAGCCTCTAAAAAATTATATGCGAGGGCTTGCAGGTGAATTGACCCTATAAAACATTATATGCGAGGGCATTATATGCGACGAATAAGCATGTTGATATGATAGAAGAGGAGGAGGAGGAGGAGAAAAGGAAGATTCAACCATATACCCTTTCTTGTGGTGGAAGGGGTGCATGGGAATACAGTGTATTCAGTACATTATAAACAACACATGTAAAGTGCCTTTATGTTCATCAGCTTTACTCTGGTGGAGTCGAGAATTCAGGGTGAATCCAGGCCTTGTTCATTTTTATAAGAGTCAACCTGTCAGCATTTTCAGTTGACAGGCGGATATGCTTATCTGTTATAAAGCCACCAGCAGCACTAAATACCTGCTTAGACAAAACGCTGCCAGCAGGGAAGGCCAGCAAGGCGTAGAGTGCCAGTTCATGTCAGGCATTCAGCTTGGACACCCAGTAGTTGTAAGGCAATGAGGGATCATTGAGGACGCTGACACTGTCTGCTATGTACTCCTTCACCATCTTCGAAAAATTTTCTCTCCTTGAGACACCCTGCCAGCACCCTCACCCTGATGCGCGGCCTACTGTCATGAAACTGTCCCAGGCTTTGTGTTGCCCTGCCCCTGTTGGAACTGCTGTGTGTTCCCCACTTCTCCCCCCCTAGGTTGCCCAAGGAACTATAGACTCTACCGCCAGCGTTGTCAGATGGATATTTTTGGAGCAATTTTTCAACAAGGACCTTCTGGTATTGCACCGTTTTGCTTGTCCTCTCCACCAGAGGAATGAGAGATGAGAAATTATCTTTGTAGCGGGGGTCGAGAAGGTTGAACAACCAGTAATCCGTGTTGTCTAAAATCTGTATAACGCGCGGGTCACTGGAAAGGCAGCCTAACATGAAGTCAGCCATGTGTGCCAGAGTACCAACAGGCAAGACTTCGCTGTCGTCATCAGGAGGATGACTCTCAATCTCCTCATCCTCTTCCTCCTCTTCTGCCCACGCAGAACAGATGGAATTAAACTTCCATGGGTATTACCCTCTGTAGCGGAGGCAACCGTATCCTGCTCCTCCTCCTCTTCATCATCCAATTCGCGCTGAGAAGACGAACTGAGGGTGGTCTGGCTATCACGCTGTGTACTGTCTTCCCCCATTTACACCTCTTTCACATGCAAAGTGTCGTCCTTAATTGTGAGCAGCCAGCGTTTGAGTAGACACAGAAGTGGGATGGTTATGCTGATAATAGCGTTATCGCCGCTCACCATCTGTGTTGATTCCTCAAAGTTTATTAAAACCTCACAGAGGTCAGACATTCATGCCCACTCCTCGCTTGTGAATAGTGGAAGCTGACTGGAAAGGCAACGACCATGTTGCAGCTGGTATTCCACTACTGCACTCTTCTGCTCACAAAGCCTGGCCCACATGTGGAACCTCGAGTTCCAGCTCGTACTCACGTCGCACAACAGCCGGTAAGCAGCCAATTTCAAGCGCTACTGCAGTGTTGACAGACCAGCTGAAGCTGTCGATGACTTGCGGAAATGTGCGCACACGCGGCGCACCTTCACCAGTAGCTCAGGCAAATTGAGGTAGGTTTTGAGAAACTGCTGAACCACTAAGTTTAAGATGTGGTCTAGGCATGGGATGTGTGTGAGCTTGCCGAGCTCCAAAGCTGCCACCAAGTTACGGCCATTATCAGACACAACCATGACTGGTTTTAGGTTGAGTGGCGAGAGCCACAGCTCGGTCTGGTCTCTTATCCCCTGCCACAGCTCTGCGGTGGTGTGCTGTTTGTCCCCTAAGCATATCAGCTTCAGCACAGCCTGTTGCCGCTTCCCCACTGCAGTGCTACACTGCTTCCAGCTACCGACTCATGGAGGACTGGTGCTGCACGCGGATAATTCGGAGGTGGAAGTGGAGGAGGAGGCGAAGGAGGAGAAGTGGGGGTTGGAGCCACTAACATAGGTTCTGGTGGAAACCCTGATAGACGTAGGACCTGCAATCCTTGGCATCGGTAGCACCTGTGCCATCCCAGGGTAGGACTTGCTCCCGGCCTCCACAATGTTCACCCAGTGTGCCGTCAGGGAAATGTATCGTCCCTGTCCGAAAGCACTTGTCCATATGTCCGTGGTTAAGTGGACCTTCCTAGTAACTGCGTTGGTCAGGGCACGTGTGATGTTACGGGACACATGTTGGTGTAAGGCGGTCACGGCACACCTTTAAAACTAGTGGCGGCTGGGGACTGCGTAACATTTCCAGGGCCAGTAATTTGGAAAGCTGCATTTAGTGCTATGGCCTGTGGGTGGGTGGCTGGGTATTTGCGCTTGCCTTCAAAGGCCTGGGGTTAGGACATTTGGACGCTGGGACACGGAAGTGGATGTGGTCACTGATGGTGCTTGCAAAGGTCCAGGTGCAGGGCGGGAGGCATCCGAGCGTGTGCCTTCGACAGGGGATTGGCCAGCATGTAACACAGGGGAAAAGGAGGCAGTGGTGTGACCCGCAGACACAGATTGTGGACCCAGGCGTTCGTCTCACTTATTACGGTCCTTGCATGCCATGTGGCGGATCATGCTGGTGGTGGTGAGGTTGCTAGTGTTCACGCCTCGGCTCATTTTGTTACGGCACAAGTTGCAAACTATAATTCTTTTGTCGTCTGCACTTTCCTCAAAAAAGCACCATACTGTGGAACACCTACCCCTTGGCAAGGGAGATATCTTCAAAGGGGTGCTCCGTGGAACAGTTGCGGGCCTGTTTGTTGTGGCCCGCCTTCTCCCTTTTGCCACCCCACTGCCTCTTCCAGCCTGTTGCGGTGCTGCAGTTCCCTCCCCTTCTGTACTGCTGTCCTCGCTCGGCTTTCCACCTTTCCAGGTTGGGTCAGTGACTTCATTGTTCACCTCTTCCACTTCCTCACTCTGCTCATCCTCCTGACTTGTTGACCTAACCATAACCTCTTCATCAACCTCTTGAGACAGTAATTGCCATTGACTTATTGCCAACTGTGTCTCATCATCATCCACCTCATTAGACAGTAATTGCCGTTCCCCACCGTCATCTTCTTGTGACTGTGGATGCTCAAGAGTTTGGGAATCAGGGAACAAGATCTGTCCCTCTTCAAGCATGCTTGGTGAGAGGGCCAAATCAAGGAATGGCGCTGAAAAGAGCTCCTCAGAATATCCAAGTGTGGGATCACTTGTTTTCCCAGACTCTCCATGGTGGGAGGAAGGAGGATCAGGGTCAGGATTGTGTTGCGCAGACTCTTGGCTACCGAGACTGGACTTGGTGGAAGACAGGGTGGTGCTTAATCGACAGGAAGCATTATCTGCTGCAATCCAACGACCACCTGCTTGCACTGGTCTGACTTCAAGAGTGATGTCCTGCGCCGCCCTGCAAACTGGGACATGAAGCTAGGTATTGTGGATGATTGTTTTTCTTGTACTCTGGCAGCAGGCACAGTTTCACTGCGCCCAGGGCCACGGCCTCTGTGTGCACCATCAGCATCACGGCCACTTCCCTTTCCTTTACTACTTGCCTTCTTCATATTAAATGTTATATATGCTTGAAAGTATGTCACACGTACAGTAGCGTAGGATTTGAAAGTGTATGCGCAAACAAATTAAAAAAGGTATTTGGGATGTGGAAACATCACACAGGAGATATCCCGCAGATAATGTCAATGCTGTCACCAGTGGCTAATAAAAAATTACAGGCAATGTCACAGTTATTTGGGATGAGGAAACGTTATACACCATTAATGTCACTGTCCGAAGCATCTAAGGAAAAAGTACACAGGATGTCACAGATATTTTTTGGATGCGCACATGTTACACTGGAGATGTGGCACTGGTAATGTCACTGTCAAAAGCGTACACTGTCTATTGAAAAAGTACACTGTATGTCACAGATACATTTTTTAAGCGCACACGTTACACTGCAGATGTGGCACTGGTAATGTCACTGTCAGAAAAAGTACACTGTATGTCACAGATACATTTTTTTCAGCGAACACGTTACACTGCAGCTGTGGCGCTGGTAATGTCACTGTCCACAGCAGACACCGTCTACGGAAAAAGTACACTGGATGTCACAGATATTTTTTGGATGCGCACACTTTACACTGGAGATGTGGCGCAGCTAATGTCACTGTCCGCAGCGGACACTGTCTACAGAAAAAGTACACTGGATGTCACAGATATGGGTATTTCATGTACTGTCATATTATAGGGAGAATTATTACTACTAGGAGGTATTATGGGGAGCTTTACTACTACTGGGGGGCTATGAGGAACATGATTACTAGTATGGGCACTATAGGGGCATTATTACTACTAAGTGTGCTCTGGCAGAGAATTATTTCTATTGGTGGGATTTTGGGGAGCACTGTTACTTTGGGGGGCACTTTTTGGGGGACATTATCTTTATACTATTATTGTCTGGGTGTAGTTATTTTTTAGAGCACTGTGTGCCAATAATTGTTGAAGAGGGCACTATCTGTGTGGTAGTAGTGTTTACCGGGGGACTGTTTCTGCAGTATAGTATTGGGGGTGGCAGAAAAAGGTGTTCAGAAGATGTGAAGATGATGGAAATGTGGGAAACTAATGTCTGTTTGTCAATCTCTGCAGAGACAGGAGATGGCTGAAAAATCATCATGGCGGTCTGGTCTGAATGGAGAAGATAAAGAAAGAGAAAGTCTACAACAAAGGTGACATCACTGGATGTAAGAGGTATGGGACGCTATGTAGGAGAGGAGATGCTCCGGCTCCTCCCCCTGCCATTTGCAGAAGGAGGATTCAGAGTTGGGTGAGGATGGCCAAATGGGGCAGCAGGCCATGGGCGGGTGACAGATGGTGGGGGTAACCACAAGCCCTGAGCAGGAGCTGGGGAGGGAGGAGAGCGGAGGAGCTTCCTGACTGTAGCCTGCTGTTTATTGTATAATGTGAAGCAGGCAGTGCAGCCAGGACAGGCCTCCCCTCTCCGTATGATGTGTAGAGACAGGCCAAAACAATAGAATTTCAGCTGTACAGTGTTTGTTGGGAGTGGCCTATTATATGTAGGAGGGGCTTTTAATAATGGCAGTGCAAAAAATAGGCCACTTGACTGGATTTGCCCCCCAGGACTAAGGCTGCCAGCCCTCCCCTGTCTGCAAGAGATCCTAAAAATGGCCAGGAAACTTTGCATGCACTTCAGCCACTCGTACACTGCAAAGCACACCTTCCTTAATCTGAAGTGGCAGCATGGCATCCCCCAACATAAACTAATATGCGATGTTTCCACCCGTTGGAATTCCACCCTCCATATGTTGGACCGACTATCCGAAAAGAGAAAGACCATAAACAATTTATTGATGATCCAAGTGGACAGGAGTACTCCCCTGTGTAACTTCAATGTCAGCCAGTGGCAGCTCATGCGTGACACCTGCCGTTTGCTCAGGCCCTTTGAGGAGGCCAAGTTATTTGTCAGTTGCCAGGACTACGGGATGACCAACGTCATTACACTGCTTCATGTCCTGGAATAGATGCTGGTAAATATGGCTGGTCAGGGGACTGGAAACGTGGCGCCTCGATCTCACGCCCACATGAGCTCTGTGGGGGATGAACTGGAGGAGGAAGAGGACATTGGAGCACAAAAAATGTGTAGCGAAATGGGTGTTTTTTCTACATAGGTGACAGGAGAGGAGGAGCAGGAGCAGCCAGAGGAGCTACAGGGCGATGAGGAAGACGACGCAGAGGACCCAGACACACCGTGGCAGTATGCAGTGGAGATGGAGGCAGGGAGTCCCTCCAAGTCACTTGCACAAATGGCCCAATGCATGCTCACTTGCTTGCGTAGTGACAGCCGAATTGTCACCATTCGGCAGAGGGATGACTTCTGGCTCTCGACCTTGTTGGACCCTCGTACCGGTCCAAAATGGGGGCCTTTTTTACATCCGCTGAGAGGGAGGACAAACTGAACTACTATAGAGACATCCTATGTACTCAGTTGGCCGCTGTCTATCTGCGCCATCGTCCATCCTCTCACAGGTCTGACCGGGGGGGCCCTCTGCGCTCACGTTCCTCTGCCATGGCTGCTGTGGCAGGTTGGGAGGTAGGAGCAGTTCCAGCTCAATCAGCAGCAACTTGAGTCTAGAGTCGCTGATGAGCAGCTTTTTTCACCTGCCTAGTGAAGAAACTATTCACCAGCAGCAGCTAGACCTGGAGCAGGACCTGAGCCAGCAGGTGTTGGCATTCTTGGACAGCACCCGGCCATCCCACATTGAAGATCCGCTGGACTACTGGGCAGCCAAACTAGATTTGTGACCGCAACTGGCCGAGTTTGCCCTGGAAAAGCTGTCCTGCCCAGCCAGTAATGTGGCATCAGAGCGGGTGTTTAGTGCGGCGGGGGCCATAGTTACCCCAAGAAGAACTCGCCTGTCCATCCAAAATGTGTATAGACTGACCTTTGTCAAGATGAATCAGGCATGGATCAGCCAGGATTTCCACCCACCAATGCCTGATGCATCAGACTAGATCATCCATGGTGCCTCACCAACACGTTCACAAAAGAGACCGGTTTCTTCTGGCTACCTGCCTCAGCTACTATTCTGATGCTGCCACCTTCTATAAATGGCAAAAACAAATAACAAAATCTTCTGATACGTTGCCTGGATAAATAGCCACAGCAGGTCAGAAAGTGATGTGGGTATAATTCACTCTCAGTTCAATGCGTTTTAGTAGACAGCGAGTATTTCAGGTAACCACTTCAATCAGAGTATCCACTTCTGCACGTATGGGTAAAACATTAGTTTCCACGGGAATCACTGTTCCTCCACTGACTCCTATAGGATACCAAAATCACACTGATAGTGAAGTACTGGCACTGTCGATTGCAAGCACACCTTATATTATACTCACAGGCGCACAGTAATATGCAGGCACTTCAAACAAGCGCTATAGAAGCGAGTACATCAAGGTCCTCTTTCCCGATAGTAATCCTATGAGGAGTTCGCTACAATAGTGAAGCACCATCTCCAATTTGTATAGAACAAGTATTTATTATACTCACAAATTCCATAAAAGGTAAAAGCAATTCACAGATAAAAAGCAGCAGCCTTTTGCACGCCCGACCTGGGTTTCGCCTTAGACTTCATCAGGGGCATTGACCTCAATCATCAACACTTGTGTTTAAATATCCACCCTTATACTCCTCCTTAGTTACACTGGTTCACAATGCTGCTCAAATTCAATAAAAACTTTTAAAAATAACAAACAATCAAATGAATCCAAAGGACTTAACCTATAATGTTAATATTTTACGCTCTTATTGGTTATGTTCCCATTTTTATCGGCATAAAACGTAGCTTCATTAATAAAATCACTCCACCACACAACTTGTCACATGACTATTTCTCCACCAATGATGATGCAAAACGATCGATATATCTTAACCACTTAAGGACCACAGGTTTATACCCCCCTAAAGACCAGGCCCTTTTTTACAAATCGGCACTCCACAACTTTAGCGGTTTATTGCTCGGTCATGCAACTTACCACCCAAATGAATTTTACCTCCTTTTCTTCTCACTAATAGAGCTTTCATTTGGTGGTATTTCATTGCTGCTGACATTTTTACTTTTTTTGTTATTAATCGAAATTTAACGATTTTTTTTGCAAAAAAAGGACATTTTTCACTTTCAGTTGTAAAATTTAGCAAAAAAAAACGAGATCCATATATAAATTTTGCTCTAAATTTATTGTTCTACATGTCTTTGATTAAAAAAAAATGTTTGGGTAAAAAAAAAATGGTTTGGGTAAAAGTTATAGCGTTTACAAACTATGGTACAAAAATGTGAATTTCCGCTTTTTGAAGCAGCTCTGACTTTCTGAGCACCTGTCATGTTTCCTGAGGTTCTACAATGGCCAGACAGTACAAACACCCCACAAATGACCCCATTTCGGAAAGTAGACACCCTAAGGTATTCGCTGATGGGCATAGTGAGTTCATAGAACTTTATATTTTTTGTCACAAGTTAGCGGAAAATGATGATTTCTTTTTTTTTTTTTTTTTTTTCATACAAAGTCTCATATTCCACTAACTTGTGACAAAAAATAAAAGCTTCCATGAACTCACTATGCCCATCAGCGAATACCTTGGGATGTCTTCTTTCCAAAATGGGGTCACTTGTGGGGTAGTTATACTGCCCTGGCATTCTAGGGGCCCTAATGTGTGGTAAGGAGTTTGAAATCAAATTCTGTAAAAAATGGCTGGTGAAATCCGAAAGGTGCTCTTTGGAATGTGGGCCCCTTTGCCCACCTAGGCTGCAAAAAAATGTCACACATGTGGTATCTCCGTATTCAGGAGAAGTTGGGGAATGTGTTTTGGGGTGTCATTTTACATATACCCATGCTGGGTGAGAGAAATATCTTGGCAAAAGACAACTTTGTATAAAAAAATTGTAAAAGTTGTCTTTTGCCAAGATATTTCTCTCACCCAGCATGGGAATATGTAAAATGACACCCCAAAACACATTCCCCAACTTCTCCTGAATACGGAGATACCACATGTGTGACACTTTTTTGCAGCCTAGGTGGGCAAAGGGGCCCATATTCCAAAGAGCACCTTTCGGATTTCACTGGTAATTGTTTACAGAATTTGATTTCAAACTCCTTACCACACATTTGGGCCCCTAGAATGCCAGGGCAGTATAACTACCCCACAAGTGACCCCATTTTGGAAAGAAGACACCCCAAGGTATTCCGTGAGGGGCATAGTGAGTTCATGGAAGTTTTTATTTTTTGTCACAAGTTAGTGGAATATGAGACTTTATAAGAAAAAATAAAAAATAAAAAAAATCATCATTTTCCACTAACTTGTGACAAAAAATAAAAAATTCTAGGAACTCGCCATGCCCCTCACGGAATACCTTGGGGTGTCTTCTTTCCAAAATGGGGTCACTTGTGGGGTAGTTATACTGCCCTGGCATTTTCCAGGGGCCCTAATGTGTGGTAAGTAGGTATGACCTGTGAAATCCTAAAGGTGGTCTTTGGAATATGGGCCCCTTTGCCCACCTAGGCTGCAAAAAAGTGTCACACATGTGGTATCGCCGTATTCAGGAGAAGTTGGGGAATGTGTTTTGGGGTGTTATTTTACATATACCCATGCTGGGTGAGAGAAATATCTTGGCAAAAGACAACTTTTCCCATTTTTTTATACAAAGTTGGCATTTGACCAAGATATTTCTCTCACCCAGCATGGGTATATGTAAAATGACACCCCAAAACACATTCCCCAACTTCTCCTGAGTACGGCGATACCAGATGTGTGACACTTTTTTTGCAGCCTAGATGCGCAAAGGTGCCCAAATTCCTTTTAGGAGGGCATTTTTAGACATTTGGATACCAGACTTCTTCTCACGCTTTGGGGCCCCTAGAATGCCAGGGCAGTATAAATACCCCACATGTGACCCCATTTTGGAAAGAAGACACCCCAAGGTATTCAATGAGGGGCATGGCGAGTTCATAGAAATTTTTTTTTTTGGCACAAGTTAGCGGAAATTGATATTTTTTATTTTTTTCTCACAAAGTCTCCCTTTCCGCTAACTTGGGACAAAAATTTAAATCTTTCATGGACTCAATATGCCCCTCACGGAATACCTGGGGGTGTCTTCTTTCCGAAATGGGGTCACATGTGGGGTATTTATACTGCCCTGGCATTCTAGGGGCCCTAAAGCGTGAGAAGAAGTCTGGAAAATAAATGTCTAAAAATTTTTACGCATTTGGATTCCGTGAGGGGTATGGTGAGTTCATGTGAGATTTAATTTTTTGACACAAGTTAGTGGAATATGAGACTTTGTAAGAAAAAAAAAATAATTCCGCTAACTTGGGCCAAAAAAATGTCTGAATGGAGCCTTACAGAGGGGTGATCAATGACAGGGGGGTGATCAATGACAGGGGGTAATCAATGACAGGGGGGTGATCAGGGAGTCTATATGGGGTGATCACCCCCCTGTCATTGATCACCCCCCTATAAGGCTCCATTCAGATGTCCGTATGTGTTTTGCGGATCCGATCCATGTATCCGTGGATCCGTAAAAATCATACAGACATCTGAATGCAGCCTGACAGGGGGGGGTGATCAATGACAGGGGGGTGATCAGGGAGTCTATATGGGGTGATCACCCCCCCTGGAAGGCTCCAGGGAGACGCCTGTATGTGTTTTGCGGATCCGATCCATCTATCAGTGGATCCGTAAAAATCATGCGGACGTCTGAATGGAGCTTTACAGGGGGTTATCAATGACAGGGGGGTAATCAATGATAGGGGGGTGATCAGGGAGTCTATATGGGGTGATCACCACAGTCATTGATCACGCCCCTGTAAGGCTCCATTCAGACGTCCATATGCGTTTTGCGGATCCGATCCATCTATCAGTGGATCCGTAAAAATCATGCGGACGTCTGAATGGAGCTTTACAGGGGTGTGATCAATGACAGGGGGGTAATCAATGACAGGGGGGTGATCAATGACAGGGGGGGTGATCAATGACAGGGGGGTGATCAGGGAGTCTATATGGGAATCTATCAGTGGATCCGTAAAAATCATGCGGACGTCTGAATGGAGCTTTACAGGGGGTTATCAATGACAGGGGGGTAATCAATGATAGGGGGGTGATCAGGGAGTCTATATGGGGTGATCACCACAGTCATTGATCACGCCCCTGTAAGGCTCCATTCAGATGTCCGTATGTGTTTTGCGGATCTGATCCATGTATCCGTGGATTCGTAAAAATCATACGGACATCTGAATGCAGCCTGACAGGGGGGGTGATCAATGACAGGGGGGTGATCAGGGAGTCTATATGGGGTGATCACCCCCCCTGGAAGGCTCCAGGGAGACGCCTGTATGTGTTTTGCGGATCCGATCCATCTATCAGTGGATCCGTAAAAATCATGCGGACGTCTGAATGGAGCTTTACAGGGGTGTGATCAATGACAGGGGGGTGATCAGGGGGTCTATATGGGGTGATCACCACAGTCATTGATCACGCCCCTGTAAGGCTCCATTCAGACGTCCGTGTGCGTTTTGCGGATCCGATCCATCTATCAGTGGATCCGTAAAAATCATGCGGACATCTAAATGGAGCTTTACAGGGGTGTGATCAATGACAGGGGGGTAATCAATGACAGGGGGGTGATCAGGGAGTCTATATGGGGTGATCAGGGGCTAATAAGGGGTTAATAGGTGACGGGGGGGGGTGTAGTGTAGTGTAGTGGTGCTTGGTGCTACTTTACTGAGCTACCTGTGTCCTCTGGTGGTCGATCCAAACAAAGGGGACCACCAGAGGACCAGGTAGCAGGTATATTAGACGCTGTTATCAAAACAGCGTCTAATATACCTGTTAGGGGTTAAAAAAAATCACATCTCCAGCCTGCCAGCGAACGATCGCCGCTGGCAGGCTGGAGATCAACTCTCTTACCTTCCGTTCCTGTGAGCGCGCGCGCCTGTGTGCGCGCGTTCACAGGAAATCTCGGCTCACGCGAGATGACGCCAATCGGCGTTAGTGTGACCTGGGAGCGCCGCAGAGATGACGCCTTTCGGCGTTAGCGTGACGGTAAGTGGTTAAACCCTTATTTATTTATTTTCTTATATATTACTGAAAAAAATCAAGGGGATATAAACCTCAAGCAAAACTCACACATCCTTCTCCCAAACTTAATATGTATTCATATATTCACGATTCGCACTCGTTCCATGTTACTACCATAGACCCATTCATAAATCCATTTCACCCTGTCATCAAACAGGTAGTTAGTCACATGGTTTTGCAACAGCCAATCACAGCCTTAATCCGCCGAACAAAAACAATAAGAATAGTATATTCTATTTTCAATATAGGGACACACTCCTCTAGCCGGTCAGACAAGGTTTCAGGTCAAACTCCACATTTAACCCACGGGGATGGATCGTGTCAAGATCATAAATCCACTTCACCTCCTTCCGATCAATCTTGGCCACAGTGTCTCCCCCCCGCCAATTCGCCTTCACCAGTTCGATCCCCATAAAGGTAAGTCCCCTCTGATTTTTTTGATGCGCGATTTTAAAATGCAGCGATACGCCATGTGTCACTAATCCCTTTTTAATATTCTTTCATAACCCTTTTCAACAAATCTCTCTAGTATGACCTGTCTCTGTTCCCTATATGTTTCTAGATCTGTTTAATTGCGGTGGATCCTTTTCATTTGTCCCATCAGGATGTTCCTCAACCATGGACTATAGTGACAGCTATGAATATCAATATAGCCGTTCACATCTATCTCCTTGAAGAAGGTTTTTGTTTTCACTATTCCTCCCTCAAAGACCGTGAGATCCGTGAGAAATTAACCGCTTCATTGCTGATGCAGCTGGTGAATTTTAGATTCCAGTCATTCCTATTTAGTTCTCCAATAAATTCTTCAAGTCCCTGTCTTTCCCCTTCCCACATGAGTAAGCAGTCATCAATGTACCGTCACCCAAGTGTGCCTGATGGTGTAACTTTGGCCAGACGTGGGTTAATCCTCTCTTCCTCCCAGAATGTCATATACAGGTTGGAGCAACTGGGGGCGAATTCCGCCCCCATCGCCGTCCCAACCTTCTGTAGGTAATAGTAATTTCCAAACCAAAAGTAGTTATGGTTCAGACAATATGCGACACATTCTAAAATAAATGCACCTTGTTTTTCAGACATCGCAGGATCGCTATCTAGATGTCTCTTAATAGCTTCCATAACTAGTTCTTTTGGGATAATAGTATAGAGTGAGGTTACGTCCACAGTCGCTAGCCACATGTTCTCATTATGCGGGCATAAATCTTTCACCAAGGAGATAACGCTTCCTGAGTCTTTTAAAAAGGAAGGAGTTTTAGTGACATATTTTTGCAGAAAAAAATCGATATATTCTGTGAGTTTGCTGGTTAATGAGTTAATGCCTGAGACTATAGGTCTTCCTGGGGGGTCTGTCTGACTCTTGTGAATTTTTGGCAAATGGTAAATAACTGGGGTGACCGGAGCTTTTATTGTTACATTTTCATATTCTTTCTTGATTATAATTCCCTCTGTATATCCCCTCAAAAGGAGCCTATCCAGCTCAATTTTGTATTCTGGCAATGGATTTTTCTTTAGGACCATATACGTCTCCTTATCAGATAGTTGTCTCATTAATTCAGCCTCATATTTGTCTACATCCATTATTACAAGTCCTCCCCCTTTATCTGCCGGTTTTATTACTATATCCCGGTTCTTCTCCAGCTTTCTTAGTGCGTCATTCTCCTCCTTTGTGAGATTATAATTTTTCGGTTTAGAGCTAATTTCTTCCAATTCCTTCAATACTCCTGTTTTGAATGCATCTATGCATTCATTATTTGAATTTTTTGGAAAAAAATTAGTTTTCTCACACAACTGTGTATGAACAATCTCATATCCTGTTGTCATGCCCTGCTCAGGTTATGTGCGGAGGTCTGCCAGGTTAGCAGCACGTGTGTAGTTTTTTGTATCCCACCCACCATGACATTATAACCCGCCAATACCTAGACTGCCATTTCTCAGCTGCTTTGAGATGGAGTCAATTGATGCGTTAGTTGATCGCATGCAGGAATTATCCCTAGAGGTTGCTGATCTGCGTAATTCTGTCGCACGGTGTCAGAATGCTCTGGCATCAGGTGCTATAGGAGGAAGTCAAATTTATGGGGAGCCTAAAGTCACTCTCCCTGATAGATTTTCAGGGGGTGTGGATGACTTTATCCGCTTTAGAGAATCATGCAAGCTGTATTTTCGGCTGTGGCCGTCTTCATCAGGTGATAAGAGTCAGAGAGTAGGGATAATCATATCCCTGCTTAAAGGGGACGCACAGTCCTGGGCCTTTTCTCTGCCGACTGGTTCTCTGGCCCACCGGTCAATGGATGAATTTTTTAAAGCCTTGGGATTAATTTATGATGACCCAGATCGGGTCTCGATGGCAGAATCTAAGTTGCGTAATTTATTACAAGGAGAACATACTGCAGAGGCGTACTGCGTTGAGTTTCGGAGATGGGCTACAAAGTCTGAGTGGAATGACTCCGCGCTACGTAGTCAGTTTTGTCAGGGGCTGTCTGAGAGATTGAAAGATGCCCTCGTTTTTCATGAGTATCTGGATACGTTGGAGAATGCTATGTCTCTAGCAGTACGTTTAGATAGACGCATTAGAGAGAGGTGTAAGGTTCCTTCCGCGCGAGGGATCCCTTCTGTGAGTTGTTTCGTCTCACCGATTCCCCAGAGTAAAATTACATGTAATTCTGGGGTAGGGGAGGAACCCATGCAGCTGGGTCAGGTGTCTTTCCGTTCTGGTAATAGGAACTTTAGGAGGTTGCATAAACTATGTTAGTACTGTGGAGAAAGTGGTCATTTTGTTTATGCTTGTCCTTTTGTTAAACCGCAAGTTGATGATAAAGAACCACAAAAAGGTATATATAAAGAAAACAAAAAAAACATCCCTGACTCTTGGTAGTGTGAATGGGGTGTCGGAGCAAGCAGGTATGCATTCTCTCTGCAATACTCGTTTTCTCCTTCCAGCTATGGTGGCGCTAGACTCAGGAGAATTTCATTTTGAAGTATTCATTGACTGTGGTGCTGGGGTAAACCTTATTGATTTTGTTTTCCTTCAAAATCTGGGCTTAAGTACTTGCACTTTAGAAAGAGAGATTCCGGTGTTTGCAATTGATTCTTCCCCTCTTTCTCAAAGGAGTCTCACTCATATTGCTCATGGTATTCAGTTAAGGGTGGGTGATTCACATGTTGAGATCATTTCTTGTTTTGTCATGAAGTACTTGCCCGCTCCTATGGTCTTAGGTTTACCGTGGTTGATAAAACATAACCCAATTATAGATTGGCAGGCAAGGCAGATCATTGGTTGGAGTGAATTTTGTTCGGACAATAGTCTTAGTGCATTTATCTCAGGGTTGTCTACTATGGTTCTACCTCAGTATCTCTCAGATTTTGCAGATGTCTTTTCGGAGGGTGGGGCTCAGGAGTTGCCTCCTCATCGTGAATTTGATTGTCCGGTTAATCTCATCCCAGGGGCTAAGTTGCCAAAGTCTCGGCAGAGGTCATGCGGAAGCATATTGCCGAGAGTTTGGCAAGCAGTCTCCGGTCGCAGTTGGTTTATTCTTTGTAAAGAAAAAGGATGAATTGCTTAGACCTTGTTTGGATTTCCAGGAATTCAACCTTATTATGGTCCGTGATCCATATCCCCTTCCTTTGATTTCTGACCTTTTTGATCAAATTGTTGGAGCCAAGGTGTTCTCCAAGTTAGATTTAAGATGGGCCTACAATCTGATCAGAATCAAGGAGGGGGATGAGTGGAAAACGGCCTTCAACGCGCACGAGGGTCATTTTGAGAATCTGGTTATGCCTTTTGGGTTAACTAACGTGCTAGCGGTGTTTCAGCGATTTGTCAATGACATTTTCCATCCTTTTGTGGGAAGGTTCATTGTAATTTACTTGGATGACATACTAATTTACTCTCCTGATCTGAAGACCCATCAGGATCACGTGAGACAGGTTTTGCCGATCATTGCCGATCATTCGGGAGAATAAATTATATGCTAAATTGGAGAAATGTGTGTTTTCTGTTCAAGAGCTTCCGTTTCTGGGATATCTGCTTTCTGACTCTGGTTTTCGTATGGACCCCGAAAAGGTCCGGGTGGTTCTGGAATGGGACCGACCGGAGAATCAGAAAGCTTTGAAGCGGTTTTTGGGGTTTACCAATTATTATAGAAAATTTATCTTGAACTACTCTACCATTGTAAAACCTTTGACCGATAGGTGTCATGCCCTGTTAAGGTTATGTGCGAAGGTCTGCGAGGTTAGCAGCACGTGTGTAGTTTTTTGTTTTGGGTTTAGAGTTGAGCTGTATCCGCCTGCCTTCAGGTGCACTGGGTGGGGTCGCTTGTATGAGATTAAATTCCGCCCCTTCCCAGTGTCCTGTGCAGGTTATAGCTTCTATCTTGCTCAGAGGAAGAAAGGAAGGATTTGCTGTTTCTGCTCAGTAACAAGATACGCTGGTTTTGTTTTCTTTTTGTTTTCTGTCTAGGCTGTTAGAGAGACGCCTGCCCCCTCCAGGTCCTGAGGAAGCAGGCTGTCTCTTTTCCCCTTTCACCATCTTAGGGATTTTAGGGAATCTTCAGCCTTAGGCACGGGGGCACAGAAGTATAGGGAGAGCTGGTAGGGATTAGTCAGGAGGTGACCTTTATCCCCAGCTTCTGGCCTAGACGCTTGTTTTTAGGTTTTCTGTGTGTTTATTGTATCTTGTATCCTACCCACCGTGACACCTGTGTGGCATTCTTCAACATAGGTGTCTGGAAATTAATAAAATCTTTGGCAATATTTAGCTTCCGGACATATTTGTGAATGTCAAGAAATGTCTCAAACTTATTTAACCCCTTGGTGGGTGCAAACTTAAGACCCTTTCCTAACACCTTAATTTCTGATTCAGTGAGGACGTGCTTACTTAAATAACAAAAATCCAAGGGGACTTACCTTTATGGGGATCGAACTGGTGAAGGCGAATTGGAGGGGGGAGACGCTGTGGCCAAGATTGATCGGAAGAAGGTAAAGTGGATTTATGATCTTGACACAATCCAGCCCTGTGGGTTAAATGTGGAGTTTGACCTGAAACCTTGTCTGACCGGCTAGAGGAGTGTGTCCCTATATTGAAAATAGAATATACTATTCTTATTGTTTTTTTTCGGTGGATTAAGGCTGTTATTGGCTGGTGCAAAACCATGTGACTAACTACGGTTTTGATGACATGATGAAATGGATTTATGAATGGGTCTACGGTAGTAACATAGAACGAGTGCGAATCGTGAATATATGAATACATATTAAGTTTGGGAGAAGGATGTGTGAGTTTACCTTGAGGTTTAAATCCCCTTGATGATTTTTTTCAGTAATATATTAAAAAAATAAAGGGGGTTTAAGATATATCGATCGTTTTGCATCATCATTGGTGGAGAAATAGTCATGTGGCAAGTTGTGTGGTGGAGTGATTTTATGAATGAAGCTACGTTTGATGCAGATAAAAATGGGAATATAACCAATAAGAGCGTAAAATATTAACATTATAGGTTAAGTCCTTTGGATTTCATTTGATTGTTTGTTATTTTAAAAAGAAAATGTATGTTTTTAATGAATTTGAGCAGCATTGTGACCCACTGTAACTAAGGAGGAGTTTAAGGGTGGATATTTAAACACAAGTGTTGATGATTGAGGTCAATGCCCCTGACGAAACCTAAGGCGAAACCTGGGTTGGGCGTGCAAAAGGCTGCTGCTTTTTATCTGTGAATTGCTTATACCTTTTATGGAATTTGTGAGTATAATAAATACTTGTTTTATACAAATTGGAGACAGTGCTTCACTATTGTAGCGAAATCCTCATAGGATTACTATCGGGAAAGAGGACCTTGATGTACTCGCTTCTATAGCGCTTGTTTGAAGTGTCTGCATATTACTGTGCGCCTGTGAGTATAATATCAGGTGTGCTTACAATCGACAGTAGCAGTACTTCACTATTAGTGTGATTTTGGTATCCCATAGGAGTCAGTGGAGGAAGAGCGATTCCTGTGGAGACTAATGTTTTACCCATACGTGCAGAAGTGGATACTCTGATTGGAGTGGTTATCTGAAATACGCGCGGTCTACTAAAATGCATTGATAATGCCACCTTCCTGATGCCACACATCTGATACCAAGTGCTCCTTCTTTCACCCACCATCTTCAGCTGGTACTAGTATTGCCACCCACCTCCCCACTATGTCACCTTGCCACTCTGTGGTCTCCTAATGCTGCTGCCACCTCCACACTATGTCACCTTGCCACTCTGTGGTCTCCTGATGCTGCCACCTCCACACTATGTCACCTTGCCACTATGTGGTCTCCTGATGCTGCTGCTACCTCAACACTATGTCACCTTGCCACTCTGTGGCCTCCTCCTGATGCTGCTGCTCCCGCCACCTTCACACTATGTCATTGTGCCACTCTGTGACCTCCTGATCCTGCTTCCACCTCCACACTGTCGTTGTGCCACTCTGTGGCCTCCTGATGCTGTTGCCACCTCCACACTGTCATTGTGCCACCCTGTCATAGGGCCACTCTTTGGACTTCTCAAGCTGTTCCCACCCTCCCCACTTCATGACTGGGCCACCATTTTGCCTTTCGGCCTGGCTGACATCATCATTTATTTGACCCTTCTTCTGATCTGTCAGACAGAAGGAAAAATGAGACGCACAACGGATCCTGTCTATGTAACAGCTGTAAGGCCTGCATGACATGGTCCATATTTTGCATCAGAGTTAGCTTATGATTTGGTAGCCAAAAGCAGCAGTGGGTACAAAACACAGAAGACATGCAAATATTCCATTGACGTGTCATCTCTGTTTTGGATCCACTTCTTTTTTTCTTTTTTTTTTGGGCTTTAGGAATACTGATTGATTACTGACCAAATGCTGACTGAGTGAAGGCGTATGCATCACAGACAGGATCCGTTTTTTGGGGGTTATTGTTCTGATGGATCAGAGGAAGGGCAAAATAATCTGAGACGTCAACACAAACTTACGGCTGACACCCTCTCCACTCTGTCAGGAGGGCTCTACTTGTATAAGCGTTTAATAGAACAGGTTCTGTAGACATCTATGTGGAATCAGCTGCCGACAGTGTAAAAGGAGTGCGCTTCTTTTTGACGCTAACATTGACCTGTAAGGCTGAGTTCACACTTGAGTTATTTGGTCAGTTTTGGCCACGTAACTGCCCAAATAAGTGAATTGTGCAGTGATTCTAAGAGCAACACCTCTCATCTGCATGTCATACTGACTCAAAGTATTGTTTCACTACCACATCAGACTCCCTATGCATGTAACTGCAAGGCACAGTGTTCTACATCACTATAAAGGCTCTCTGCAGCCAGGAAATAGATATTTTTTAACGCGATTTGCCACAAATAAATTCAGATCAAATCTTTTTGGGAAATTCGGTGAACCGGCTGAATCAAATTTTTAAAAAATTCGCTCATCTCTACTCAATAGCATAGAATACAACACTGGCATCTAAAAGTGTCTAGACAAAGAGTGGCGTTACTGAAACCAATAAGAAAACTGAGTATAGTAAATAAGGTAAACAAAATCTTTAAGAAGGTGTTAAAAATCTGTGAACTTACTATGAATTTGGTTATATGGTCTTCTTCATCCCCCTCCTGCAGAGGACATGCGGAGTGGATGAACGGTAAAAAGGTCTCTGTATAATCAAACAAATACATGTATAACATGCTGAGCCGTGGCAATGAATCCAGGGTATACAACAGGATATAGGATTTTCCGGAGTTTACCGCCTAAGAGAGTAGAAAGAAGAAAGTTTATATTTACCAGAAGCCCCTAAACAAGCATTCACTTTCCAGTAAATATATATATGAAACAAAATAAAAGATGCAATGTGATGCTGCAGGGGTAATGGCTGCCCCCCCCCCCCCCTCCTCCCCCAGCTACAAAAGCTGATTTCAGTTTCATGCATTAATGGTTTCCTCAGATTCCCCTGGATTAAGAGTGGGAAAACTATTTTTTAAAGTATATCAGGACCTCTTCCTTTCATCTACATCCTCTCCCATCCCTTGGTAGGACATGATGGACATATGATATTTTTCAACCATATGAAAAGTTCTAAGAAAAGTTCTTTGGTTAGGGACCTTGCCATGTGAACCCTACCAGACACTGAATGTTGATGAGCATGCAGTTCTGCTGCAGTCAATAGCAAATGCTGTAGAAAAACTTGTGGCACCTTCATGCTAGTGATCATGTAGCCCCACAGCGATGACATTTTCTGGCAAGTTTCAGTGACAGGCACGTAAATAAATCTTACTGTGGTCCAGGAACCATTTGTCTTATACCAATCACAGAACACAACAGGCAACATCATCACATATAGGTGAAGAACCTTCACTTGTACCAATGTAACCATATGACAGTGGACAAATGCTTTACCCTATATTCCCACAAATTCTGAGGTGGCTTCACCCCAAGCGTCTTCACTTTCTCCAGCTCCGTGATGATGGCTTTCCGGTGACTGGTGTTCTCTATACTGTATGGCTCTTTTGAAAACTCATCCTCAGCCAGTACCAGCAGTAGCCTGTTCATAGAAGTAGACGTCAGCAGTTCATAAAAGCTAAAAAAAAAATAGCTCTCAAAAAGTTATAGCAATGATAACACAAGTGCACAAATGTAGTGTTCCTTATCCAGGTAAAACATCTTTTCTTCTTCTGTCATTGTAGTTGTTGTGGAAATTTTATTAGGATGTGTATTTAATATATTGTGTATTGTCATCATGTCTCTCAGTGTCAGGGTAAACCATTGGAGTGGATATCTTCCCGTGTATGTCCTGTCACAGCTGCTGGGCGCAGAGGTCTCCGTCGGCGAATGGTCCATGTGCTAAGCACTGGGCTGTGGGCCGGGGGAGACTGATGTGTTTAGCAGAGCAGTGTTTTGTTGGCTGATGTATGGACGCCGGCTAGGGCCCCCGCGCAAGACGCAGATTTATTGGTTTGGCGTGGATGCATTTGTTAAGAGAACAATATATGAAAGGAACGTGCGTTTGTTGTCTCTAGTGCGCCTGATCAGCCGCTGGAGATAATGACGTTGTCCTGTAAATAAACATGCATGAGGATCATAGTAATTTTATCTGGCATTGATCACTGAGCAAGGCTGGATAAAATTAGCTCCAGTGGTAATGGTAGGTTATAGTATACATGTTTGTTAGCTGGCTAGGTTATTCCTATGTCATCACTTCCTGTATGTCATCACTTCCTGTATGTCATCACTTCCTGTATCCTTGTCTTGGGCCAGCCCCTTTTACACCTTTTGTGAGTAAATAAAAGAGACAGACTGGGCAGGAGGAGGAGGAGTTGCTCAGGAGAATTCAAGCAAGATGGTAACACCTGTGTCTGTCTCTGACTGTGGTTGAGGGAAGAGAGATTTACCTATTTCTTTACACAAAGTTTGATGCGAGCAGATTACAACTATTAATATTTCTACAACATAGTAAATAGCAGGATGACAAGACAAGTGTGACAGATGTAAATGATCAGATCAGTTGGCTTCATGGGCGTAACTACCACAATGGCAGACCATGCGACTGCTATGAGACCAGAGCAAGAGGGGGCTCAGTTGGGATCATCCTCTCTTCTGCTGGACGTGAAAACTTGGTCAGGATTTCAGCCTCTAAAGGAACAACTTTTAGCAAATGAGGCAGTGGAAAAAATGGCCCATGTGTCATTGAAAGGGGTTTAGGCAGAAACCCTTCTGTCCGGTGTGGGGGGCTGGTTTTATCCTTGCTATGGGGTCCCTACTTCTCTATGTACGCCACTGGTTGGCATGACCGCGTTTAAGCGTATGTTCACACAGTGGAATGTTCAAGGGCCAAAATCCAATTGGAAATCCATGAGATAGCTCACATGCTTCTGGATTTTTCCATAGTGGCCTTGAAATGTGAGATACCTTGATAAATACAGTAACTTCAGTTGCTGCAGAAACCGAAGTGAGTGGCCGCATGTGGATTAAAAACATTGACTGGACCTGAATCTGTGTGCGGATTCGCTCCAAACTGTAAATCTGCAGCAAATTTTTCAGATGTAAATATCCACTGTGTGTACAAAACCTAAGGGTACGGCCAGCAATGCACATGGTCATTTTTCTGCATGCAGTTTTGGAAGCCAAAACCAGGAGCAGATCATAAAAGGAGAGAAAGTATAAAGGACAGATATGACTTCTTTTTTTAATTCACTGCTGGTTTTGACGTACAAAATTCCATGCAGAAACCTGAGTGTACGGCAGTAGCCTTAGAGAGTCTGTCACTAGATCTGAAGGAAAATAATCCAACAGTTGCAATAGCACTGCCAATGCATAGAACCACAAAATAGCGGGCCCTGTATGCTAAATTACTGTTAGCCACGCCAATGAATGGAGGATGGATAATTAACAAGCAGCATGCACTTGCTTTTGTAAGAGCATCTAAGAGATGAGCACCAAGATACTAGACACTTGCCATATTGCTAGTAGATGCATTAATTTCCAATAATCTATACCAATATTCTCACCTTCCATTTACCCTGACAGATAAAAATCTGTCTTGGTAATCAGACGTCCATGGACCCAACTGCTCAAGCCAAAGGACTACCTCTTCAGGGGTCCATTTAGACACTGGTTTGTGGGCCAAGAGGTCATGTTCACATGCTTGAGTGATCCGATAACACACCAGTAACACAACCTGGGAAACAATCCATTACAAACCATTAATAGAAAACAGAATAACTCTTCCTTTTCAAGACTGGATTGGTTTTGATTCATAAAATGTGGCGCCGCAATATTCCTTCTATATGGCACATTGGGTTTATAGTGTTGTACGCATAAGAGACAACCCCTTTGAAAAAGCTAGTGACTGAGCAGCACTCTGGAAAGTGCAATACTACATAGTGTCCATTCTAATGAGCTTTCATGTATATTATGACTCTGTGTCCACCAGGATAGGAGCCAGTCTTACAGAGCGTTTCTCTATTCTGGTTCATAAAGAGAAGTGATAACATAGTCCTCTTCATTACTGTGTAGGCACATGAACAGATGGTGTTCTGCCTCCAGAAGGAGGAGATTCATTTCAATTCACGTCTATTTCATTTCTAGTTCATTCTGCTGCACTTTCTGTATTCCTGTAGTTATTAGTTAGGTAACAGCACCATCTAGCGGTGGTAAAAATATATTGCAACTTAGAAATTGTGGGTAGTGCAAGGGATTCTGGGAAGGAGAAGCTCAGTTTCCAGTCTACATACAGACTACAGGACATCAGCAGAGCTGTTCTATGCAGTTCTTCTTAAACTCCACCATCTTTGTGCAAGTATATCTGTTGAGTGACATCTACCTTTGTTTCAGGGACAGTATGTTATGCAGAGCTGTTCTAGTAGTTGAAGTGTCACTGAGGGAGTTATTTATGTTAGCTAGCCATGTAGGCAACCATTTTGGCCA
Source organism: Bufo bufo (assembly GCF_905171765.1). NCBI lineage: Eukaryota > Metazoa > Chordata > Amphibia > Anura > Bufonidae > Bufo > Bufo bufo. Next base: position 60,244,058 of record NC_053395.1, on the reverse strand, counting down.
TTCTATGTATAGGCAACCATTTTGGCCATTTTGCTCAGTGTTATGCAAATGTTATAATACATGCTGTTCTATGCTTTCTGCTGATACATGTTATGCCTTATACAAGCCATTTGTATTCTTATAGTTTTGCCACAATTGATCAATCACATCAAATACTCCTGTTTTGCCAATGAAAAAGTTAGACTACAAAACACAGTCCTCTTATTTGGAAGACAGGAATGGTTTATGCTGAATGTCAGACTGCACATTGTGTGAACGTGTATGAAGACATAAGAGATGGAATGTATGTATAGACATTACAAATGACTGTTATACAGGAGGGTCACTTACTGTTACTCCTTTTAATACAGCCAGCACCCCTGAGAAGTCACCTCTGCCCCAGGAAGACAACCGACTCTGGAAGATCCCATACTTATTGAAGGCCTGCAAGGCTCTGGTAATATCAACTTTCTGCTTAAGGTCCTCATATTTTTCTTTTATGGTATCAGGAAACAGTTTTTCAATGATGTTCCTGAAAAACAAAATATCAACCAAGAGGTCGTTACAAGAGTCACAAAGAAATCGTAACATTATGCATTACTGCGGTCACTAAATAATCTGGTATTAGCAGGGGGTTAAGGGCCACACTGGGAGGAGAGTAGCTGGTGGGGGGGGAAGGCTGTTAAAAGGGAGGACAAAAGGCAGGAAAGGGGCCATTTTAGTGGGCACAGTTAAGGGATCATTCATTCTCCCCATTATTTAAAATACAAAACAAAAAAAAAAAAGCTACAGTGTGCTGTGTGTCCCAGAGCCTACTCACCATGTCCGAAGTGGAGGCGATGCTGGCGCAGCTCTAGGAGGCTGCGGAACAGAGAGGTCCAGGATGGCTGCAGGCTCAGGTCCAGGGATTGCTGGCGGGGTCGGTTGGTGCTGCTGCTGCTGAAGTGCCCCCAGGAAAACGGCCGCTGAGGTTCAGGCCTCCGGCGCACCTAAGCCCAGAGGTGACCCCAAGGGTCTGCCACAGAGTGAGGAGACCCTCCATGGATCCTCCGGTTCGTGCTGCTGTGGGGCAGGTTAGTTCCAGGCAGGCACAAGCAAGGAGGAATCCGGCAGCATGGCGGACCTCTGGGCAGTGGTTCTGATGCCCAGCAAGGGGGAGAGCAGCAGGAGTAAAGTGGCCAAGATGGAGGTTCAGCATCTGCCGCACAGGGCTGGCTCACTGTCTTCTGGAGCTTTGTGGAACTGTGCGCCCAGGCTACAACAGGAGAAGACATCTCTGCAGAGGAGTTCCTGAGGATCCTAGGACATGGGGGCGACTGCACGCAACACCCTCAAGCTCATGTTCCAGCTGGCGGAGTCACAGCATCTGCGCAGCCAGGTGAGTCGCAAGGGGGTAACCCTTTGGAGGTAGCAAAGGGGACCTCTGGGTTGGGCTGACCCCGGGGGCGGCGGCTGGTTAGGGTTAAAGGAGCTTTGGGCTGGGTTACGGGAATTGGTGCGGGGTTTGGTGGCACCTGGATTGACGGTGGGGGTTGCCATTGGCGGCGTGGGGTGTCTAAGGGGAGCTCCGGTCAGGGGGGGACGACAGCGAGCGGCGGTAGTAGTGGTGGCGGGACTGGAGGGACATCAGCCGAGTCGGGGGGGATAAGGAAGGGGGTAAAGACGGTGATAAGGAGGGGGATGTGCCTCGTTTGGATGACACAGCAAAGGATGAGGTGTATATTTGCTTTGAAGGGCGCCTAGTCCCTTTAGAGCATTTTTAGTTGGATAGGGAACGGAAAGAGGATAAGAAAAAGGAGGATGAAGATAAGTGGTGTTATTGTCTGATTCCGTGTACGTTCTCAAATTTGTTGCAGGCCTTTGTGATCCTGGCCAATGTTATAGGGGAAAAGGCGCCAGAGAATTGTTCTGCGCTTTTTTGCTATTTAGACACTATTGGGGAAGCGTATCGGGTTTATGGGGGGCTTGCTTGGTTGCGTTATGACGGACAGTTTCGTCAGTGCAAGGCGGTGCGTCCTAGTATCAGGTGGGACCACAAGGATATAGCGCTGTGGTTGCGGGTGACGGCTCCAGTTAGGGCAGGTCAGTCCTTTAACGGGAGGGCCAGGTGTTCAGGACAGTCGGAGGGCTCGGTGGCGGTTCAGAAGGGTTTGTGCTTCCTCTTTAATGAGGGCACATGCAATATCCAATATGTCCATTATGGGGACAAGTGCAAGTTTAAGCACGAGTGCTCATCTTGCGGGGGGAATCATGGTCTGGCACTATCCAATCAGTGCCGACCATGGCAGACTCTGCATGGACAGAGAAAGCTGAGAAGGGGGATGTTCATACTAGGGCTGAAACAATTACTCGATTTAATCAAGTAATTCAACACAATGAAATTCTCGATGCAAATTTTTTGCATCAAGGATTCGTTTGTGTCATGTGACCACAGAACGGGAGTTAAGCGCACTATGACCCGACGCTGTGTGACGTCAGTGCAGCGCGCAGAGAAGAAGATGGAGGAGCTGTGGAACGGCGCCCCTACAGGAAAGGTAATTACTGTCACTGGGGACATGGCTAGGAGGGGGAGATGGTGGCATTGGGGAGCAGTTGGTGGCGCAAGCTGGTGGCACTGGGGGGCATTTGGTGGCACTGTAGGGCATTTGGTGGCGCAAGCGAGTGGCACTGGGGGCAAGGTGGTGGCACTGGGGATCAGGTGGTGGCACCTGGGGGGCAAACTGGTGGCACCTGGGGGGCAAGCTGGTGGCACTGGGGGGCAAGCTGGTGGCACTGGGGGGCAGTTGGGGTGCAAGCTGGTGGCACTGGGGGGCATTTGGTGGCACTGTAGGGCATTTGGTGGTGCAAGCGAGTGGCACTGGGGGCAAGGTGGTGGCACCTGGGGGGCAAACTGGTGGCACCTGGGGGGCAAGCTGGTGGCACTGGGGGGCAAGCTGGTGTCACTTGGGGGCAGTTGGGGTGCAAGGTGGTAGCACTGGGGGCAAGCTGGTGGCACTGGGCGGCAAGGTGGTGGCACTGGAGGGGCAAGGTGGTGGCAAGCTGGTGGTACTGGGGGGGCAAGCTGGTGGTACTGGGGGGGAAAGCTGGTGGCACTGGGGGGGCAAGCTGGTGGCACTGGGGGGTAGTTGGGGGCGCAAGCTGGTGGCACTTGGGGGCAAGCTTTTTGCACTGAGGGGGCAGCTGATGGCACTGAGGGGGCAGCTGATGGCACGGGGTGAGGAAGAGCTGAAGGCACGGGGGGAACGGAGCTGATGGTACTGGGGGGAACTGATGCACTTGGGCTGATCGCACAGGGGGGAAGGGTGTTGGGGACTGATGAGTTTTTATAAAGGAAAACAGTCTATTAATTCATCTTTTCTTATTAGATTACTTGATTAATCGTAAAAAATAATCGATAGAATACTCGATTTCTAAAATAATCGTTAACTGCAGCCCTAGTTCATACACAGTTGTCAATTTGTTCATAATTTTCCAAAATGAATAACAGAGAACAGAATTGCTGTGTCACAGGAAAATTATTTTAAAAGAAAACATGTCAGGACAGATAACCTTTTGAAAAAAAATAATCCGGCCAAAACTGATCTCTTTCTCGTCAGGAGAGGATGCTGGTGATGTCCGTAAGACTAGGTCTTCATTAATTTCCAAACAATCAGCTGTTTTGATAGTATGAAGGTACAGTCACACATACATTTCTCATGCACCCATTGCTAATGTCTGCCATTGGTGATGTCATAGTCAAATGTGACCTGGGCATCTGAGAGCTGAAAACCTGGAAGAACTGTGCATCTTGGCCTGAATTGGCTCCCCCGAGCGGCTATTTGGGAGTCATTCATTTGTTGAGAAAGAGCTCAGCCTGCTGGAGACTCAGGCCTTTCACAGGTATATTCCAATCCAATGTAGGCCTGCAGGTGGCAGCACTAAATTGGAATATACAGAATTTTATATTTTGCAATATATTAAATCCTATTGCTAAATAGATTTGGCAGTCTGACGATTGCATGTTGTTAGGCCCTTATGGGGCATCCCTAGTGTCACCCGTGATTTTGGGGGGCATTATAGGAGTTGGATAACCCCTGTAAAGGAGTTATCTCGGAATGTATATTGATGACCTATCTTCTGGATAGGTGAGCACCTCCATTTTGTGCCTATCTCTATGCGCTCTATCACAAAGGATATTATTTGATATTGCGGTCTGTCTCGTTTTTTATGTAACTCAACATATTTAGACTGGAGATTGTTGTGGAAATTTTATTAGGATGTGTTTCTAATATATTGTGTATTGTCATCATGTTTCCCAGTGTCAGGGTAAACCATTGGAGTGGATATCTTCCTGTGTATGTCCTGTCACAGCACTGGGCTGTGGGCCGGGGGAGACTGATGTGTTCAGCAGAGCAGTGTTTTGTTGGCTGATGTATGGACGCCGGCTAGGGCCCCCGCGCAAGACGCAGATTTATTGGCTTGGCGTGGATGCATTTGTTAAGAGAACAATATATGAAAGGAACGTGCGTTTGTTGTCTCTAGTGCGCCTGATCAGCCGCTGGAGATAATGACGTTGTCCTGTAAATAAACATGCATGAGGATCATAGTAACTTTATCTGGCATTGATCACTGAGCAAGGCTGGATAAAGTTAACTCCAGTGGTTATGGGAGGTTATAGTATACATATGTTTGTTAGCTGGCTATGTTATCCTAAATGATGGTGTCTTGTCTTCCTATGTCATCACTTCCTGTATGTCATCACTTCCTGTATGTCATCACTTCCTGCATCCTTGTTACATGAAGTAAGGGGTCGGGTGATGGGCCAGCCCCTTTTCTATTGTTACACCTTTTGTGAGTAAACAATAAAAGTGAACAGACTGGGCGGGAGCAGGGGAGTTGCTCAGCAGAACTGAACATGAAAACACCTTTGTCTGACTGTGGTTGAGAGATTTACCTTTCCTTACATAAAGTCTGATGCGAGCGGATTTCTACTAATAATATTTCTATAACAAGATGGCGAGCTAGAAGGATCCAACAGATTTTTTTCTCTGCACAGCAGGTAAAATGGGAGAGAAATGTAAACTGTAGTTTTGTCTGCTGCGTCAGAGAAAATTTCTATTTGTTAAATGAACGTTTTCGCTCTATTTGTGTAAGGACGAGGTAGGTGTTTTTCCGTTGTGTAGTTCTTGGTGGATCTGAGTTGATTGTACAGAGATTATATGGTGAGATTGTGATGTGTTTGCTGAGCAGTACAGAGTATTGTGTTTTTGTTGTAACTTCGTAACATTTATATTACTGTGATTTTGTAAGAGGGCCGCCGTGTGTCGGTGAGAGCCCTTTTCCTCACGCTGCTACTCCTTTTCCTGAGGCCTAACTAGGGTGAACGGAGTCCGTGTGTCGGTGCCAGAAATCCTAGGGCGAACGAAGGGGAATAGCACAGTCCAGGCGTGTGTTGCGGGACACTGTATGACAGCCAAGCAGTACATCAAATCCATTTATGGAGGAGGAGTTGTTAAGCCCCTCAAAGATTGGCACCAAGGGACTGGTGTGTCGCGGGACGGTCCAGGCGTGTGTCGCGGGACACTGTAGGTGGACGCACCTACTTTTAGAAGAATCGAGCATGTGTTTAGGGAAATTTAGGGAACAGAAGGGTACCACTTCTGACTATAGGACAGCCAAGCAGTACATGAAATCCATCTATGGAGGAGGAGTTGTTAAGCCCCTCAAAGATTGGCACCAAGGGACTGTAGGTTCAGAGAGGACCATCCCCAAAGAAGGGACCTTTGAGGTCTGGATTGGGAAAAAGTTTGTCCGTAAATTCCCCACTAGACTCCAAAGCCATGGTTCCCTCCAGAAAGCAGAACTGTGGCCGCACGAATCCATTGATCTCCAGCAACAGGGCATTAAAAAGTCCCAGACAGTGCGAACTAACACTGTCATGTGCTCCCGTCCGGCTAAGACTGCAGAGTCCAAGAGAAGCACTTTTCTCTTTCTCTTTCTCTATCTCTCATCCCTTCCTCATCTCTCCATCTAACCTTGAGACGATGCACCATGTTGAATCCAGCTTCTCTTCATCCTGGTTTTAAGGACGATGAGAAGGGGGGAAAGTGGTGTAGAAAACAACGATCTTCAAACTTTTTGCTAACCATTCTAACCTTTCAACTGTCAATCAATTTCTAACCTAGTAAGGAATTACGTTGAGTACCATCACGACTGCCTTTTCTGTGATGGTACTTGCGTCAGATTTTTGCAAAGAAGGTTAAAATCACAGCCGATCCATGGCCTGAATGTTCCGCTGTAACCCTTTATTCCATCAGGTATGCCCCCAGGCAGCCCCACGGGTTGTCACCCGATGTCCACCACCGGGTTTGGGAGTCTCTCCCGGACCCAGACTCAAGCTGATGACGCCAACCTCTCTGAAGTTCGAGGGACGAGACAACTGGAACCCCACCAGTCACTGCGAGAAGCTGCTCAACTATGTCAAAGAATGAAGAGTATCACTTTTCTTTATTTGTTTAGTTTAATGTTTAGGAAGGGAAACGCACATCAAACTAGCCAGGGCCACAAGGAGACATTTGTTGATAGCACTGGTTTTACATTCCTAGAGGGTAATATCAGCTATAGGTTTAATAATAGCCCTGGCTCCTGCTCCTCGCTTGTTAGTCCTGTATGGGTGTCCAGGCAGCCAGGCGACCCATAGATGTGGTAAAGGTCATAAGTTTGTGGGATCCTCCAGTTGTGAGGAAGGTATAATGGTCAACCTTACTAATGAAACCCCCGATCTCTTTAATAACACCCATAGACCAGATTATATCTGCTGGGAAAAAGGGTGTGACGTTCAGACTCAGGGAGCGATCCATTAGTCTATTCAGTTATTACTGGAGAGCCGTTACTATCAGAAGTTCTTGTGTGGAGTTGACGGGTCCGTACTATTTCCTATGCGGGTTAGCCGCTTATAAGGTAATTCCCCCTAATGCCAGAGGTTCATGTGTCCTGGTGAAGCTTGTCCCTGTATCTTATGTTGCAGCCGATTGGGAGAAACTGATGGTGTGGAAGGAGGTAAGAAGGGTAGGGAGAGCTGGAAGGGAGTTGTTTTCTGGCTGGACAGGATGGGGAGTTGGACTTATGAAGCGATTGAACAATTTCTTATCCATAGTGGATGAGATGTTCAAGGAAACCGTTGAGGCAGTGAGAGAGATCATTGAGAAACGTCAGTAGAGCGTCCAAAGGAGGGTTTCTGTGAATTAGATGATGGTTATGCCTGGCTAGCAGACACCATTGACAAGGGTCAGGTCCATACTGACAGGAGCAGGGCAGAGGCTGAGCTATGACTAATGAGGGTTGCTATCCTTTTTAAAGCTTTGGGAGGTCTTAAGGCTCACTGGTTTTCCATTGGTTCCGGGCGAAAGGAAATAGGACATGTACTCGTGTTTTTTTGTTTCCATTCCTTCTATACGCCGGAGTGAGATGTTCCTGATGTCTAATCGACTGAGTTACCGAGGCCTGAACAGACAAGATGCCCGGAAGACCAAACCATGGACCAGATGCAGAGGATTCCAAACCAGCCGGCGACCATCGCGAAACACCACCTCCTGAGTCAGCTCCCGAAGAAAAGAATCTCAGAGTCAAGATTTGTTTTAAGCTACGTGTCAAGATTGACTTTCTGTTTTCCATCATCTGTTCTGTTTTATGGATTCAGGACTTTTCGTAGATAAGACTGTTTTTTTCAAAGAAGAAGATCGAGATTCGTAGAGGGACACTGGGGAGCATATGACAAAGAGGAGGGACTGTTGTGGAAATTTTATTAGGATGTGTTTCTAATATATTGTGTATTGTCATCATGTCTCTCAGTGTCAGGGTAAACCATTGGAGTGGATATCTTCCTGTGTATGTCCTGTCACAGCACTGGGCTGTGGGCCGGGGAAGACTGATGTGTTCAGCAGAGCAGTGTTTTGTTGGCTGATGTATGGACGCCGGCTAGGGCCCCCGCGCAAGACGCAGATTTATTGGCTTGGCGTGGATGCATTTGTTAAGAGAACAATATATGAAAGGAACGTGCGTTTGTTGTCTCTAGTGCGCCTGATCAGCCGCTGGAGATAATGACGCTGTCCTGTAAATAAACATGCATGAGGATCATAGTAACTTTATCTGGCATTAATCACTGAGCAAGGCTGGATAAATTTAACTCCAGTGGTTATAGGAGGTTATAATATAGGATATGGGAGGTTATAGTATACATGTATTTTTTAGCTAACTATGTTATTCTAAATGATGGTGTCTTGTCTTCCTATGTCATCACTTCCTGTATATCATCACTTCCTGCATTCTTGTTACATGAAGTAAGTGGTCGGGTGATGGGCCAGCCCCTTTTCTATTGTTACACCTTTTGTGAGTAAACAATAAAAGTGAACAGACTGGGCAGAAGCAGGGGAGTTGCTTAGCAGAACTGAACATGAAAACACCTTTGTCTGACTGTGGTTGAGAGATTTACCTTTGGTTGATGCGAGCGGATTTCTACTATTAATATTTCTATAACAAGATGAATCACTAACCCATGCTCTGTGAACTGTACAGAGGTTATTGTGCAGGGAGGGGTAGTTGAAAAGCTGTGACCATCAACTATTGTGAATGTTGGGTCCTGTGTTATCTACATAGAGATATCTTTCATTATAATCCTGCTTGTGATGATAATGAGATGGCCACTGAGAAGTGATCTGCACAAAACAGGGATAGTCAGTATTGTGAGGCTCAGTGATCAGAGCGAAAAGATTTCAGAGGTTTATTTTTATACAGACAATGACAAGGAATACTATCAAAGTTATAAAAAATATATTAACTAATAAAATTGTAAGTAATTTACTGATGATACACTGTCTTCAGGTGGATGCTCTCTCTACATATTAACATTTGGTCAGATGCTGAGTTTCTTGCAGAGTGTATTTATATCAATATACAATCCTGTTTGTCCTACAAAACCCATTGATACATTGAACAGCTCAGCAGTACTAGGGATAACAAGTTAAGACGCCCTACACACATGGGCATTAATTGACCAATCGTAGTCATTTGGACCTGCACATCGCAGTGTGAACTGTAGGCATTATTGCAAGAATACAGTCACCAGCCAGAGATTCTAGAGAGAGAGACTTTAGCAAGATAGTGTATAAAGTGGGCCAAAAGCCATACATTGCTATCTGTGGAAGGAGTTGCACTATGTACAGATGAGACTGTATTTCCTTGTTGTTGGATATACTACAACTCCCATTTTTCACTACAGTAAGGGCAGGCATTTATTCTGTTTAAAGCTGGGCTGGTTTACTGACTCGTACATCACCATACGCTGGCCATTGCATACTCTACACACCCTGCTTTGCATCCATACAAACACTTAACATCAAGGACACCCCAATCTACCATCCTGCAGGAACCCCAGCAACCAGGAGCATCCTGAGAAACAAAGGGTGTGCCCTCCTCTCACTGCATCAGCCCTAGGGAGCAACCACTGTGACACATCCTATAGTCAGAGCCACTACCATTCCCACCCTCCGCTCTGGCTCCTCAAGGGCTTTCTGCCTATCCACAGGATAGGTGATAAGTATCTGATATGTGTGGGGATCCAATAGATAGGCCCCCACCGATCACAAGAACAGGGTCTTTAAGTCCTCAGAATGAATGGATCAATTGTGGTGCATGTGAAAATAGCCGTATCCGACAGTCCCATAGAGAATAAATGGAGTGGCAGTGCATGTAGATCATTTCTCCATTCACTCTGGGACGCTGTCTTGTGAACATGGGGGTCCCTGTGAGTGAATGCCTACTGATAAAATATTTACCGTCTATCCCTTTAGTAGGCAATAAGTTGTCATAGAGGAACAACCCTTTAATTGATATGAAAGAGGAGAAATTACCATCGCATTCAGTTGATGAGCCACTTAGCCTGTAGGACAGATGAAGAATATATCATCTTTGCCTCAAACAATATTACCATTAAAATACGTATATCAGAATTACGTTTAGCCCCCACCTCTACTTACCTAAGAAGTATGTTCACTTTGGGAAACTCTTCGCACTTGTCACAACATAGGGGACACTCGGTCTTCTTAGAAGACAACCACCACTGGGCGAGACAATGTCTGCAGAAGCTGTGACCACATTTCAGGGTGGTGGGGTTCACCAATATATCATGGCAACAACTGCAGGAAAATTCACTAGCAGATATGTTTCGGTCTATTCTCATTTCCGAGCTCCTCTCACAGTCGTCAATGTCTAACTTGACGTCGTCCTCCATGGCTGCCATGCTCAGGCTGTCAAACATGGAATGCGGGTCTCCAAAACGACGTGTCATTATAAGTCCTGCAAAACAGCAGACATGAATTGTCATAACTATGATTGGGAACATTTCTTCACTAATTTATGTATTTAGTGTAAGAGGAAAAAAAAGGTACAGTTTTCCAATAGCCATGGTTTGTCAAACCCTGCATTACCTATTGTAACTGAAGAGAAACATTAGGCCGCTACATGCACACTATAAGCAACAGTGAAAAAAATGCACTGTCAGTTTTTCATGGCCATTTTTCAACCATTTGTGCATCCATTTTCTGACCATCTGTCAGTTTTTAATGGCCGTTTTGCATCTGTTTTTTATGGCTGTTTGAGCGTGAGCTACTGAAAAGGAGGACATCCCTGCGTCCATTCAGGCCCTGCGGTGGACAGAGGACAGGGAGTCAGAAAACAGGGCTGTCCGGCCTAACAGAGGACAGGGAGTCAGAAAACAGGGCTGTCCGGCCTAAAAGCAGCCACCCTACACGTGGCGTATTTTGGTGCAAAAAATCTTCAAAGAATTTGCAGAAAAAGTTACCTGTGGATTTTCATGCTGTGGTTTTCATCCTATGTACTGCACAGGGTTAAATGCTGTAGTGGACATAGCAATATATGGCATACAGCATTCATGTGAACAGTTCAACAATTACACAGCAACGCCAATGCAAGATGGCATTATGACTAGGGATGATGAACCCATGGAAGTTCAGGTTCCGAATTTGACCCCAGGACCAAACCCCATTAAAGTCAATAGGGACCTGAACTTCACTTTTTTATTTTTCGTTATCACATGGTTCTATCTGAAAACAATGGCATTCTTAAGATGGAATGCAAAAGGAAAACCTTTAGAGGCATTCCATTATAATAGAAGTGTATGGGAGCATAACGGATCCGTCCTGGTTTCTGTTATGCAGGAGTACTGTCCTGCATAACGGAAACCAGGACGGATCCGTTATGCTCCCGTAGACTTTGATTTTTAACAATTGCAAAATGGAATGCCTCTAAAGGTCTCCCTTTTGCATTCCGTCTTAAGAATGCCATTATTTTCCGATATAAGTATTAAGGCTGATTTCAGCCTGTATTTGTGGGCAGGGCGTTAGCTCCCTATATATACCTGCCAATTCCTTCCCTCAGGTGGTGTGTCTCACTTGCATCTGTAGGAAGAGCCACACCTAGCTGCCCAGCAAGCTTCACGTCTGTTTTTTCTCTTCAGTACGATTCTCTGCACAGTGCGACATTCCTGAGAGAAGTTTTCATTCTCAAGAGGAGCCACATCCAGCTGCCGGCACGTGCAAGCATCACGGTTGTTTCAAAAGTTTCGGTTCGCTACACGGTATAGTGCAATACTTAAACTGTTTTTCCGGTCTGTCACCAGGTAAGTACTTGTCCAATGGAGCGTGCCGTATACTTGCGGCCACGGGTCGGTCTCCCCTTCTCGCGGATGGCGTGCGGTTCATGGAGGCAGGGATTCACTCTGCCAGCAGGTGCCAGGGGTACAAAATTGCGCGTGGCAGGCTCCCCGTTTTCCAAACGCAGATTTGGCTGGGAAGATTCGTCAGTGGCGCGCGATCAGTTTAGTTACCACATATACTGCGTACTTAAATTATCTGTCGCCTGGACCACTCAGGCCAAGATCAATGTTGTACGTCACCTGGATCGTCCAGGCCGTGTTTAATGTTGTACGTCACCTGGATCGTCCAGGCCGTGTTTAATGTTGTATGTCACCTGGATCGTCCAGGCCAACTTTAGCGTTGTATGTCACCTGGATCATCCAGGCCGAGTTTAACGTTGTATGTCACCTGGATCGTCCAGGCCGAGTTTAACGTTGTATGTCACCTGGATCGTCCAGGCCGAGTTCAGTGTTGTATGTCACCTGGATCGTCCAGGCCAACTTTAGCGTTGTATGTCATCTGGATCGTCCAGGCTGAGTTCAGTGTTGTATGTCACCTGGATCGTCCAGGCCAACTTTAGCGTTGTATGTCATCTGGATCGTCCAGGCTGAGTTCAGTGTTGTATGTCACCTGGATCGTCCAGGCCAACTTTTGCGTTGTATGTCACCTGGATCGTCCAGGCCGAGTTTTAATGTTGTATGTCACCTGGATCGTCCAGGCCGAGTTTTAATGTTGTATGTCACCTGGATCGTCCAGGCCGAGTTCAATGTTGTATGTCACCTGGATCGTCCAGGCCAACTTTAACGTTGTATGTCACCTGGATCGTCCAGGCCGAGTTCAGTGTTGTATGTCACCTGGATCGTCCAGGCCTTGTTCAGTGTTGTATGTCACCTGGATCGTCCAGGCCAACTTTAACGTCGTATGTCACCTGGATCGTCCAGGCCAACTTTAACGTTGTATGTCACCTGGATCGTCCAGGCCAACTTTAACGTTGTATGTCACCTGGATCGTCCAGGCCGAGTTCAGTGTTGTATGTCACCTGGATCGTCCAGGCCTTGTTCAGTGTTGTATGTCACCTGGATCGTCCAGGCCAACTTTAACGTTGTATGTCACCTGGATCGTCCAGGCCAACTTTAACGTTGTATGTCACCTGGATCATCCAGGCCGAGTTCAGTGTTGTATGTCACCTGGATCGTCCAGGCCGAGTTCAATGTTGTATGTCACCTGGATCGTCCAGGCCAACTTTAGCGTTGTATGTCATCTGGATCGTCCAGGCCGAGTTTAATGTTGTATGTCACCTGGATCGTCCAGGTTCAGCTACCACTGATACCATGTCACATCATTTATCTTGCCTCTGGGTCCCGCCAGGATGAGCCAAATGCTGGGCGACAACTGGACCTTCAATTTAGCCATTGTTGTTTCCACGCCATATGTCATATTGAGTCCGCCACACCCCACTCCAGGCCATCCGGGCTCGGTTCTTAGTTAGGAGTCTCCCGGATGGTCAAGGGGTCTCACGGTCCTTATCCTATCCCCACGGGTACGTTATTCAGTTTACTTTATGTTTCCCCCAGATTCCTAGAAGCGTCTCCGGGCATTATCATTCTAAAAGCAGGCAAAGCTCCGCAAGGAGATGCCCGACGCGGACCCCACGGGTGCCACAATCCCAGCATACAACACCCCAGTGATGGATTAGAATCTCTGATCTCAACAGCAAAACACCTCATAACACAATCATTAGCGCCAAATATGTCCAGGAATTATAAAGCGGGGTTGAAAGCGTTTGAGAGATTTAGACTTCTCTATTCTCAGGGCGGCCGCGACGAAATATCTTACTTACTGGCGTTCATAGCCTTCTGCCATTCCCAACAAAAGCTCTCATATAATACTATCAAATTATACCTAGCAGGCCTTCAACTCCATTTTATGCTCAGTAATCCGGGTTGTTCTTCTATCTTGTCCAACCAGGTCATCAAGGCGGCCCTCAGGGGAATACAGGAAAATGCAAACAGCCGGTGTTCGGCAAGCTGTTCAGGGATTTGTCTTCTGCCCTGGACGGCGATCCTTTTTGGCCCTTGACCAGCACGGTCATCCAAGCGGCCATGTTCTAAGTTTTTACGGCTTCCTCCTGCCAGGAGAGTTCACTGGCAGCTCTCCGAGACCCGGCGGTCTTCGCAAAGAACAACTGTCGTGGCACTATAACTATTATGTACTCAGCATTCCGTCAACCAAAATAAACCAGACAGGGCCATCCACGGAAATTAAATATTTCCCTACCCGGAATAATTGGTATCCAGTCCAGATCCTCAATAAATTATTGTCCCTGTTGCAGACAGCGCCTCCTGACAGTCTGCTCCTGCCCTTCAAGAACAAACCCCTCACTTCAAACCAATTCACGTCCCACATCCGCTCTCTGGCGGCAGGTCTGGGGTACGACCCAGGAGCCATTTCGGGTCACTCGTTCCGTATTGGGACGGCATCGTCAGCTTCGAAACACCAAGTCCCCGCTCACGTTATTCGATCCATGGGGCGCTGGAGGTCATCTTGCTTCAACAGATACATTCCGAATCCACACCGGGAAATTTCTCAAGCTTTTCAGTCGTTGGCGTTATAGGTCATGCGGGCTGGAAGAATATGAATAAACCAGTGTAGACAACATAGCGTACTTGTCTTTTTGCCCTCTCCAGGCTTACCCACGCCCGTGGCTTCCGGCACAACTCAGCCATAGTTCAGGTTCGGCATGCCTTACCCACGTCCAAGACGCATTTAGCCCTGCCCATAAGTATTAAGGCTGATTTCAGCCTGTATTTGTGGGCAGGGCGTTAGCTCCCTATATATACCTGCCAATTCCTTCCCTCAGGTGGTGTGTCTCACTTGCCCCTCCCTCCCACCCCTTTTTTCACACACTCCAATAGGGTACGCCCTCTCCAGGCTTACCCACGCCCGTGGCTTCCGGCACAACTCAGCCATAGTTCAGGTTCGGCATGCCTTACCCACGTCCAAGACGCATTTAGCCCTGCCCATAAACATGTTATAACGAAAAATAATAAAGTAATAAAAAAACACCCAAACATCGAGCCCGGACTTCAGTAAAAAAAAAAGTCCGGGTTTGGGTCCGGGTCCCTGAACTTGCAAAGTTTGCTCATCCCTTATTATGTCAACTTTGTGGGCTAAAACTTTACAGCTATTGATGGATCCATAAGGATTTCTTCACATACTGCTGTTGACACTTGCATCAGAACCTGCATTTGACAACCACGCAGTGGCGTACTAGGGGGGGGGGTCCGCCCCGTGCCGGCTCTCAGGGGGGTGCCAGAAGCAATGAGCGCTTCCATCAATATAGATGGAAGCGCTCATTGCTGGAGCGCTGGGAGCTGCGGTCCTGTCACTCACCGCTCAGCTTCCAGCGCTCCTCCCCTCCTTTAGGCCGGCAGCGCGCAGAATGGTGAAGAAGGAAGACTTCTCCCCACTCCACCGTTCAGCCTGCAGACACAGATCGCGCTGCCAGCCTGTGTGGGCGGAGCCTGCAGCCCGGGAATCTGCATAAGCTCCGCCCACACAGTGCTGCAGAATGATCTGTGCCTGCAAAAAGATCGCTGTGCCGGTAAACTAACAAAGAGGGACACAATGTGCGGCGCACAAAGCAAATTTCTTCCGCACTAGGCCACGCCTCTAACTCCTCCCAAAACATAACTATACACCTAATCCGACCCAGTCCCCTTAAAGGGGTTTTTTACCATCACATACAATAGGGACACATCACTAGGATATGCCCCCACTGTCTGATAGGTGCGGGTCCTGAACAAGAACAAGAACACATTGTGCCCCCAGTAATATGCCCACATTGTGCCCCCCAGTAATATGACTACATTGTGCCCCCCAGTAATATGACTACATTGTGCCCCCCAGTAATATGCCCACATTGTGCCCCCAATAATATGCACATATTGTGCCTCTCACAGTAAGTAAAAAAAATAAACACCACATACTTACCTTGTTCCTAGCAGCAGCAGGACATCGGCTGCTCTGGTCTGTGAACGAGGTGGAGCTGAGTCTGACTAACGCCACCCCCCCCCCCCCCCCCCCCCCCCCCCCCCCACAGACCAGAGGTGTGGAGAGCCGGCAGGAATAATGAAGCAGGGATCCGATGCCAGAGACAGCTCTCGGTTTCACATTATGGCAACTGTCTCTGCTTCCTATGGACAGAGTGACAGCCTCCAGAAAGCGGGACATACCTCCCCCTTACTGGGACAGCGGGACAGCCACTGAAATCCGTGACTGTCCCACCGGATCTGGGACGGTTTGGAAGGAATGGGTATGTGAGCTTCAGGATCGGGACAAGGTGAGTAATTACAGTGTTGTTGTTTTTTTTTTTTATATACAGAGGGGACACAGAGGGCATGACGAGGGTATTGGTTATCCATGTTCGCCTCGACCATTACTTTCATACCCACCTTACTCACCTCTAAACCACCATTACACTTTTCCACCCCAGAACTCTAATCCCAATAAAACTCGGACCACCAATTGGAAATGTAATGGCCACAGCAGCCGTTTATTAAATAACATTTACAACCATAACATAACCTAATACAGTATAAAAACCCCAATGGGGGGAGGTCCTTGAAGCCCCAAAACATCGAGCTGTCAAACCAGGGTGAGCCATTCTTGCCTCCAGCCGTACCGCCCAGCTCAAAGGCACCATCGAATGACCCCCTCTCGATTCACCACAACCGCTCGGTCCACCTGGGAGTCCAGCCCCCACCGTGGGGCCCCCCCAATTGTCCTCAGATTCCACCGTGCCCAACTCCAAGGACCCCCCCCCCCCACCGCCACCAATGACCGGACTTGACCACCTCAACTCCGGGCGTTCCTCCACAACCTGAGGGCCACCTCAATGCCTTCCTGCAACGCCAAACTCCACATATCCAACCCCACCGCATTCAAATGCACTCCGTCCGATCTCCAAAAAGCCCCCGTTCCCGCCTCCAAATCCCTATGCCTGACTACCACCGCCCTGTTCCTAGCCATAAAACGCCCAACTGCCCTGTTCACCTTTATCCTCGCCTTATTCACCGCATCCACAGACCTAGCCTCCCTCCACACCTGCCGGGGGACAATATCCGACCATATGGTCACCATATCCGCAAATAACGACCACAACCGTAAGAAATCCCACTTGATCTCCTTAAAGGGTTTCTGTCACCCCACAAAACTCATATTTTTTTTTTTGGATAGTTATATTGCTTATAGCGCGATATAGGAGAATATAATAGTCTTACTTAGGCTACTTTCACACTAGCGTTCGGAGCGGATCCGTCTGATGTTTCATCAGACGGATCCGCTCCGATAATGCAGACGTTCGCATCCGTTCAGAACGGATGCGTCTGCATTAAAACTTAGAAAATTTTCTAAGTGTGAAAGTTGTCTGAGCGGATCCGTTCAGACTTTCCATTGTAAGTCAATGGGGATCCGCTTGAAGATTGAGCCATATGGTGTCATCTTCAAGCGGATCCGCCCCCATTGACTTACATTATAAGTCTGGACGGATCCGCTCGCCTCCGCACGGCCAGGCGGACACCCGAACGCTGCAAGCAGCGTTCAGCTGTCCGCCTGGCCGTGCGGAGGCGAGCGGAGCAGAGGCTGAACGCCGCCAGACTGATGCAGTCTGAGCGGATCCGCATCCATTCAGACTGCATCAGGGCTGGACGGAAGCGTTCTGCTCCGCTCGTGAGCCCCTTCAAACGGAGCTCACAAGCGGACAGCAGAACGCTAGTGTGAAAGTAGCCTTACTTTCATGCGGCCGATTCTTTAGAAAACGAAGTTTTATAATATGTAAATCAGGGCTCTACCAGCAAGTAGGGCGTCTACTTGCTGGTAGCCACAGCAGAAAATCGCGCGCCTCTGGTCATTCGGCGCAGGCGCTCTGAGATGAGGAGGCTCGTCTCCTCAGTACTCCCTCAGTGTGCCTGCGCCGATGACATCACCGAAAGAGAAGACGTCATCGGCGCAGGCGCACTGAGGGAGTGCTGAGGAGACGAGCCTCCTCATCTCAGAGCGCCTGCGCCGAATGACCAGAGGCGCGCGATTTTTGAAATACTGACAGGGCCGGCTGGAGGAGGAGATCACGGCTGGCCCTGTCAATCAACACGGCGAGGGGGCGGTTTTCTGCTGCGGCTACCAGCAAGTAGACGCCCTACTTGCTGGTAGAGCCCTGATTTAAATATTATAAAACTTCGTTTTCTAAAGAATCGGCCGCATGAAAGTAAGTAAGACTAT